>NC_087222.1:15325088-15382588 GCF_015104395.2 Macrobrachium nipponense
TGGTAAGACAAAGCAAACGTCATTCATGAATTATCCGAGGAACCATCGTTAACATATAACAGCATTGTTTGGGAAGCAACCAGCGACCCTATTAGTATATCAGTCCTCTGGCCTGTGAGTTGTTCGTAAATATAGGCCTAATGCTCTTTACAATCATGATTGGTTACCTACGTTCAGTTTGGAGCAAGTGATTATTTTTCTAATGATGAGAATAGCCCTAAAAATGAATTCCTGGGTGTTTTTGCTAATCGCCCACTCTGTCAGTAAATTAGATCTCTCTCTCTCTCTCGGCAAATTTTAGTTCTTCATATTCAAGGCCATTTAAATATATTTCAATTTTTGCCTGACAAGTAATAACCAGTACTTTAAGAATAATTCAAATGCCTGGTCAGGTATGCATAAACAATGACAGAACCTATAGACCTTACAAGCAGTCACTAAAGGGTATAAAATTTCCGCTGAAAACCACTCATATATATATATATATATATATATATATATATATATATATATATATATATATATATATATATATATATAAAGGCAAGAACCAGTTGTTTAATTTACCCACCAACAACGTGAAATGAATCCAGTTCCCAAAAGAGCAGAAAAAACAATTCTAGGAATAACTTCAATCAGTTTAGCTATGCTCTCTGTGTAATAAAGGGGCTGAAGAGAGAGAAATCCATTTGATGGGTTCTGACGGCGAGCAGAGGGTATCAGTGTGATTTACACTTCATAACGGTGCTTTGAGAGCAATGAAAACCACTTGATTTCTCCTCTTTCCAAAAACAAAACACAGGAATGGCGTCGTGTAGCGTAACATCGGAAATGTTTAAAATGCCAGTTCATTAATGCCCAAATGCAACTGATTAGTTATTCTGTTATGATTACCAGTTCCTGATTTCGAACGAGACTGACAGAATCTAAGAAATAGTAAGCGAGGCGCCGTTTCCTATATTAAATCCAGCGTGTTTATCAACACTTGTCACCCTTTATTTTTAGTACCTAACATAATTAAATTAAATTAAATTGTGTACAACATTTACCGTTCACGTAACAACCTACACGAAATGAATGAAGACAGACGCTCAACCAAGCATGAACACTTTCTAGAGATATTTCCTTTGATCAAATCTCAGTGTCAATTTCGACTTGATAGGTTACAGAAAATCAGTAGCATGAACAGGACCGATAATATTTCAATCGGCGTTTCACCCATAATAAAGACAAACAAAAAAAGTCATTTATCATTAGTCAAAAAACATAGAACTCCGGAAAACAAAATTCGAGTTTCAAGTCGTCAGACTGACTGACTGACTGACTGACTGACGTCTCCTCTTTGTAAGAATATGACTATTGAAAATAACCTCTCAAAATATTTACTATTGCATTTATACGTCCTTAGTATACTATGTATATATACTTATCAGATTACGCCCTTTTACCCAAAATGTGTGTATCCTTAACTGTGATTTCCAACAATTATATGCTTTGCTTGGACTAAAATAACAACTGCGTTAATGAACTAGACTTATTCCCGTCATACGAGCGAGTGCTGTTATACCTTCTCTATCCTTAGAAGCAATGCAGCTATAAATGAATTAAAAATACTGTCCAGATTCCATCTATATTTGTACTGATTGTTTCTTCTGCATCTGCAAGTCACCAGTTTATGGCATTCAGTGTTTTCTGAAGACAACTTAACACTCCCCCCCCCCCCCCATTAAAAATGGGAATTGTTCCTTCCAGCACAAAATGAATTAACAAATTAATTAACCAGTTATTTCACAGAGCCCAATGGAGCTCAGGCTCTTGTATCCTAAATGCATCTGCTACGTCTATTAAAAAGCTGGCGACTCTATCAATAATAATTTCTTTGTCAGTGTGTTGAGGTAGTGTACATTAGACCAACATCATGGAGTACCGTTATGATTTTTCGAGTGTGTACATACGCGACTATGTGACAATAAATGGGTGGGTCCTTTATCTTCCATCCTACCGCCCTCGGTGGTATCATGACAGGTAAGGACGCCGATAGGTAACCACAGGTCAAGCTCACACAACATACACCACTCTACAGTGCCAGACTCTCACTGTAAATATGTTCTTTATAGTAACCGTTCCTCATCAGTCAACGCAACCAAGATGAGCAGAAATCAGCATCCTATAATTGAATGCTTAATGGCTCCTAAAATGTATTAACTAGGCTGCATTGACGAACTCTCCGAGATATAACATACTTATATTTTGCAGGAATTCAATAAGTTTGGTCTAGTAAACGATAACCTCATCATTCCTCTAACCTGTGAGCTTTTGTATATATGGGTCTCAAGTTTTCACTATCATGAATTTGTACTTGAAAGTTTGAAGTCTTTTGTAAGAATGGACATAGTTTGTTTAGGTTCGGCTTCCAGAATCGAGCCTAAACAAGACTGGAATGTCTAAGGTAACTTTGCAAGAACGATTACTGGAAGCTATGTTACCCTACGTCCTTGAAACTAACGCAAAAAGTCTATTGAATGACAATTTCAAAAAGACCTTATTATAAGCTGTCTGCATCTGTTAAAATCACAGCTGGTTTCTGTTGCGAAATGCAGTAGTACGAATAATGAATCCATTTTTGTCAGACAAGTAATAAAAACGTACAACAAATTCATATCCTTATAAGAGCACCTTGCCTATGCTACAATGTACTACAAGGAAACTATAAATATTGATTTGCATATATTTCATCAATATGAGCAAGACCCGCTCCTTTTTAACTGCCCACAGCAAATTTCAACAACATTGCTCTTGATAAATGCTTTACTCCAATAACAATCGCAAAATATACCCCAAGTTCTTGATGAATGCTTTACTGAAATAACAATAGTAAAATATACCTCTGTCCATCACCTAAAACTATACATGAAATCTTCAATGACGCCAAACATAAGAAAATTCTTCCTAAATAAATAACATCACAGTCGCCACAGGAGGAACTTCAGATCACAGTAAAGATCCAAGATGGAGGAGGGACACTTAATTCACTTAAGTGAATTAAGTGTCCCTCCTCCTTTTTTATGCCAAAGCATAAAAAAGGCAAAAGTTTGATGAATGATTCCAACAAATACCTCTCATTACCTGGTCAGCCTCAATTGGTTTAAAATAATTATGTTTAAGTCAAGGAATTCTCCCTGTAAGGAATTGCTGTTAATAAGATAAAATTCTTGCAAATATTGTAAAGTACCAATTCAAAGACCAGGCTGTAGTTTTTTTTTTAAGTTAAATCACAAAACTGCAACACAATTTCCATTGCAAAGTAACGAACTCGGCACATAATACCAAGTCACTCTTTTAGTATTTTTATTCTCTCACGTTCTGAGGCAGCATCCAACCCTGCAGGACAACCTGTATTGCAAGTTGATGTCTTATATTGCAAATTGATGTCTTGTATTGCAAGTTGATGTCTTGTATTGCAAGTTGATGTCTTGTATTGCAAGTTGATGTCTTGTATTGCATAACGTCGTGTATGGCCACTTGATGTGTATTGCAACTTGATGTGTATTGCAAGTCAAGGTCGTGTATCGCAACTTAACCTAATCTAAGTGTGACCATAGGAACTATCACGCAAGAATGCCTTAGATATCCAGCAGTTGTTTATGTGACTTTTAACCCTTTTTAATCTCACTATTTGAACACTCTTATTTGCCAATAAGAAATGTAATACAGCACAGAAACCAAATTGCTTTGGTGCCCAGAGTCACATTACGATGTAAATGACACCTTCAAGGTTTGGTGGCAGCCATTAAGACTTGACAAGTCCAGCTCGTCTCGAGTAAGACAGACGAATAATAATAATAATAATAATAATAATAATAATAATAATAATAATAATAATAACCTTTCAAGTCACTGGAAGTAACCATAACGGTGAACTTTGACAGAAACTAGACTTACGTTAATTACCGTCAGATTTTTCATTATGTAACGACCAGTAAGATGTAACAATACACACTACAATTACGCCTGCAGTTTTTTATCTTGAAAAGTCACAAGTACGGCATTGAGAGAGAGAGAGAGAGAGAGAGAGAGAGAGAGAGTGTCTCCACTCAATAAATCCTATCATAATCTTTAAAGTCGGAGAAATCCTGGGATTCTCTTCTTCGAAATCCCGAGCTACTGAAATGACAGGTGGGCGGGGCAGAGGCTTCGAGCTGTCAAACTGCCAAACTCGCAAACGGCCGATGAAAGACTGATTAGAAAGCTTTCTCTCCATTTCTGATAAAAGACACAGAAGCGCACTAATGCTAAAAACTTGCGCGCTTGCGTATAAAAGTTTTCACACCTATCACCTATTATGTAGCATCTGTATGGATCCTATACCCACCGAGAAACTGGGGCAAAAATAGATGCTATACACAAGCGTTATGGTGTACTTTTGGTAATCAAGCAATGGCCCAGTGATCACGGTTGTTCCCTTAAGCAGAATGCTGCAAGAGATGATTATTCAGCAGGTAGTTAGTCTAGTCACCTTACAGACTGATAGATAAATTAAGTTATGAATTGGTGATATACTGTTTCAGTGAGTAATTAGCTGTTGATTACCGATGTTTGGCTAAATTTGATTACCGGAGTTTGGCTAAATTGAGATGCGCCAAATAAACACTGATTTTCGTGGATTTTCATAAACAACTAATGACACTTGAGGGTAATTTCATCTCAACCCTTGCTATCAGATTTCCATTAATTGAATATTATATTTAATCTTAGATAATTACTTCAAACTGCACGTATCATACTTTTCAATTCAGGGCTTCATAGCAACACGAATCGCTAAACTTGGCCCTTTTCCCGCATTACCCAAGACAGAAAACGTCTGTCTGACATAGTCGGTGCCGGTTCATAGAGCCCAGATATACACAGCAGGCCTCTTTCCCCCCTTTAGCACCTTAGTCAAATTAAGACGAAAGCTTTGCTATGGAGCCCAAACCACAAAAATACAGAAATTCGCCACAAGTCAATTTCTCAAAAAGTATACTACAACGACCTTCCAGCTTCCACAGCCTTGACGGCTTACATAAAAATTTGCAGAAGGCCAGAATTCTCAATACCGGGACCACAAACCCGTTTCCATGACAGTCTTAAGACTTCCGATGGTCATTCTAACCTACAACATTAAGAATATGACCCAACAAACTCCATATTCTTACCAATTCTTAGCACTTGTTTCGGAAGGAAACTGTCCTCCGACCTGTCACCTGACACTGAGCCATCTATTGTCAGGGAAGGAATTGCTTTGGCCAATCAGAGGCCTCCACCATACACGACGTTCCTATCGCCCTCTCTCATTGGCTCAAAGCTACGGTTTTTGGACAAAGCGTCTTTGTAAACGATCTCCCATTGGCTGGTGGAATGACACCCAATTTTCACAAAGTATTTCTATGGGGACCGTTCTCTTTTGATGTCTGACACATATATGAACACTTTTATGAACGTGTAAGCACATACATGAAAAATAAAAGGCCAGTTAATAAATGAATAATTGTAGAAAGGGATGATAGAACAAGTAAAGAGATAGATATACAAAATGTACTGTCGGCCAAAAAACTCGTGGCAGAGTTTCATTATTTTTCGTTCACCTGGCTGACGCATGATTCATGCCTTATTTATCTATTTTTCTTTTCAAAGCTGGAAGAAATTATGTGTAATGACGTTGAAAACAGTCACTGATATCTTTAGAACATTATGTTATGTTATTGTGTAAAACTATTTTCCATATGGCAAAATTGACGTGAACGGAACGAAGTGATAAAAAACGTCATATCACAACCATAGATATACATTACCAAATAGATAGGAGACACCTATCACTAGTAGTATCGCATAAGCATAGTCCTTAAATTATCATTTCAATATTAAGTTGAAGGTAGTTGAACTATTCCATTTGTTAAATTTTACAGAAAACATTGGAATCTTACGAAACGCTATCAAATTTAAAAACAAAAAGAAAAAAAAACGATATCTTAACAATGTGAACCAGGCGACCTCACTCTATTGCTTTTGATGTTATGTGCACGGGTATCTAATGTCAATGTGTCATTTATCGGTCTAAGAAACATCCTTCGATGAGCGAGAGAATTATTGCACTGCATTCGGTGCAAGTTACTGTTGGAGAGATATCAAGAAAGCTTAATAGACCGGAGAGAATCATACATAGATGAATAAAATTGTTTAAAGAACGGCAAAGTTTAGAACATGGGCCTAGAGGTGAAATACCTCGAAGCACCACATGAGAGCAAGACAATACAGTAGTGAAAATGTTGCTGAGCAACATTCATTTGTGAACTTTGAATTCTAGTGCCTCGTCACGACATTGCTGAACCAGGAATCATAACTATCTCTACGCTTATGACTGGTGTCTGATGAATACTTTAGATTAGAGGAAGAGATTTTTAAATCTACACTTGAAGTCTTTGATAGTTGTCTAATGAATAAGCAAACTTATCTTTGATGGATGAGAGATTCAGTTAGGCTTACTCTTTTTGTTTTGTTTTTTATCAGTGGCCAGTGAATACCACGGATAGGGAAGGAAACGGTTTCAATGATGCATGCATTTTTTTTTTTTTAAACCTAAAGAATACATTTTATTGGGAGATAATTTATTAACATCGGTCTAATCCTTCCATCACACCTATACGCCACCTCCGCTCTCTTCTACATCTTAGGCGACTAAATCCGACTTCTCACTACGAACTCCATCTCGTGAAAGCATAACTAATGATAACGGTTATTTTAAAATTCCCCTCACCGACAACGGACGCCTTAAAATGCATGTTTATAAAATATTTTCTGTTCAAAGAAACTTTATCTTTCATTCCACAAAATATGTGCATACACTCGTGCTTCACCCTGTAGCCGTCATAGAGCAACCCTTGATTAAAGCAGTAGGTTTTTCTTGAGAAAAAGAAAAAAAAACATGAAATAGACTTAAACGAGAACGTCACCTTTCCTATTTCTTATCCTTTCAGCTACTTATAATATGCTTATGGTAGTAGGTCTAGTAGTTATACATGTGAACTAATTTGAATTAATTTCTATTTAAAAGGAATGAATAGCTACAGAAAGATCAACCTAAGAAAGCTTTAAGGAAAGTGAGCCTTTCTTAATGTATTCGTCAGTTTTGACTCCCACAGCTTTCCAACGTGTCCAAATGAAACAGGATGATATGCAAGGAATTCGATAAGAAATAAGACTGAATTATATTCTTTTGATTTTTTTATGATAGCTTTTTTACTTTGAATAGCTAGGTCTGAGTTAATTATGTTAAGCAATTATGAAAAGGATAAGAAGAAAGGCGAACATGGCTAATAAAACAAGAATAACGGGAATAGTCAAATAAAGCAGATTGATATATATATATATATATATATATATATATATATATATATATATATATAGTCAATTTAAATATTCATTAATATTACGTATCCGAGAGAGTATGCTACTGAAAATAGACCTAGGCTTATCATGTGGGAAAATCAGAAGTCCAATTTAGGCCCACTAAACCTGTCATGCTAATTATTTTATTGATCAAAGGACAAAATTAGTTTAACTAAACATCGTTTTCAAAGAATGTTAATGCCTTGATGTATTATTTATCGGCTGTAGGAGACGAAATGACAACACCCCAGTGCAGTACGATATGTTGAGTCAAGACTCGAGCGGCAGCAAAGCCAACTTCAAAATCTTCGGAATGCTGTCACGAAGCTAGAGTTGAGAATAAAATTAGAAATCGTGGACCCATCGGTATATATTTTCCATACTTTGCAAAATAATTATATTTAATACATTGAATAAGTCTACTCAGTTCTAATGTCATTTATTTCAAGTATAGCACCTTTGAAAGGAAATTTTATTTATTGTTAAGTAAATATTCTGGCACCTGCATATGGCAATATTTCCATAACGAACAATGAATTAAGAAACTACGCCAATTCTTTGTTGGCCGTCTGTACATAAATGTAACTTAAATTTAAATCTGCTTCTATATGTTTTTATATAACCATGCTCATTTCCACACACACACACACACAGGCACACACACACACATACATATATATATATATATATATATATATATATTATATATATATATATATATATATATATATATAATCCCAGTTTATTCGAGTAAGTGGCCATCATGGGACTATAACCAAAACATAAAGTATTTGAAAGGAGACTTGATTGTCTGGGCGAATTTTACTCAAGAGTTTTGTGGCTGCAGACATTAAAAACCGTCTAATATTAAATGCATTTTCTTGCAGCAAAAGTGAGTTCTTAGAAACTGCAGAGGAATTCTATAGGACTTCAAATTCCTGAAGGTATCACCTTCATTGGCAATGGGAGACATAAGTAGGTTCGTTTTGTTTACTGTCATTAGACTTTTAGTATCAATGCATCCACACACACGTACATAAAAGACATACACCCAAATAATTAGCCAAAGTGATAGTATAAGAGATGTCATAATATATTACTGATATGACACTTAATTTAAAATACACAGACACCAAAATATCCAATATACACTTGAATATTTTTGTGCACCCAAACCTCTCCGTTGACAAAGAGGCAAAAGCATGGAAGGAAGGAAGGACCTCTGGACTCGACCTTACCAACAGAGATGTGTTCTGAAGCCGGAGGAGGAGTTAATATTGGAATGACTTGCTGATCGAAACCACAGATATTTCTTCTTTTAATTCGTTATTGCCTTTTCCAGTCATCTTTCAAAAGTCAATCGCTAAACAATTTATGGACGCTGACTCTAATAGAATTAAGTATCGATATAAATTATGCCTAAAAGATGCTATGTTTTATAGAAAAATAAATTATTCATTCGAGATTTTGTCGAGTCGTCTCGTAAAATATTTCCAAGACGTCATTGAATGGGTATAATGTGGTCTTCACATTCTTATAAGCAGCTGGACTCACCTTCTCACTTCAGTCCTTCACCTACCTCCGCCCAAGAGGATGTCTGAGGTTTATTCAGACAAACGTCCGGAAAGAATAGAAAGAATAGAAAAGAAATAGAATTTAGCATCAATTCTATTTGTAATAAACTTTACGGGATATACCCGAAAATTTGACTACCCCAACTGAAATTTTTACCAATAAAATCCAATCGTTCTACCTAATTGAGATAAGCAACAATGAGAAAGCAATAATTAGAAAAATAGAGAAGAACCTGTATAAAATTAATGCAGCCGAGGCAGCAATCACTTTTAATAAAACATGTTTTATTCTAATTATTATTTCTATTACTTTATTGTTATTTATATAATTATTTTTTTTAATTTTTATTGTAATTGCTTTATTGTTCTTGCTACTTTTATTATTTTATCCTAATTTTTATTATTTATTTTATTTTACTATTATTGCTCCATTACTGTTATTTCTACTTTTATGAATTTTTAATTTTGTATTATTATTTCTGTTGTTATTTTTATAATTTTTTTCTATTATTTTTGTTGTGAAATATAATAAAAATAACATTAATACACAAAAATAAAAACAACTACAAATAAAATTAATAATTATAAAATTATGATAAAAAAATTTTAAATAATAAAACTGAAATAATAGAATAAGAAATTTAAAAGATAATGAACTTTCAAAATAAAAATAATAAGAATATAAATAGAATTAAAATTAAATGATAAAAAACAATAAAGAATTATAATAAACATTAAAATAATAAAATATTAATATTAAAAATGAAAATGAACATAGAAAAATAAAAATAAAGGAAAAGAATAAAGATAGAAATAATGAAAATAAAAATGATAAAAATAAAAATATTTAAAAAATAATTAACATAGATTTTAAAATACTTAATTAATGCAAAAATTAAAACAATAAAAGTCAAAATTAGAACTAAAATAAAAGTTATAAAAATAAAATAAAAATAATAAAACAAGATAAAAATTTAAAGTAATAAAATAATAATATAATGCAAATAAGATAAAAAGAATAAAAATTGATATAAAATAATAAAAATTAAAATTAAAATAATAAAGTAATAATAAACTGAAAATAATGAAAATATTAAAATTATGATAATGAATATAAAAAGTTATAAAATATGAATAAAAATAATGAAAATAATAATAAAAGTATTTTATTTTTATTTTATTATTATAATTTTATTATTTTTATTATTTTAATTTTAATTATTATTATCAATTTTGTATCTTCTTTTATCATTTTATTTCTATTTTTTATTACCTTTATTTTAGTTTCAATTAAAATTTTTGTTTTTTCTATTTTTGCATTGATTAAGTACTTTGATATTTATTATTATTTCATTATTATTTTTTCATTTATAATTTTTATATAATTCTTTATTATTCAATTCTTATTTTAAACATTTCTATTTTATATTTTATTTTTGTTTTATTATTTTCATTTCTATTTTTAATGCTATTTCATTATTATTTATATTTATTAGAATTTTCTACTATTTTCTATTATTTTATTTCATTTTAAATTTTAATCTTATTCTTATTAGTTTTATTCTTAATTTCATTTTTATTTTATTATTTTATCTTTATCATTTTTATATTTATCTTTATTACATTCATTTTATAATTATTAAGTATAATTTTTTTGTTATTTTTATTTTTGTTGAATATTTTCATTTTTATCTTTATTATTTTTCAAAACAAAAATAATAAAAACAAAAACTTATAAAAATGAAAATATAGTAATACTAATAATTTTCTAAATAAATATAATAAAAATAAAAATAAAATTGTTAGAAATAGAAATAATAATAGTAAAATAAGAATAATTGTTGTGTCTTTTCTTTTTCTTTTATTCTCTTCCTCTTCTCTTTATTATTCAGTCTTTCTTAGTAGCCTTGGTTGTATTTGTTTCTATTGGTTATTGTTATATGGGATAACCTTCATCTATATTGCTTGTGGTTGAGTTTTTCTTTTCTTAGGAACTTATTGTTATCTATTGTAGATTACTTACACTGGACTTCTGTAGATTCTGAAATCATATTAATTCAATTTCTTTCATCTATCCAGTCTCTCAGTAGTAATGGTTGGGTACTTGGTTGGGACTCTGGGCAAGTTAAACACCACTTAGTTTATCTTCCTTATTATTATAACAAACACAATTCACTGTTAGTACACTACACATATTCACAGGGTACAGAGATTTCACCAACACAACCTTTCCGTCCAGTGATTAGTTCTTAACTGATCTTCTCTCAGATTTCAAGTGAAGTCTGAACCTACTCTCCCAATTTGAGCTCCTCCTTAATTTCTACTAGGATACACCCTACTTCTTCTTGAGTGGCTTTTCTAACTTCCGGTGCCAACCCTATGTGAATCTTATTGGTTGTTCTAATCTACAGTAACCACCCCCTGGAGGTGTCAAAGTTCAGATTTTCCCCTGTAGTCATCATTTTCTTGCTTTTGCGAAGTTCTGGATTTGTTTTGTCTCATTTTTCAAATTTCTTTGCCTACACTCTGTTCCTACCACACTTTCTACTTTCTCTTCGCCTCCATCTACCATAACTTTACCATAACTCTACCAGTAGATTTCCCTAGCTAATTTCCCCTACATAACTATTTTCAGAATTCTGCTTTATTCCTAACATAATCATAAAAATTATGATAAAATAAAATATTAGTAGTTGACAATAAAATGATAACAATAAAAATAAAAATAATATAATAATATAAATAAAAATGAAAATAGACATTAAAACAAAAGTTATAAAGATAGAAATAAAATGAAAATGAAGATAATAAGAATATGGAAAAAATGTATATAAAGATAATGAAAATTAAAATAAAAAAAACTAAAATAGAAATAATAAAAATGAAAATAAACAAAAAATAGTAAAGAATAATAAAAAAATAGTAAAAACAAAAAATGTTATAATAAAATAATAATAATGAAAATAAAATTATTAATAATAAAGATAAAAGACTACACATGAGACTAGTAAAAATGTATCAAAAATGAAAATTATAAAATATAAAAAGAATGAAATTAAAAACAATAATAATAAAAATTTAAAGAAAAATAAAATAAAAATAATAAATATAATGATAATAAAATTAAGTATAACAGAAAGAGATATAAAATGATTTTAAATGATTTTGTAAATAAAAATTTGCCATAAAAAAAGAGGGAGAAACTCTCTGAGAGATCTTACTAGAGTTTAAATGTTTTTCAAAACTTTTATTGTTACATTTATTATCCTACTTTTATGTGATTTTTTATATGATTTCTGAAACAAAAGTTACTCATCAAAAGAGGCCAAAAAAGGCCAAAAATATTGTATTTAAATTGGAATATTTAAGGTTTTTTCTTTTTAATTTTTGTGCTTTTTAGGCAATTTTTATAATGATTTTTGAAACAAAAAACAGCCAAAATAAAAGAGATTAAACCTCTTAAAAATAATGTGCAAAAATAGACATTTTTTTTACTTTTTATATTACATTCTTTGTATTATTTTTAAACGATTTTTAAAATAATTTTTGAAATAAAAATCAGTCATAAAAAATGGCAAAACTATATAAAAAATTAAATTCTTTTTTAAACTGCTTTCAATTCCAAATTCTTGTTCTATTTTTAGCATATTTTCTAAATGTTTTTTTTTTTAAACAAAAATCAGTCATCAAAAAGAGGGAAAAAAACTAAAAAATATTGCACTAAAATTGTTATATTTTTGAAACATTTTATGCTACATTCATTGTTATATTTTTAGGCGATTATTTAAACTATTTTTTAAATGGAAACCAGTCATAAGAAAGGGAAAACACACAGGAGTATTTTATCTAAATTATTTTTTTCAACTTTTTTATACTATATTTATTGTGCATTTTAACGCAATTTTTGAAATGATTTTTGAAAGTAGCATAAATATAATATTTAAATTTAAATATTTTAAAATCTTGTTTTCTGTTTCTTTTTTGTGCTTTTTTCGACATTTTCTGCAAAAGTTTTTGAAACAAAGAACCACAAATAAAAATTAGAAAAAAAATAAATATTTTTTAAAACTTTTCTATATTACGAATATTGGGCAAAAATTAAAATATTTTTAAAAACTTTTCTATGTTACAAATATTGTGCAAAAATTTAATTTTTTTAAAACTTTTCTATGTTACAGTTTTCGTCAAAAAGATTTAAAAATCTCAAAAATTATGTACTAAAATTGCCCTAAAACTAAAATCTTAATCTTTTTCCTATTTTTAGCCGATTATTAAAGTTATTTTTGAAAAAAAAACCAGTCTTCAAAAGAAGGAAAAAAATAATAAATATTTTAATAAGATTTAATTTTTTTTTATGTTACATTCATTGTGTTATTTTTACGATATTTCTCAAATGATTTTTAAAAGAAAAATCAGTCATAAAAAATAAGGGAAAAGTGCCAAGAATATTATATTGAATGTGAGTTTATCTTCTTTACAGTTTTTTTTTTTATATTCATTGTCCAATATTTAGCCGATTCTTTAAGTGATTTTTGAAGCAGAAATCAGTCATCATAACAAGAGCAAAACTACCGTAAATTTTGCATTCAAATTAAAATATTTTTTTCTTTTTTCTGTTTATTTTTTTCTTTTTTTAAACGATTTTTATACTAATTTTTGAAATTGAAAACGGCCATCAAAAAGAGGACAAATCTCTCGAAATAATTGTGCAGAAAATGGAAATATTTGTTGATATTTTTAGGCTTTTAAAAATGATTTTGGAAATAAAAATCAGTAGTTCCCACTGAATGATATCAACGCTTTAATTTTACCACTTTACAGCGTACCAACCCAAAACAAGTATTACAGTTTTTCACCACTACACAGCAACACTTATAAATACTTATAAGTAATATACTACTCCCAAAGCCTCCCATCCCACCCCTCAACCACGAAGTGTACGAAACCCAAAAAGTGTCTAACTAGGAATAGTAGTAGTCAGCATGATACATTACCTTTGTCACGTTCCTCCTCGGACAACGTCGGAAGGGTTGGCAACTGTGTGTGTTTTGTGTGTGTGTGTGTGTGTGTGTTTATGAACTTCCACCGGCTTTGTCCAATCCCGTGGGAGAGAAAACGATTGTTGTTTGTCATTTTCCTCTTTAGATAAAGCTTTGTTAGGTTCTTCTTCTTCTTCTTCTTGATTAGAGTTGTAGGATCAGGCGGTTTCATAGCTTTCTGCAAACAGAATCTGGTGTCTTGTTTAAATATCGCTCAGTGAATATGAGATAACAATCTTCTTTTCTATTTTCTCTGTGAGATAAAATGTAAGACAACTTAAATAGAAGTAGAAATTATGAGATAAAATTTGAGACAACTTAAACAGACGTAGAAATAATGAAATAAAATGTAAGACAACTTAAACAGACGTAGAAATAAAGCAATGCACAGTAAATTTCATGGCAAAACTTTAAGAAGGAAAGCGGTCAATAGAGGAAAAGAGGTTTCTGGCAACCCCTTTGGTAAACATTGACGACGATGATGATCATCAATTATAATGTCATCATGAGTAAGGATGAAAATCTCTCTTCCCCCCTCCCCCCCTTCTCTCTCTCTCTCTCTCTTCTCTCTCTCTCTCTCTCTCTCTGTATTGTATCATTGCAATTACATAATTATAATCCCTTTCATAAAGAACTGAAGCTCCAAAAGTAATAGTAAGCACCAGTGTTATAACCATGTCTTATTTTTTAGAATAAAGTAAAGTGTCAACGTAACCTGGACCTACGCTAATGTACTGAACCATCTAATTTTACATGAGGATTTAATTATCACTGCATTATACAATTTCTCACTTTTATCGTTGTTATACACAGTCATTCATTTAGGGCAATATCAACTGACAACGAAATCATGAGTGCTATCATCTATACTGTAAACTAGGCCTATGATTTTTGCTAAGGTCTTACGTTATACGAATTACAGTTATGAAATCATTAAAACCCGTTCCTTTCAAAAGTTTATGTCACTGTATTTGTAGAATAATCAAATATTTATACAGGCACATTAATCATTTTCATATCCAAAATTGCAATGTGTATTGCAAAGCTGTAAAGTGTATCGCTAAAAAATAATTTGGTACTAAACGGCAGCGGAATGTATGCATATATTTCACAAAATTTTCAAGAAAATATACCATCAAAACTAGCAAATTAAGAATACTATCTAGTATTATGAAAAAGAATAAATGTAGATGTCGCTGAGGACCAGATTGAAAATAATTTTGAATAGGTAATTGAGGCTGGTTGGAGCTGGAGCCAGCCAGTTCGTATGGTCAAGATCTAGCTTATATTCTAGATCTTGGTTTGCACATGAGTCAATGGTCAGCGTTATGCATCTGATAAACATCGAAACGCATCCACAAATTAAAAAGGATAAAACTAATTATTTAATTTTATGGATATTTGTGTGTGAGACTTATAAAATAGAATAGTAAAATTTTTTCATAACTTATTATTCGATTTTAACTAGCATACGCTTTTTAAGTAAAAAGCGTGGAAATTTTTGCATGTGGATTCCACTCTCCACACCTAATCACAATGTGGACAAGATAAGCCATATTAGTGACGTTATTTCCACACTTCGGCAGCCCTGTAAAATTTGGCTCTGATCCCTACCAGATCAGTGATACAACCTTTTATAAACGGAATCCGAAACCTCGGATTATTTATTGCTAATAACTCAGTGGGTCTTCTTCTGGGAGGACTTCTTGGCCGCACACATCAGTGCATTGAAGGCCAGAAAGAAGGCTCTACATATTGCTCAAGATGCTACTACTGCCAGGATGGACACCCACAATGACCTGTTTACGCCATGGAGATGATCTCTCTCTTAAAGGAGGACTGGATGGATTCTCAGGAGAAGAACCTTTTCCTCCTTGATGAAATCGAAGACGCGAATTTGAACAAATCAACTCTGAGGAGAACAAACCAAGATTTACTGGATCAGTTGATGGAAGAAAAGCGTAAAGATCGCAACTCTGCTGAAGAGGAGAATGAACGCCTGAAGAAGAAGCTCACAGAGTTGGAGGAGAGAAGCAGAGAGAAAGAGACTGAGCCAGGCGGCCACGGAACTCGAGGAGAAATTGCGAGCCTCACAGCAAGAACCAATATCTGTTCTCGCAAGAAATCGTGATAAAGTGAAAAGTCCCGGTCGTGAGATGCAGGAGACTCGAGGTCTGCAGAAGGAGGTCCATATCATGGAAGACAGAGTTTAGTCGCTTCCAAAGAAGAACGAAGATGATAAGCCAAAGAATGATGCTCTGGCTGAAGAGGCCAAGGCAAAAGGAAACACTTTCTACAAGCCTGGACGCCTGGAAGAAGCTTGTGAATGTTTCTTCCGAGTACTGGATCTGGCCGACGACCAAGCAGACTACAGGCTGAGTCTGGGATTGTGTCTCTTATTGCTTGGCAGACACAGCGAAGGTATGGTCCATCTTGAGGAATTAGATGGTCGAGATGATTTGGTTGCAGCCACCAAAGCCCTGCAAAGAATGCAACATCACGGCTGCCCCTACTACAGAAAAGGCTAATTTGAAGGACATAGAGTGGGCTTACAGGAAGCGGGCGCTCAAGTTCGACCGTGAATTAGAATTCAGCAGAAGTCTGAGGAAGGGTTTTCCCTGGAATCGTCTTAGAAAGACTCAAGATACAGAGATGGATTGAAAAATGAACTGTACACCCAATGCTATAAGATTCACTAGATCCAAAGACCCCAGATGCAAGCTCCGAGATCCTTAGAAGCCAGCTTTGAAGCCTTCAGAGCTCTAATGCGTCTGATTTGAAATCCAAGGTATAGGGAAGCTCAGAGAAAAGAATAAATGGAGAACGACGATGCGACAGCCCTTAGAGCTTTCCAGAGAGAAGCAAGCTTGAGTCCTGAGGACCAGATGTGAACGGATTGAATCATGGATTGCGGAAGACGAGGGAGGATCTCAAAGAGAAATTTACGAAAAAACAGACAGCTGCCACGAAAGAGGAATAGTTGGAGAAGTTAACTACAAGAAGAAAGAAAGGAAGAGCTAATAGATACAAAATTAATGGCTACAGGAAAGCCACAGAAGTAAGGAAGCGCCAGATTCATTTGGAGAAAAATGCGCAGAAAAATTGAAGACCCCAAAGATTACATCATCAACAAGACACCACGAGGATCGCGAACATCAGCCTAGCCATCACCTGCAGGTCAAAAAGCAAACTAATCATTAGGCAATAAAAACGGAGGATGAAGATTCAGAAACAGTAAAAGCATTCCAAACAGAATCAAGCTGAAGACCTGAGGACCACATCTGAGCGGATAGAACCACGGATTTCGGAAGGAGTCTTCAGTGATTTAGTACATCAGATGATATTGAAAACGAACTAAAGAAAATAAATGATATGGCAGAAAGGTTGAAGAACTAGGAACCAAATACATCATACAGGAAGATATATATGGCGTACCCTGTGCTGGGTAAGTATGCTTCTAATTACATCTAGAAGCAATCTATTTGGTGTACCCTGTGCCAGGTAAGTATGCTTCTAATTAAAACTAGAGTCAATCTAATTAGTGTGCCCTGTGCCAGATAAGTATGCTTCTAATTACAACTAGAGGCAAACTATTTAGTGTACCCTATGCCAGGTAAGTATGTTTCTAATTACATCTAGAAGCAATCTATTTGGTGTAATCTGTGATAGATAAGTATGCTTCTAATTACAACTAGAGGCAATCTATTTGGTGTACCCTGTGCTAGGTAAGTATGCATCTAATTACAACTTGATGCAATCTATTTAGTGTACCCTGTGCCAGGTAAAAATGCTTCTAATTACATCTCGAAGCAATCTATTTGGTGTAACCTGTGCCAGGAAAGTATACATCTAATTACAAGGATAAGCAATCTATTTAGTATACCTGTGCCAGGTAAGCATGCTTCTAATTACAACTAGAGGCAACCAATTTGGTGTTAACCGTGCCAGGTAAGTATTTTCTAATTACAACTAGAAACAATCTATTTGATGTAACCTGTGCCAGGTAAGTATACTTCTAATTACAACTAGAAGCAATCTATTTGGTATACCGTGTGCCTGGTAAGTATGCTTTTTTTTACAACTACAAGCAATCTATTTGGTGTACCTGTGCCTGGTAAGTATGCTTCTTATTACACCTAGAAGCAATCTATTTGGTGTACCCTGTGCCAGGTAATTATGCTTCTAATTAAAACTAGAAGCAATATATCTGGTGTACCCTGTGCTAGGTAAGTATGATTCTAATTACAACTAGGAGCAATCTATTTGGTGTACCTGTGCCAGGTAAGTATGCTTATAATTGCAACTAGAAACAATCCATTTGGTATACTCTGTGCCTGATAGTATGCTTCTTTTTACAACTAGAAGCAATCTATTTGGTGTACCCAGTGCCAGGTAAGTATGCTTCTAATTACAAATAGAAACAATCTATTTCGTGTAATAGGTGCCAGGTAAGTATGCTTCTAATTAAAACTAGAAGCAATCTATCTGGTGTACCCTGTACCAGGTAATTATGCTTCTAATTACAACTAGAAGCCATCAATCTGGTGTACCCTGTGCCAGGTAAGTATGTTTCTAATTACAACTGCAGCCAATCTATTTAATGTACCAGGTGCCAGGTAAGTATGCTTTTAATTACATCTAAAAGCAATTTATCTGGTGTACCCTGTGACTGGTAAGTATGCTTCTAATTACAACAAGACGCAATCTATTTGGTGTACCCTGTGCCAGGTAAATATTCTTCTAATTACAATTAGAGCCAATCTATTTAGTTTACCCTACGCCAGGTAACCATGCTTCTAAATACATCCAGAAGCAATCTATTTGGCGTACCATGTGTCAGGTAAGTATGATTCTAATTACAACTAGGAGCAATCTATTTGGTGTACCCTGTGTCTGGTAAGCATGCTTCTAATTACAACTAAAACAATCTATTTAGTGTACTCTGTGCCAGGTAAGTTTGCTTTTAATTAAAACTAGAGGCAATTTATTTAGTGTACCCTGTGCCTGGTAAATATATTTCTGATTACAACTTGAAGCAATCTATTTGGTGTACCCTGTACCAGGTACGTATGCTTTTAATTACAACTATAAGTAATCTATTTGGTATACCCCGTGCCATTTAAGTATGCTTCTAATTACAAGTAGAAGAAATCTATCTGGTATACCCTGTGCCATTTAAGTATGCTTCTAATTACAAGTAGAAGAAATCTATCTGTTATACCCTGTGCTAGGTAAGTATGCTCCCATTTACAATGAGAAGCAATCTATTTGTGCCAGGTAAGTATGCTTCTAATTACAACTAGAATCAATCTATTTGGTGTACCCTGTGCCAGGGAAGTATGATTCTCATTACAACAAGAAGCAATCTATTTGGTGTACACTTCCAGGTAAGTATGTTATAATTAAAACTAGAAGCAATCTATTTAGTTTACCCTGTGCCAGGTAAGTATGCAACTAATTACAACTAGATGAAATCTATTTGGAATACCCTGTGCCAGGTAGATATGCTTTTAATTACCACAAGAAGCAATCTATTGGAATACCCTGTGTTAGGTAAGAATGCTTCACATTACAATTAGAAGCAATCTATTTGGAGTGCCCTGTGCCAGGTAGGTATGTTTCTAATTACAACTAGAGGCAATCTATTTGGAATACCCTGTGCCCGGTAAGTATTATTCTAATTGCAACTAGATACAATCTATTTGGCATACCCCATGCCAGGTAAATAACACTTCTAATCCAATCAGAGGCAATCTATTTGGTGTACCCTGTGCCAGGTAAGAATGCTTCTAATTACAACTAGAAGCAATCTATTTGATGTACCCTGTGCCAGGAAAGTATTATTCTAATTACAACTAGAGGCAATCTATTTAGTGTACCCTGTATCATGTAGGTATTATTCTAATTACAATTACAAGCACAAACAATCTATTCGGCGTACTCCGTGAAAGGTAAGTATTATTTTAATTACAACTAGAGGCAATGTATTTAGAGTACCTTGTATCAGGTAAGTATTATTCTAATTACACGCACAAACAATCTATTTGGCGTACCCTGTGCCAGGTAAGTATTATTCTAATTACAACCACAAACAATCTATTTGGCGTACCCTGTGCAAGGCAAGTATTATTCTAATTACAGTTACACGAAATGTATTTAGTGTACCCTGTGTCAAGTATTCTAATTATACAATAACAAGCAACCATTTAGGTGTACCCTGTGTTAATTAATTTTTACTCTTCGAAAATAAGCCAGAAACTCGTCTGTCTTACCTAGTCTAGTGGACATTTCTTCTTCCAAGCTAAGGTCTTACTTGAGAGTAAAATTCTAATATGGCAACGATACTAAGATACGTAGATGGTAATGAATAAATAAATAAACAAATAAACGATTTCTGAGCCACCAGTTGCTGCCTAAAGATTTTTGTTGGGGAAGCCAAATATTTTTTCGTGGTCCTGATTTTTTATTTAACTAGTGCTATTTATCTATTTATTATTATAATTGTTCTTCCACACCTCTACACAATAAATCAGACTTTGTGAACCATACCATTCTAAATGTATATCTGCCCTAGACCGATGCGGTGGTAAGAGCCCTTTCAGACACAAGTCCAGTTTAATCAGAACAAAAGCACCAGTCATAATTTAGGCGCAAAGATTTTTGAACACATTTTAAAGACTTATTAACGGGGGATGTCGCAAATGCACGGTTTAAAAGATTTATTAACCAGGGATTCGCAAATGCATAATTCAAAATATGATATAAAAGGCTTATCAACCGGCCATTCGAAAAAGGGGTGGAACTCCAAACATTTTCCTGCATTTATCACCAACTTTTGTTTACGTCTCGTTCCAAGACCTGACTTTTTAGACCGATACCATGGCCAGAACTTGGCTTTTTCCCTTCGTTGGCCTTAACCAAAGACAATACACGAAAGATGGGAAGCTCAAGCCACAGCCCCATCGGCCGCATACAATTTAGTACCTGGCATGAAATGAAGATGGCGGTAGCATTGCACCTGCCTACATCGTCCGTTTGTTTACTTTTTCACAAAGCGGGGCATTCAATTTCAATCATGAGTGGGCGTAGCCATCATCACCCGTGTGTGGTTTGCAATAGGACGAAAAATGATTTTCCCCATCTGATTTTTCATGCTTTTCCTCAGAATAAAGAAAGGTAATAAAATCATTACATCTGTTACAAAGTACATGATGACTTTTAGAGAAAATGAAGAAATAAAATAGACCAAAGCAAAATTGAATGTCGGTGCAGTGTTATTCCGAAATAAATATTGGAAAATATTTACAATACGGTGGACGCCTCTAAGCGGAAAGAAAATATATTTATATGTGATTTTCGACTAGAAAAAAATATTTGCCATTTGAAACCCCAACAACCAACCTAACCTTCCTGGTAGTGTACTTCAGTAGCCTAATCATGTCAACAGTAAACCTAACCATATCAGCAGTACCATAACCATGCCAACAGTTACCTAACCATGTCAACAGGAATTTGCAATGGAAATGAAGCAATCTTACAAAACATATCAAAATCAACTAGAAAAACTATATTTTCTTGTCATTCACAGGCGTCAATTGTATTTCAAATAAATACCTTAAAGTTATATTTGCATATCTTGAAAATCTCTAGAAATATGAAATAAACATACCAATTCCTATCACTGTCATACAATTCGTGAATATTGGGTCTCCATGCCTTTTCCAGATAGGCTACTCACAGCAACTTTGATATACTGTATATATACTGTAGTTATGTTATATTCTCAGCAGCTTACCCTTGGGTTGTAGTTATAAATGTTTACCTTAATTTTTCATTAATAAGCAACTATTTAGCAAACCACAGTTGTTTCACCAGGAAGGATGGATCTTGCGGGAGCATTCATATGGGAGAGCATAAGTAGGTTAGTTAAGTTAGAGTGTTTTACTTTAATTTCAAGTTCACTAACCTTTTAATCTATGATTGAATTTTCCTCTATGTATGGATAAAAGCATTCAAAATAAAAAAAAAATAAACCAGCATATCTGCTCCCACAAGATCCATTCTTACCGTTTCATCTATGTTTCTGCATTATATGCTCATAATTGTTCAATTTTTAAAATGAAATCTTGTAATTGGTACCAACACCCCACATAGTATTCCAAAGTAAATTTACCATTTGGCAGCAAATGTACGCAGTAATACAGTAGTAATAAATTGGCAAAACAAGTTGTGAAAACCCATGATATTTGCTTGTACTGTACATGATACAAAAAGAAACATGGTTCAAGTCAATTAGAATAATTGTTTCAAATTTTTTTAGGAATGTGCATGCTTCTTGCAGAAATGGCATTTTACTAGAAAATGCCAGGCAGAAGTGTTGGTTACATTACCTTCATAAAAGGGGGCCAATTGAATATGCATTTTTTAGAACTCCCACAATTGGGCTATGAGATTTTAATAAATTGTTATAAATAGGTTTGTTTCCTATTTGATTTGTGATTTCAATTTTTATTTGCTTTTTATGAAAATTAAGTTAAACCTAGATTTTTGCTTATACAGTATTCTGTAAAATACAACATTGCATTTGTTATAAAAGGGTACCTTACTTCTACTACTTTGTTGTTGTACTTTTCTTAGTTTTATTAACAAATATTGCTTAACTTTTGCCTAATCAGCATGCAAGTTAAGTCTGCTTTTTCATTTTGATTTCATATTATTGGTTTTGATTATCCCATGCTTTGTTTGCTATTTAAATTCTGATATATGCATGTTTTGTTTGCATGACTTGTATGACTATTGCATGCAAATGAAGCTTGTGCCATTTCTTTTACTTTGTTTATGTTCTTTGCAAGAACATTTGTGTACAGTCGCTTACTTATGTACAGTATACAATCATAAGCACAAGCCCAAAAAAAGGAAAATAATTACTGTATACTACATTGGTGAAATAATAAGATAATATGAGAATAAGTTTGTTTCATTCTAACTGCCCTCTCAATTTTAGATAGAGATACTTAGCAATTAATGTTAACTGCCCTCTCAATTTTAGATAAAGATACTTAGCAATTAATGTTACATTAACTGAAGGATTTTATTTAATGATTCAGAAATGCCTAATATATAAGTCATAAGCTATGATAGAGCCCTATAATCATGTTAACAAGCAATATTAATCGATTTAGTATTCAATGATTTATAAAGAGAAGTTTATTGCAGCATAAGAATAAATTTTAACATTTAAAAAAGCCGCGCTACGACACAACCGAGTTTTAGTTGAGGGCATGATCAATAGATGGCGTGCATTCTGACGGGTTGGATGATGTTTTTTTTAATGGTATTAATAGTCAGTTTCCCATCTTTCGTGTATTGTCTTTGGCCTTAACGGTACTACTCCAGCGGTATAGGGGAGGAGTGAACTGTCTGTCATTGCTGAATAGGAATTTAAAGGAAATGAAAAGGATTAAAAGGAACGGAGAGGAATGTTACCTCTTGTTTTCGCTTACTCGGGGAATAAGCCTACAAACTACTTCGTTGTTGTTGTTGTTGTTGTTGGGGGTATTCGGCCATCTTTGAAGGGCTGCAATATTCTGTGGAAATGACGTTCTCGGTAGTTACTGGCTGGATGCCTTCGACAACGTTTATTATCACTTCAAACAACAATTGAAAATATCAATTAGAACAATTGTCTATTAGAGTAATTTTCAGGTAATTTCCCGATAGCGCTTGTTTTCATTTCAAACAATTAGAATAATTTTCACTTCGAACAATTGCCTATTAGAGCCCTTTTCTTTCGAACAATTTCCCGTTCGAATAGCTGTTTTTTGAGTAATTGTTTTCGAATGATTGTTTTCGATTAATTGTTTTCGAAAAATTTTCATGAGACGGGGGGAGAGGAGGGAGGGGGGGGGAGGTGTGTAAGAAAGGTCTATGGAAGAGCTTAAATAGGTCGGAAAAATGGTTTTACAGATACAGTTAGGATAGGATATTTATGATTTATTTGTCAGAATAAAATGAAAAAATAAGTAATTTGCATATTAAAAAGTAAAAAAAAATTATTTCTGATATTATATATATATATATATATATATATATATATATATATATATATATATATATATATATATATATATATATATATATATATATATATATATATATATATATATATATATATATATATATTATATATATGTATATATATATATATATATATATATATATATATATATATATATAATATATATATATATATAATGCCTCATTGTTATAATGAACACTGGTGTTTTTTCAATAAAAGTACAAAAAACAAAAAGATTAATGAAAGTATTAACTCCCTCTCTCACAGAGTATGGCTATAGACATGAGTAAGACCTTAGTGAATGAATTGCATCAGAATACCAAAACATTCTTCTAAAGTGACTTGCGATGGATAGAGAAGACTTTGTCAATAAATAGGCCTAGTGTTTACAGCAAGTATAAAAACAAAAGGGTCTTCTTTATTTCTCACAAATAATTTTTGTTCTTTTTTGTTCTTTCAGCAACCACTAAATATTGCAATGCCTGAAATAAGAGAGAGAGAGAAGAGAGAGAGAGAGAGAGAGAGAGAGAGAGAGAATGTGTGTGGTGACCAAGTACCGATCTATGTATGGGGGTTGGAGGAAGGAAGGTGGAGTAGAGCCGACTCAGCCGAGCACTGTCGCACTCAGGATCCATACAGGATCCTGGTCGCACTCACAGTCTCACAGTCTAAGTTGTCAGCAAGTCGGTTGGGGCCGATGGGTGACGATGTGTGATATGGAGCTGAGCCTGTGATGGCTGGAGGGGGTCAGTCATGTGGTTGTGTTTACCTGACTCCTCTATATCATTCATTCTTATTCAGTCGCATTATTTCACGTTCTCTTTTCGTTCACATTCACTTCTCGTCTTTCTCACAGATTATATGGCGTCATAAGTGCTCCAGAAACATTTATGAATGAGATCTGTATTAAGTATAAATAAAAAACACAAACTGGCAACTCTTCTGTTTGCTACGATTACTCAAGAGATAAATGGATGTGATGACGTCACGGGAGGAGATGACGTCATCCCCGCGGCAGGGCGGGAGGGAGGGGAGGTGGGGAGAAGGATGAGGAGGCAGAAATAGCCTCTGTTCCCTCAGGCCACAAGGTCGAGAACGTCGTGCTCTCTCTCTCTCTCTCTCTCTTCTCTCTCTCTCTCTCTGGCGTTTCTAGGCCGAGTCATCCTTTGGTTATGGAGTTCAGTTCCTCATTCATTCGTCTTCATTACGACAATGAAAACGCTATTTCGTTACTTGTTCTAGAGAGAGAGAGAGAGAGAGAGAGAGAGAGAGAGAGAGAGAGAGAGAGAGAGAATGTTCTTGTTGCTGTTGTAGAAGAAAAAGCTTCGTGATGGCACGGGTCCTCCTTCCCCACCCCAATATTCAGTCCCCCATCCATACATTCATCCATACATACATAAATACATACAAACAAACACCCCTAATTCTTCATCCATTCAAAGAAAATCATATGAAGAAGCCCAAACCCTCAGGAGCGCCCATCCTCTTTTTCACAATATTCAGGCTTCCATAACTCGAGAATCACTCCAACTATTGACCTGGGGTTTGCATCCCTAAACAGAGCGGACTAAAATAGGGGGTTGGGGGGTGTCCGCTGGGAGCATCATGGGCGTGGGAGGATTCCACTCTCAGCTACAGGGCGTTCGGCCTTGGGATTTTTCCTTCTAAGGGGCGTGAAACAATTAGAATTCTATTTGAGGGCATCACTCGATAACGGTTTGAGAAAACGACCCTCCCCCGGTCGTTGCAAATTGCCAAACTCGACCAGGTTTTGGGGGAAGGCGGAATATGGGTGGTTGTGGTTTGCCCTTAACTGCATTCAGGTATTTCAAATGAAAGAAAATCAACGCCCACTCAATTGCAACACCTTCCCCAGTTGACAGGTCACCCTCCATTCCACCTGTCAGGTCAATTTCATACACACACACACACACAGACACACAACCACGTGACTGACCCCCTCCAGCCATCACAGGCTCAGCTACATATATATCTATCTATATATATAATATATATATAATACACATCTATATATAATTATATATATCTATATATAGATATATATATATATAAATATATATATATATAGATATATCATAGATATATCTCTATATATATATATTATATATTATAATATTATATATATCTACTATAGATATATATATATATATATATATATATATATATATAGATATATAGATATATATATGATATATATATATTATAGATATATATCTATATATATTATAGATATATATATATATATATTATCTATATATATATATATAATATATCTTATATATATATAATATATATATATCATATCTATATATATATCTATATATATTATATATATATCTATAATATATAGTATATATATATATATTAGTATATATATTTAATTTATATAGATGTATATATATATATATATATATAATAATATAATTATATATATGATATATATATATCTATATATATATCGATATATATAGGATGTATATCTATCTAGTATTATCTATATATATTATATATATATATATAGATATATATCTATATATATATAGATCATATATATATATTATATATATAGATATATAATATAATATATTATAATATAATATATAATATAATCTGATATTTTATAGATATATCTATATAGATGATAGATATATATCTATTATTATATATATTAATATATTATCATAGATATATAGATATATATAAAAAAAAAAATATATAGGATTATTATATATATCTATCTTATATATATATATATATATATATTATATAGATATATCATATATATATATATATATATATATACTATATATATATATATATGATATATATATATATATCAATATATATATATATATATATAGATACTATTATATATAATAGATAGATATATATCTATATATATATATATATAATATAATATATATATATATATAGATATATATCTATATATATATAGAATATATATAATATTATAATAATATATATATTAGATATATATATATATATAGATATATATATCTATATTTATATAGATATATATATATATAGCATATATATATATATATATATCTTATCTATATATATATATATATATATATATATAGATATATCTATATCTTCTAATATATATATATATATATATAAAAGATATGAATCTATTATATATGTATATATCTAGTATATATAGATATATATCGATATATCTATATATATATAGATAGGGAAATATATATATATATATACTATATATATAGATATATATCTATCTATATCCAATACATATATTATAGATATATATATATAATTATATAATTATATTATATATTATCTAATATATGATATATATATATACTATATATATATATATATATATATATATATATATATATATCATATATATATCTATATATAATGCAAGCTGTTTGGGCAAATCTTCTTTCAATCAATTTATATTGACGTCAATGTCATTATTTGCAGAGATCTTTTCTTTTGGGTTTTTGGAATGTCTATATTTCTCTCTTTCTCTGTCCTCAATTGAACATCTCTTCTCTCTCTCTCTCTCCTCCTCTCTCTCTCTATCCTCTATCTGAAGGCCCGGCAGTTCCTTTGAAGCAAGAGGAAATGACACACAACCCAGAGGATAACGCGTCCCTGCTCACTGATCTGATTCATCCTTATGTTGCCATAATTCCTTATCTGTCTCTCTCTTCTAGTTTTTTATAAATTTTTCCCTGTAGCCAGGTTTCGCTGTCTTTACTAGTTATCCTCTCTCTCTTTCTCGTCCTCAATTGAACATCTCTCTCTCTCTCTCTCTCTCTCTCTCTCTCTCTCTCTCTGAAGGCCCTGCATTTCCTTTGAAGCAAGAGGAAATGACACACAACCCAGAGGAAACGTCTGCTTGTTCTGCTGTACCTCACGTCTCTTCTTCTTGTTTTGATTTCTTCTTCATCTTTTTCTTCTTTCTGCGCCACAAGGGACGTGACTCATCGGAAATTCCACACCGATGTACATGACTCGAACACGACGGAAGATCTCTGTCGCCAGAAATTGCAAGCAGCTGCACTGTGCTTCGAAGGAAGGTGTGAGGTTGGTCGGTGGTGTCCATCTTCTCTCTTTTCTTTACTCATGAGGAAGAAGTCAAGAAGCAGCATCAGCGTCACGGGATAATAATAATTATTGGTATCATTAACAGTGCCCTGACCGAAAGTTAGTAGCAAGGGAAGTGCTGCTGTACGACATTTTGGCTGTCATCCACCGTTGCTGCTCTTCAGCTCTATCTCTGCCTTCAGAAGTTCTTCTGAGGACGTCAGTCTGTGTTTCATGTTTAGTGTGAACAAGCTTCTCTTGTTTCAACTTATCTGAAGAACGATAAGAAGCAGCAGTTTCTGTTGCCGGTGAACTCGAGAGAAGAGCAACCAGTTGCTGCTGCCTCAAGCATCGACCAAGTAGGTCTATTTAGTTCCTTTCGTCTTCTCTTCCCCTCCTCATCCCGGAGGAGGAGGTGGAACTGAAATTGTGATTTATTCACCATCTTCTTTGTCATCATTATGATCCTCATTCATAATGTCACTATCATAGCCAGCTTCGCCATCAACCCTCTGGCCTCTGTTTCTCTTTAGGCGCAAAAAGGAAATCTTGCTCTTGGGTCTGGCAGCAAGTTCTGCTCTCTCACGGGGTCGCTGTTTAGATAAGAGAGGAGGGGGATTGCAGAGGATGGGGGATTTGGGGGAGGGGGAGGAGATAAGTGTTATCATCGTCTGCCCGTTGCTCCGTTTTGTCTGTTTCTTCTTCTTCTTCTTCTTCTTCTTCTTCTTCTTCTCTTTACTTGAATTGTTATCAACAAACACCTGTTCACATGTTCCATATCACTGCTTATGTGACGGAGAGAGAGAGAGAGAGATGTCATCATCTAAAGTGTAAAGTATTTTCAAGGTCACAAATGACGATAAGCATTACAAAAAAAGAAAATAAACTCGTTATAAGAAGCATTTCATACAGTGTTTCCAACGGATTGAATCCTCTTTCTTTCGCTATAAAATCGCTTTATGTTCATTTATGAATGACAAATGTTGCTATATCTTGTTGTAGATGACAGTTTAGCGAAAAACAAGATGGTTCAGGGGCAACTGGGCGACAGGACAACTGATAAACAGAACAATTTGGCGACAGCCAACTGGTCGACACGACTGGGCGAGACGTTTCACTATGTAAATAATAATAATAATAATAATAATAATAATAATAATAATAATAATAATAATAATAATAATAATAGTAGTAATAAATGTACAGTGATTGAAAATTAATCCTTTATTATGACAGTTAGCAGCCGAAGAAGTGGACGAACAACTGCCCGACAATGAGACAATTAACAATTAACAAACAGAACTCAGAAACAGTTGTCAACTGCCTGGAGGTCAGTACTAGGGTTTGTTTCCCGGGATCCCGGACAATTTTCAAGGTTTAATAACCCCTGGATATTTTTGCATATCCCGGGAAATCCAGGGATAAGATTAAATACAAAAATAGGGACAAATTTGACTGCAGGATAAATGTGGACTTGTTGTTCCTATAGATAGATACATACATACATTCATATATATATATATATATATATATATATATATATATATATATATATATATATATATTTATATATTATAGATACATACATAAATACATGCATATATATATTATATATATATATACATATATATATATATAATATATATATATATATTATATATATATATATATATATATATATATAATATAGCTTAGTGGCAGGAGCCAGGAGTCAATCCATATTAATAATCATCAATGAAGGGAAGAGGACACACACAGATGTGCATGCTGTCTTTATTGTGACGTTTCATAATTATCAAATTAATTACATCATCAGGCTATTAAAAGGAAAACTAAAATTCGTAGTAAAATTGTAAAAACAAAACTAAAAATTAAAAATTCCGAAATGCAAAAGCTATAAAAAATTATTCTTACTAAGTTTACAAAATATGCACATTAAAATTAAGGAAATTAAATTATTTAAAAGGACACATTAAAATGAAAGACAAATGACAGCGTTAAACTAAACGTAAACATAAAAACATAAATAAACAACACAAGTCAAGACAAATACAGACGGGAGGAAGACGTATGGGCGTTCAACGACAGAACAAGTTGTTTAATGAAGAGCGATTCTAGAATAACAAGGTCGTGCGGGTTGGTGGTATGGCCTAAAATACAGAAGTATTTATTATCGATATATGTTTTACATATTTTGGAGTGATTTCTAATGTTGGAGTGTTCCGGGTTTGCAATCCTGCTGCCAGTAAGGAAGCTTATGCCACGATGAGAATCGATACGCACCTTAAGGAGTCTGCTGGTGGATCCCACAGAGGTCCCTCATATATATACTATATATGAGGTTGTAGTCCACAGGGGAAAAGAAAAGGCGATTTGAAACCTTGGAACTGATTGGAAATCATTTTAAATAGGTTTCTTCAGTAACTGACTTTCCTGTACTTCAAGGACCAATGTTTATCTAACTGCTTATTTTTATTTTTTTCTTTCTTATATTTTACTTTGAATGTACTGTAAACACATTCTTTAGGAAGAAAAGGGAACACCTAATAACATATAGGAGTGGGGGAAGATGCTCCCAGATAGACTATTTCTTGTATAAAAGGATAAAGCTGGTGGCGGTCAAGAACTGCAAAGATATTCCAGGCGACCTTGTAGCCCCCCAACAGAGACTACTATGTATGGATTTAAAGCTAAAAAGGGAAAGAAAAACCTGAGCTAAAGGGATAAGAAAAATTGAATGGTACAAATTAGTGAGGGAAGGGGATAAGAAGAGAGAGTTTAAGAGGAAGGTTTTGGAGGATATTGATATTGGAATTGACGATGTTCAAGAATGGTGGGCACGAAATGCAGCAGTAATAAGAAGGCATGGAAAGGAGCTGCTAGGAGAGACATCTGGTATCATATGGGAAGAAAAGGAGAGTTGGTGGTGGGATGAAGACATTGAGAGAGTAGTAAAAGATAAGGAGGCAAAGAAAAGATGGGAAGAGCCACAGTCAGTGGAAGACAGAGATAGGTTCAGAGAGAAAAACAAGGTGGTGTAAAAGGTGGTAACCCAAGCTAAAGCAAAGTCGTATGATGATGTGTATAATGAACTGGGGACAAAGGAAGGATTAAACAAGATGATCAAGCTATCAAAGGCTAGAAGTAAGAACACCAAAGATATTACACATATCAACACAAAAGATCAAGATAGTGTAGTACTTAGAAAGGAGGTAGACATTGTGAAGAGATGGAGAGTATATTTTGAACAGTTGTTAATTGCAGAAAATAATAGACTAATAAGAGAGGATGGGCAAGTGAACATTGGCATGGTAATGAGGTTTTCTAGGCAAGAGGTACTAAATGCACTGAAGAAGATGAAGAATGGGAAGGCAACTGGACCAGAGATGATTCCTGCGATGCCATGGAAAGCATTAGGAGCTGAAGGAGTGGATATACTGTATGATCTTATGGTAAAGTTCCTTGAGCAGGAAAAGATACCAAATCAGTGGCGTGGGAGTATATAATTATAGGGGCATTAAATTGATGTCCCACACTTTGAAGATACTGGAAAGGATGATAGATGCTAGACTGAGAGAAGAAGTACAAATAGGTAAAGAGCAGATGGGATTTATGAAGGGAAGGGGAACAACAGATGGTATATTTTGTCTGAGGCAACTAATGGAGATATTCGGGGAAAAGCAAAGGAACCTACATATGGTATTCATTGACCATGAAAAGGCTTATGACCGAGTCCCAAGACAAGAGGTATGGAGGAGTCTGAGGGAGAAGATAGTGCCAGAGAAGTACGTGCGATTGATACAATAGATGTGCCGGAATGTATTTACCAGAGTGAGGAGCAGTGTTAGGGAGACAGAGGGTTTTGAGGTGAGAGTAGGATTACACCAGGGGTTGGCTCTGAGCCCATTTATCTTTAACATAGTGATGGATGTTATAATAGAAGAAGTAAGGAAGGCAGTACCATGGAACATATTGTATGTGGATGATATTGTTCTGTGCGCAGAGTGCAGGGAAGATCTGGAAATGAAATTGGAAAGATGGAGACAAGTACTGGAGGACAGAGGAATCAGAATAAGTAGATCTAAGACATAATATACGAGCACCACCAATGAAGGGGAAGATGGAGAAAGTATTCAGCTTGGTGGAGAACATATAAAAAGAGCTGATAAGTTTGATTATTTGGGATCCTTTGTTAACGCTGGTGGAAGTATGGAAGAAGAAGTAAAACATCGGGTACAGGCAGGCTGGAACAACTGGAGAGCAGCCTCTGGAGTTCTTTGTGACAAAAGAGTACCGCTTAGGTTAAAAGGAAAATTTCACAAGATGGTGCAGTGGGCCAGAACAGTAATTTTATGGACAAAATTATATTTTGCTTTCACATCAAAGTATTATTTATCATTTTCTTTTATAAACGTTTAGAGTATTGTATTTAGAAGCATATTTAATAAAATGAGTTATATGTTTACCCATTTTTTGTGTATTAGGTAAAATATTTAGGTAGAACCATATAACCTTTATATATAATACCTTTATTTGATGCAGAAAAGATAAGAATAAACTATATGTAGGCAACATTCCTTGACCTAAGAGTAGATAAACCTTGTTTCAATGCTTCTTGACTTAAAGGACGGGTTTTCAGTTTTCCGATGTTATTTAGGATTTTGGGAGAGGCTTCACATACAGAACAACACTACATCGAATTTGTAACTGTTGGTAGTGCTGTTGTCACTTTTCTATCAATCATGGTTAAACTTACGTTGTTCCTCATCAACTAAGGCTTGTCTGGTTTCTTTCAAAAACGTGAATCTAATTGGTCGACAGAAGAGTGGTGATGATGGTTATGTGTTATTCCAGATGACAACTTGTTTTCAGGATTCAGTAAAGTTACATTTAGCTCAAGAGATAGCAGAAATAGACTATTTTTTGGCGCAAGATTTCTTTCAACATTAGCCAAGAGGCTTTGCTTGTAAATTCTTTGTCCAGATGTTCCATCAAAACCAACTTTACAGTCCAGGTATAACATTTCAACTGCTAAGTTTCCAAGCTTCTCAAAATCGGCGATTTTCATAATTCTTTCAACTGTGTGATCAATCAAAGCTTGGAAATCTATTTCTGCATTATAATCTGAAATTCTCCATTCAGAAGCAGGTACTGGCAAGCACGCTTGTTTCGCTTCCCGGATTACATTATAGGCTGGATAAAGTTTGCTATTGCTTTCAGTAGCTCCAGGCCTTAGGAGTTGATAGCATCTCTTACTTAGTGAACAATTAAATATTACCTGAGCCAATGCTTCTTCGGGAGAGTATTCATTTTTGTTACCAAAAGTTGTTTTCAATGATATATTTGAAGTTTTTCAGCTAAACTTTTGCACCTTATTGTTTTTTAAATTCTTATATGTAGCATAAAACATTCTTCCCAGCGAAGTAAGAAGTAGCTGTTCTGATTTACGCTTTTATGAGCAATTTCTTTCCGCTCATATGCGATGTTATTCAACCAATCAGCATATTTCTTTGTAAATTTAATCTTGCTCCGTTATACAGTTACCCATTTAGGTTTAAAGTATTTGAGAAAATGAACAGATATTGACTCCGAAATTTCAGTCATTTGTTACACTGAAAACAAAGTCAATAGTATTTTGGCATCTTGGTCATTAAAATTTTTTATCGTTTTACTTTTGTTACCCTTATGAAGTTCTTCAAAAAGATCAAAGTAAGTAATGATTACTGCTGAACCAATTTTGGGATATCTAAAATTATTAATCTGAAAAAAAAGATATTTAACAAGATACGACTAACTGAAATAGACTGAAGTGCTTCATCCCTTCTTATATAAATAATCTACTACTCTAAAATCACTTTCAAACATAAAGGCCTGAGCATTCTTATAGGTTCATTTTTAGTTTCATTTGAGAATTTCATTTATGGATGAGTAACGAGAAGTGAATTTCTAGCACCAGGAAACACTTAACCTCTTCAACGGAACCAGCTGGGATCGATCTCAGAACAACAAGGTTGGCTTTTAAGTGCTTTGTCTTCACCGACTGATGATCTCTATTGCAAATTAGTAATTGTAGTATAAGCAGTAAAAATTTCCTTATGCATGGCTCCATGTCTTTCCTAATTTACAGTTCTAGATATTTTCCTGCCCAAAACCAAGAAATGCTTTGAACAACCTTAAAATCCAAAACTTATAGCATCCAAATCCCCTCCAACTTTTTAGGCTGGGATTTGCCACAAACCTTTTGAAAACGCCATGTAGTATTAAGATAAAGGTAACTCTAGTCACCATATGCCATTTGGTTACTCAGACTCGCTGGTTGAATGGAGCCATGGTAGGGGAAGTAGCTCTTCGGTTATTATTGCCCACAAAAGCTCGTAGTGCAAATTGGTGCAAAGAAAACAAATATTTTCCCTTTCTACACAAGTTCTAGTATAATAAAATCCATAAGAGATACAAAGCAAATGCAAGCGAAAAAATTGCTGCATACTTGTTTTTGTTAAATAAAACATATTTGAAGAACTTTTGTATATATCAATATAACATGGATTATTTGCATGTTATACACAATATTTGAAATGTTTAGTCCCAGAAATAACACGTAGTAAACTTGTTGAAACTCTCATATAAACTAATGAAATACAGACCTAATATCACAGATGCTACATGCACACAATTCTGATGTAGACTAATCACTAGCGTACAGGGAGAAAATGTACTTAGCCGATTGCGTCTAAAAACCATAGCGCCAGTCTAACGCATACTCCTTAAATAATTATATAATATGCGGTTCCCTTACTAAAAATTATTATAATTTACGTTTTTTATATAATTTTGATAAAACTAGACAATAATTTTTTTGGTTTTTATCCACCTCCTGGCCCACTGTGCGGTGGTAAGAACAGCAATGCTGTATGCTACGGAAACAGCAAGCATGAGAAAGAAGATGGAGAAGAAGATGGATGTGGCAGAAATAAGAATGCTTAGGTGGATGTCTGGTGTGACAAGAGAGGAAAGGATCAGAAATGACTACATAAGGGGGTCGACTAAGGTGGTGGAAGTATCAAAGAACTAAGTGCAGGAGGGGAGGCTCAGATGGTATGTACACCTGTTGATGAGAGATGAGGACCACACTGGGAGACATACTATGGGGATGGAGGTTCAAGGAAGAAGAAGATGAAGACCAAGAAAGAGATGGAAGGACTGTGTGAGAGGAGACTTACATGAGAGGGAAATTGATGAGGCAGAAGTGCAGGATAGAAAAAGATGGAAATGTCTCATCCGAAACAGCGACCCCATATAAAGATGGGAACCAGCAGGGAAGATGAAGAAGACCACTAGGAAAGACTACAATTTCAAAAATTATCTAGTCTAGAAAGGAGAAGAGAATGCTACATGATAATACAGACATAGAAACAGATAGAAGGAATTACCAAAAACATCATGGAGCTAAAAATATCAGAAAGAGCAAGCAGAGGTAGATTAATAATGCCCAAAACTATACCAGGAAAACTAAGGAAAGCACACAGGACATTAATCCAATACGCACCAGAATCGAAAATGCAGCATCTATTCAATGCACAAAACGGCTCATCTAAGGAATATATCAGGAGTGAGCGTAGATGTGTTTAAGAATAAGCTAAAAAAATATCTAAGCTGCATCCCAGACCATCCAAGATTGGAAGATGCAAAATATACCAGAAGATGCATTAACAATTCTCTGGTAGACATTACAGGTGCTGTAAGGTCTATAATTTCTGTAAGGTCTCTTTTGGTCACCTATTCCAATCTATTTAGCTTTATATTTTACGTTTCTTGTATTCATTAATCCCTTTTATTATTGTTTCTTCTCTCTTCTGTCTGTCTCTCTCTCTCCTTCGATAACCTATTCCAATCTCTCTTGATTTATATTTTCTGTTTCTTTCATTCATTTTTCCCTTTTATTGTTTCTTTTCTCTCTCTCTCTCTCTCTCTCTCTCTCTCTCTCTCTCTCTCTCTCTCTTCTATTCCAATACATTTTGATTTTTATTCTCTGTTTATTGCATTCATTATTCCATGTTATTGTTTCACCTTCTTCATAGGTGAAGGGAAGATTATAAATGAGGATAAGAGAGTAGCACCAGTTTGTAAGGAAAACCCAAAAGAATTCTTTGCTCATGTAAATAGTAGAAAAGCAATAAAAAATAGCATAGGTCCCCTAAGGGACAATCGGGGAAACCTAGTGAAAGACTTGGAATATATTAATAATAATAATAATAATAATAATAATAATAATAATAATAATAATAATAATAATAATAATAATAATAATAATAATAATAATTTTATTTCCAATTGACACTGGTTATTCTACAATTCATATATATACATATACAGGGGCTACGCCTATGTATAACAAGGATGTTATAACCTGCGATGTTATACGGAAGTATCTGTTTGTATACTTCCCATTCTCATCGGAGTGACATCGATTGCGGAGAGAGTTTCTAAGTTTCGTTAGTATCTTCTTTGAGTACAAAGGTGAAGACGTTCAAACTCATGTTGTCAAACTTAACATATATTTGCGAAAGTACATCTCTTGAGTAGAGGGAAGAAGTGATTCAGAGAACTTGTCTCGAGGAGTGGAAGTAGAGTTCTAAGTTACAATGCATTTACAAAAGATAGGAGAGCAAAGCTTAGCTCAGCATACATAACATACAGACCGATGAACATGTGACTAGGAAGTCACGTAGTCGTCTCTGTGGGTTATAGGTCACAATATTCTCAGGCGAAAGGACTGTGACCTGTTTTACACAACAATGGATTTGATTACCACAGGCAAATGCAAACCAGGGCGTTGCGGATACAACACACCAGCGTTTAGCTTGCATTCTTTATCTTTCCTTATCACACTCCTTGTTCTCGTCAGTGACCCCTTGGGTCATGGGCTTATTTACATATATGGAATATATATGTACTTTGAAATGTAATCCTTACATTAATTGCTCAGTTGGCTACAAACCAAACACTAAATATTAAAGTTTAATTTGTATATGACTCATAGGAGTGTGATAGAGAAATTAATATGAATATATAGTTAACCCTAGTTACCATCAAGTGGTTAAGGAATGATTTTCAACTGATTATATGTAAAAAAAATCAGATATATAGAAATACTCATAAGTAAAAGAATACTGCATGGAAGATACAGATCCACGTACAAGATAAATGCATATGATATTATACTAATATTAAAGATAACATGTCATACATAATGATAGTTATATACTGTTAGTCATGAGAATACATATTTAACAGAAAGTACTGACGTACGGCTGATGATTGCATGATATAAGAATTTCATTCTAAAAATCATATATGGTTAAGAAGTAAATGGTACCAAAAATGTGATAAGATAAAAAGGTAACTGATTAAGTATAGTTGCTACCTGATTAGTATATATATATATATATATATATATATATATATATCTATATAGATATATATATATATATATATATATATATATATATATATATATCTATAATATATATATATATAGATATATATATATATATATATATATATCTATATATATATATATAGATATATATATATATATATATATATATCTAGATCTTATATATATAATATATATATATATATAGCTATATATATAATAATATAATATATCTCTATATATAGATTATATATAGATCTATATATATCTATTTATATAGATATAGCTCTATATATATATATATATATCTATATTTATATATATATATATAATAGATATACTATATTAGATAAAAACGTAATTAAAAAAAAAAAAAAAAAAAAAAAAAAAAAAGATATACTATATCGCTCTATATATATCTATATATATAGATATATATATATATATCTAGCTATATATCGTATATAGATATATTATATATGATATATATATATATATATATATCTATAGATATATATATATCTATAGATTATATAGTATATATATATATATATATATCTATATATATATATATCTATATATATTATATATCTTTATCTGATATCTATATATACTATATATTATATGTATAGATATATATATATATATATATATATATATTATATAATATAGATATCTATAGTATTATATAATAATTATATATATATATATATCTATATATATATATATCTATATCTAGTACTTATATATATATATATATATATATATATATATATATATATTATATATATATATATATAGTATATATATATATATATATATATATCTATATAATACTATATTATATATATTATATATATATAATATATATATAGATATATATCTATATATATATATCATATATAAATATATAAATATAGATATGATATATATATGATATAGTATATATATATATATATATATATATATATATATCTATATATATATATATATCTATATATATATGTATGTGTGTGTGTGTGTATGTGTGTATAATGATTCAAATAGATTCAGATAAGTGTGCACATCATACAGATTCTTAGTGTATACACGCACAGACATATTGATTCGTTGTAGAACTTCAGTTGATTTCGTTAGGTGCGCTACCAGACAATTGATTTCATTAGGTGCGCTACCAGATATATTGAATGATAAATGATAATTAAGCTTCTCATACTTTACATATGGAATGCAATGTCACAGAGGTTCCTGTTACACATTTACCCAGCGTTCAAACCGCTTTTCACACAAAACACAATTCCAAACAACTTTCCTCCGAGTCAAATGAAATGACCAATTTCAAGTGGTTCTAAAGTCAAATGCCTTAAGGGCTACAGGGAAATTGTCTGGGCAGGGTACGACGTTCTGTTGATGATCCATCCGTGTTCGCCTCAACCTACGCCAAGCAAATACGTTAGCGGTGACCAGAACAACCACCAACACGCATGTCACAGCCAGGCCTTGAAGTGCAGTCCATACTAGCCAGTTTTGATATTTGATGGGCCACTTTAGTATTGTATGGAAGGGGTAAAGCTGGGATGATAGTACTCGACCAGGAAAAATTCGCAAAGTAAGCTTGTTCCCGTATGATGCTGCTTACTCCACGGACCGTGTAGTTGGGCGTTGCTCCACTGCAGCCGTCCGCAGCGACGAACATCCGTGAAGAGGCCATTGATCAGTCTGGGCATGCAACATGAAATCCTTCTCTGTCGCATCGTATCCACAATCCGTTGTTCAGCCTGTAAGCGAACTTATACTCGTCAAAAGGGTAAATTTGTTTCAGACAACTTTCACATGTATGGGAGAGAGAGCCGTTTAGCACTAGACCTAACTCGCATGAATCCCCTTATATATAGTGGAATTCAAAGGAGTTAGATGTACAAACTTTACTACCCATGGCAAATGAACAGTGAGTGAACCTATCCAGGTCTCTGATAACCGTAAATGTTTCCTTATTAGGGGAAATCAATACGTATCCCGTCAGATTAGATATTACTGGTAATGAGCTATTCGTCATGAAAGTAGGAAACGGTACAATTTTGTAAGATTACCAGGCATCAGAAGAATTAAAAGGAATGTTAATCATGATCCTGTAATTCTCAACACTTACTGATATTAAGCTATAATAAAATTCTAACAAAGGAATATAACCAAGTTTATCTCGTCCGTTCTCTAAAGTTAATGTTAAATCTTTGATAGGCAAGAGATGTGGTGAAAGAACACCATTTGTAGCTAGCATGATAGCTTCCACATAGTCTTTTGATTTTTCTATAAAATGTGAAATTTTTGTACGGATATGGTCTACCTTTGAGCAGTAATATGCTAACGTTGCCAGCAGGTGTTGCACATCCATCATCTGATTGATATTACTGGAATGTTCGTTCACCAATGTCATAAGTTGATTGATGGATGATAATTGTTTACGGAGTTCGGAAAAAACTCATTCATTTTCATGTTGCAAAAATTCAATTCTCTTATTCTGATCATTAATCTTAAGATAAATTGAAATTCCCAAACCTAAACTTGCAACGGACCCGAAAACGTTAAGCACAGCAAATATAAACGGGTTACGTCTTTCTAGGCTACTGTACCGCACGGTCCACATAAGCAGATCACGAGCCAAACATTCTGCTTCAGCAGTTTTGTTTTGCAAGTCGAATGATAAAATTTCTGCAACACCTAAAGTCTGAGCTAGCAAAATCTCTGGATTAAAAGGAAAATGACGGTGTAACTGATTCAATGATTCGGCAAACCGCGACAAGTCACTTTTTAGGTTAATGACATCATCTTCTGGCAGGAAAATCGCTCGCAAATCAACTTCTAGAACTATATTGCTTGCTGTAATGAAAATGTCCTCTGTTCTTTCAATTATAGAGCCATGTGTAAAATGTATATTTTTTGTTTTAGCACTCTTCCCACACGACAAGATTATCCGAACAATTATTCATGTTTGAATTAACTACTTCTATACAAAACAGAAAAAATATTTTCATACAAATATTATATATACATACTTTTATCATGCAAGTTAGATACTTTTTATTAGTTATGTTTCATATATAGGCATATATAAATTCTCTTTTTTTTCTTTCTCTCTCTCTCTCTTTCTTTCTACCCCTTTTCCTTAACTGTGAACATGAGCCAACGGTATTGTTCTTACGTCAGTAGGTTGGGATATGTTTTGAACTTTTAGTGTGTTGGCCGTTAATATCTCTCAAATGCTAAATGGGCCTTCAAACTTAGGCGTTAGCTTATAGTTCAAACCCTTGCGTACATATACTTGTATATATATATATGATCGCCTGCTGTATATGATTTAGTTGGCTTAGCGATTTTTTCATGATTTCTTTTCATTATGATTTGTGATTCTTCTAAATTCTTACGAAGTATATTATATCGACTTACACTTGCTTCCATAATATCCCATAGGGGATTTGATAAATTGGTTGTAGGCATAAATACATGGAAAGGTGTCATAGCTGGGGTACCGTACAATGCCTTGTGTGGCGACATTTTGATAGATACATGATATGAATGGTTAAGAGTACTTAGAACCGCTGGTATGGCAATATCCCAGTTGGGATCCATTCCCCCAAGTGTAACTCGTAGGATATTTAACACCTTCCTATTTATCTTTTCAATTAATCCATTCGACTCTGGGTGATAAATCATGGTATTGATTTTCTTAATGCAAAGGAATTCACACAACGAGTTAAGGAAATGATTATTGAATTCTCCACCCGAGTCAGAGATTATCATGTGTGGAATTCCATGTTTACAAATGTAGCACTCATAAAATTTCCTAGTGCATTCAATTGCGGTTTTAGTTTTTAGTGCTATCAATTCTGTATATCAAGTCAAGGCATCTACTAACACTAAGATGTGTTTATTCCCTCGGTCAGACTCGTAAAACCCTGTTAATAAATCTAAGTGTACTCTTTCAAAGGGTTGGTTGGGCATGGGATAGGCCCCCATGCTGACAGGTGTCTTAGTGTTCCCTTTGTTTTTATGACAAATGTGACAATTAGCTATGTGTTTTTTTATATCTGTAAGCATCGTAGGCCAATAAAATAGTGATTTGGCTTTCTGTGACATGATAGAGAACCCTGGATGACCATGTAATGGATTGGAATGCAACCAGTTTAAGACGATTGGTATAAGGGAGATTGGTACCACTACCTGGTCGTTAGTCACCTGCGGGGTGCTTCGGGTTTTCCTTGACACCGACCTACACAGAATGTTATCCTTGATTATATAATTCTGCTGCGTATATTTCACATATTCCTTTTCTTTAGGATTACCGTTCAAAGCATCTATTATTTTCTTTAACTGCTGATCTTTTCTTTGTTCAGTCTGTACTAGTTCAGTGCTCCAACCCGGGTCTTCCTGTTCAGATACAGTTTTAACAATAGGCACGGATGTTGATATGTCTATTAGTTCAGCTAATGGCTCCGTACAAGATGGCACGGGGTTATGTGATAGTGCATCAGCAATGATATTTGCTTTCCCAGGCAGATATCCTATCCTTGCGCCAAAGTCTTGAATGATCATATGCCACCGAATTCTTTTGGTACTGTGACTAAAGCCTTTGAAGAAGTCGGTGAGGGGTTTATGGTCAGTAAGAACCTTGACAGGATAGCCGTATATTATGAACTTAAAATGTACTAGTGAGTTAACAATGGCTAGCCCTTCCTTGTCTATTACTGTATATTTACTTTTGGAAGGTCTCAGTTTACGTGAATAATTAGCTATAGGGAAGAACTGTTTGTCATATTGCTGAAGCAGTACCCCTCCTACCTCTTGGTCTGAGGTGTCAGTTGTGATAAAGAATTCCCTACTGAAGTCAGGGAATTTTAAGATAGGTGAACTGCATAATTCCTCCTTCAAGGTATCGAACGCCTGTTGATGCTTTTCTGACCATATAAAATCTATGCCCTTCTTCGTAAGATTGGTTAGAGGAGCGGCTATAAGTGAATAATTGCATATAAAATGCCGGTAGTATCCACTACAGCCTAAGAATTGCTGTATGCCCTTGACATTGGTAGGTATCGGAAAGTTACGGATAGCCGACACCTTATCGATGACTACCTTAAGACCTTGACTAGACACCGTAAAACCTGAATAGACGAGTTCTTTTTTAAAAACTCACACTTAGTTATCTTCACTCTTAGATTATGTTGTCTTAGTCTCTGTAGCACCAGCTCTAGCTTAAGTAAATGTTCTTCTAAGGTATTAGAAAAGGTTACAAAGTCGTCCATATAGGCAGGTAAGATATCCCCTAACAAGTCTCCAAACACTATATCAATCATTCTGGTGAATGTAATTGGGGCACATCGTAAACCAAAAGGCATACGTAAAAATTCATAGTGTCCCCTGACTGTGCTGAAGGATGTGTATGGGATACTCTCTTTTTCTAAAGGTATCTGGTGAAAGCCTTTAAGTAAGTCCAAACTGGTGAAATATGTGTTCTGTCCTAACAAAGATAAAATATCGTCAGTACATGGCAATGGGAATCGATCAGGAATTGTTTCCTCATTTAAGTGACGGAAATCTACGCAAATACGCCAAGTCCGATCTTTTTTCGGTACAACGATTAAGGGGAAATTATAAGGGCTGTTCGATTTCCTAATGACTCCTTCTTCTAACTTTTTTCCTACTTCATCATTGATCTCATTCTGGAATTTCATTGGGAGTCGGTACAAAGGTACGTAAATGACTTTATGCTTGTCTTTTAGCCATATTTGGTGTTCAATGACATCCGTTTTTCCCAGAGATCCCTCGGTAGTGGAGAAAATATCACATGATATTTAGTTAAAAAATCAAAAAATTTCTGCTGAATCACCTCTTCTTGAATGTCTTTATTGATTTTACTTTTGATAGATTGTAAGATGGATTCGTCCACAACAGGTTGAGCGTGATTAATTTCAGTGATAGTGAGAATGCAATACTTATAAACTTCCACATCCACAATGTGTTGATTTTTGTGGATCACTAGATTGGTATTCAAAAGGTTACAGACTTCAATGTTAACTTGTTGCTGTGAATCAACAATGTATATTGCTTGTGATATGGACAGTCCGTTAATTTTCAGAGTGTCGGAAAGGATTAACATTTCAGATCCCGGCAAAGTCTTCTTTACACTCACTAATATATTCGAAGGTACGTTCGGCTCGAGAGTTTGCGTGCATGCTGCTATTACGGGTGTGCGAGAATTCTGTTGGGTTGCTTGAACAATGTCATGATTCATGAGACAAGTGATTGGTTCCTCAATGTACGTTAATGTTTGATTGTTTGTCTCTTTTTTGTCCAAAACTGATTTTAAGGTGTTAGAAGACTTATAGAATTTTCCTTTGATATACACACCGTGTTTGGCAGGGGCTAAGGTAATGTTTTGAATGCCCATAGACGGGTATCCTATTATTATTGCTGGATACATATCAATGTTTTGTACAACTATAAAGGTATCGGTAAGCGTGCGCTTGCCCACCTTGTACTGAATTTGAGTTACTCCTACTACACTTAATTCATTATTTCCAATACCCGAAAGTCGTACTCTGGACTTTTCAATAGGAAAGTTTGAAAACAACATGTGATGAGTCCGCAAATCCGTGATATTATGTGGACTACCAGAATCGAAAAACAGTGTGAAGGGTCGGCTAAATTCACGGCATGCAATGTAGGACGTAATCCATCTTTGCCGATAATAGCGTGTATACGGTGAAAGTCTACGGGAACCTGCACAGAGGGGGCCAAAGTCTGAAAACTTAATCTAACCTAACCAGTCATAACCTACCCTGAACGTAACCAAACCAAACTAAACTTACCTAGGCTAACCTAACCTAAGGGAAATGTCTATTTCCTTCCCTTTCTCCAGTCTCCTCCTCCTCCAATTGATCTCATCATGAGGAGGAGTCAAGTTGAAGCTGATGTTACTGCTGCTTCTCTTGTTATCATTATTACTGATGTTTCTCTCATTCTATTTCCTCTTCTTAACTGCTCTTGTTGTCTTCTTCTCCTCAGGTTGGCTCTTCTTGAAGTCTTCTGCAAAATGGCTTCCTCAGCACCTGTTATTTCTTCAAATGACTTCAAAACCTTCAAAATGACCTTGTTTGTGAGGAGGTACGGAAAGAAGGTGGTTCACCTCATATACACCTTCCACTTTCTCCACGGGCAACACAGGAGCATCCTAGAGATTCTCACCGACAACCAAGTTCCACTTCAAGGGAGGAGATGTCCTTTCAATGTCCAGGAAATAACAAATCTTACAGATAAGCTTCCAGAAGATCTGGACATCACATTGATGAACAAAGTCTGCCAGGCTCTTTGGCAAAAGGGGGTGAATGACCCTGGTGATGAATTAAAAGGGTTATTAAAAAAGATCAAAGATGAGAGGAACTTTGTTAGCCATGAAGAGCCTCATATGTCAGAACTAGAATTGGAAAGTAAACTCAGAGACTTTCAAGCAACGCTCGAGGAAACTCTTGAGAAAATCAAGTCTCTCTTTCCATCTCACGGTTCTGACACTGACCAGCTTAAAGCAGAGATCCAAGATGCTCTTCCAAAGCTCCTAGAAAAGGTCCGTGAGAAATATGATCCCTCAAACCCCCAGGATGTACAAAGGCTTAAAGATGAAATAGGAGAGTTTAGGAGTGAGTTCTATGACTTGATACAAGAATCATCTGAAGCAGAACTCCTGTCTCTTAATGAACGCCTCTGTCAGATTTTGCCCTACGACTGGCTGGCTCAGTATGGTACTACAGATCCAGGGCAGATTATGGTATCTTTACAAGTTGAAGATGATCAGGAGTTAAATAAAGGTCTCCATGGCAATAAAAGCATCATTGTAAATCAAAAAGAAATCTTCAACATCAAAGACCGAATGGGAAAAGACCCTGAAGTTGTGATTATATCTGGCGATGCAGGTTCTGGAAAGACCACAATTCTTTGTTCCTATGCAGAGGAATGGTGCAAGAAGACGATGGATGTGCCAGAACTCTCTTCCTTCCCATTTCTGCTCTGTATGCAGTTCAGGAATCATGACCACGACAACTTTGATGACTACCTTAAAAACTTGGTCACAAAAACTGTTGCTCTATTTCCCTTTGACCTTGTCAGATCAGTTGTCCTGGATTCAAAGTGCTTGGTCTTATGTGACGGCTATGATGAGGCCAATGAAAAATCTAAGAATCTATTTGAAGATATGTTAGCCCTTAATTCAAATAAGATGAAGTTTGTTGTCACAACACGTCCAGGGAACACCGAGGGACTAACAAAAATTGTGAACAAAGGAAAACGTTCCAGAATCAACCTCAAGGTTTCAGGTCTTCAGGAAGAAGATATGAAATTGCTCACAGAAAAGCTCATTGGCCACCTGATAAAGGATGATGTCACCCAACAGGAGCAAACAAAAAAGGAGCTGCTTCAGAAAATAGAGGAAATGAACACTGACACTAGAACCATCCTGCAAACCCCACTGTATTTCAACCTGTTCGTTCTCCTTTACATTGAGTGTCCAGATCTAAGGGATGAAATGAGCACCAGGACATCAGTCTACTTACAGCTGAAAAGGCACAAGATCAAGAGAATCTCTGACAAGACAGGAATTTCTGAAGAACTGCTGGAGAAATTTGATGTACTGTACAGAAAATGGTCCCTGAAACATTACACGGAAGACAAATATGAATTCTCCGAGGCAGATGTAAGAAGCTTTGAAGAGGAGATTAAGCAAGCGTTACCTGAAAAAGTATTTCAGAACTTTGATCCCATCATGTCGTCCTATTTCTCCATAAAGAAAACAAAGAAGCACCTGGACATTGTAAGGGTCTACTGCCACAGACACAGAAGTGAGCAGGAGTTTGCAGCTGCAGGCAGTATCTGTGATGACATCGTCGCATCAAGTGGAAGGACGCAAGGAGAGAACATTGTCCTAGACATCATCACATCAAGTGGAAGGACGCAAGGAGGTGGAAGTGATCCAAGACAGTTATTTATGAGATTCAGAGGTGTGATTTCCTTCATACCAGGAATACTTTGTGGTACTGAGAGAGATGTGTTGCATGATACAATAGAGGAGATTCATGAACTCTATGTATCAGACTCACTCTCTTTTGGTATACATGATGGTCTTTTGGACCCATGTATTGAAACCAGACTGGACGATAAGGTTTTGGAATCACTTGTGTCACAGATGAGAAAAACATTGCTGAAGGACCGAGTAAGATTTGAAGAGCCAAGAGTCTTTATGTCCTACCGTCCTTGCCTTGCCTCAAAACTGAGGCCCAAAGGCGATTATATTGAAATTTGTTATTTCAAATGTAACAATACATGTGTCACAACTCAGTGAAACTCTGAAGTCTGCTATCCATAATAGCATTTATACTGAGGTTCAGCTTTCGATGCGTCTAAGTGTTTGCGCACAACTTCCAGGACAAGAGGAGGTTTTGAATCCAGTGGATTATTTAAGTAAGTAAGAACTTCAACCTTTAGTACAACGGCATTTGTGCATTTTCTCTCTCTCATTATATATACTATATATATATAATATATATATATATATATATATATATATATATATATATATATATGTGTGTGTGTGTGTGTGTGTGTGTGTGTGTGTGTGTGTGTGTGTGTGTGTGTGTAAATGCATAGAGTTATATAACAATCAAAACAATAACAGTTTTGTTATGCTTCTTTTTTCTATAAATGATATTATTGCTTTCTTTGGTTTTAGATATAATAATAATAATAATAATAATAATAATAATAATAATAATAATAATAATAATAATAATAATATCTCAAAAATTTGTTTCATCCATCATAAAATGGACATTTGGGATGATGGCTACGAAGACTTAGAGAGGTTGAGGAGGCCCTTTTCTCTCACGACTCCACCAAAGGAACTGAAATTAAAATACTTCATGTTTTATGCTCCTGAGAATCGTAGTCATGTTTCCCAAGTCATAAACAGGACGTTTCCAACAATCAGGGAAGAAGGAGGAAGAGGAAGCACCACTGATTTAGTGATTCACTTATATAAAGGTGAGTAGTAGTAGTAGTAGTAGTAGTAGTAGTAGTAGTAGTAGTAGTAACATCAAAATTCAACCCTCGAAAGAAATTGCTCTTATTCCTTTTCCTTCTTCTTCTTCCTCCACCTCCATCTCCTCCTCTTCCATTAAGAGCAGAATAAAAACAAAAAGAAGAAGAAGGAAGAAAGATGACAAGAAGAAGGCAAGAGAAGAGGAAAAGGAAGACTTAAAAAATTGTTTCTCTTCTCTCTCTCTCTCTCTCTCTATGGTAAAATATAATAATAATAATGATAATAATAATAATAATAGATTTAAAATTAACTACATTTTAAGCTATTTCTCTTTTAACCTCCTCCTGATTATATTCCCTCTCAATTTTTGCTCTTCTTTCTTCTTCAGTGATTCGTGTAGTCACTATTTATAGATATACTAGATTCATATAGATGTATATATATATTTATATATATTATATATATTATATATATATATATATATATATAGAGAGAGAGAGAGAAGAGATAGAGAGAGAGAGAGAGAGAGAGAGAGAGAGAGAGAGAGAGAGAGAGTAATATAATAATAATAATAATTCTTTATTTCCAATATTTACATTGGGTATTCATAAAACATAAAGCCACAATTAGTAAATCATCTTACAAATAGTTAAAATATTTGTTATTTTAGACATACAAAAGTTGTTTTAAGAATCAACAAATCGGCTAAAACTTTGCAATTAAAATAATTCATCAGTAATAAAAGAATATCATAAAATTAGAAAGCATTTACTTAAAATATAGTGAGTAAAAAATTACTCCTCCCGAATATTGAAATACATTGTCATAGACCACATAAGTTGTGTTAAAAACAAGTCATGTACAAATAGTATTAAAATAACACAGAGTAATCAAATAAGCATACTAGATTATAAGGAAATCTTAATTTGTAAATAAAAGCCATCTTATCCATAAGTACTAACTAAAAATAATTTCAACATCTATAACAGTACAGTAGTGCCTTCAAAAGCACTTTTAATAAGACAATTAAGCATAACGTTCTTACATTAATCGGAACCATTTAAAGTTAGTTTCTTTAAGTGTACATTAAAAGCAGGGAGAGAGGATTTTTGTTTAATTGTGCCAGGTACTTTATTGTATAATGCTGGGCCTCGAATACTAAACTGGCGGGAGCCTATCTCTGTTTTCGCCCTTTCTACATACAGATTTTCCTGCTGTCGAGTAGAAACCCCATTAACTGCGTTTACTGTTGGAAAATCATATAACCATTCAGGAGTTATTTTACGTATTGTTTTGAATACCAAATTACAGACATCTATGGTATATTTGTCTTTTATCTTTAACCATTCTAATTTTTTGAGGTAAGGGGATATGTGGTCATGTTTTTTTTACATTACCAACAGCCACTCGGGCGGCAAAGTTTTGTAGTTTTTGAACCCTTTTCATTTGTGTAGACCCAGTTACTCCCCAAATTCTTAAACAGTAGTTGATTATACTCATAGCCAGCGACTGAACAACTATTTTACGCGTAGAAGAATCAAATGAGTCTTTTACTCTATTTAAATAAATTAAAGTACCCATCACTTTCTTATAGATTTCATCTATATGCGTTTCAAACGTCATATATCTGTCAAAATAAACCCCCAGATTTTTTACAGCTTTCATGGGTTTAATCATATTTCCATTAAAATCTATTTGCACATTGTCTCCAATTTCTGATATATATTGTCGGGAACCTATTAAAATGAATTGTGTTTTTTTCTCATTAAGAAGCAAATCATTAGTTAAGAAGTAGTATTTGGCCTTCTTTAGTATGTATTCTGCCCTATGAATTAGTTCGTCTATTTCATTTACATTTCCTTCAATTAAGATCTGGGTGTCGTCGGCATATTGGATGACGAAACAGCCGGGTAGTGATTTTACCAGATCATTGACATAAATTACAAAGAGTATTGGGCCAAGAATAGAGCCCTGGGGTACACCAAACTCTACAGTTTTTTGGGAAGACACAGTTTGACCCATTCTAACTGACTGGGATCTGTTATGTAGGTAACTCATAAACCAGAGTGGATCTATACTCAGTGATGTACATTTATCAAATAAAATATTATGATTCACGCTGTCGAAGGCTTTTGAGAGGTCAAGTAAAAGGAGTAGTGAGACTTTCTTATTATCCATGTTATTATAAATCTTATCTGATATTTTTAATAGAGCCGTTTCAGTTGATAATTTTGGTCTGAAGCCGTGTTGACTTTGTGAGATTAGACCATTTGTCTCTAGAAAATCAGTTAATTGAATAGCAATTATTTTTTCCAGAACTTTAGACAATACCGGTAGCAAAGATATAGGACGATAATTGGAGACGTCTTCCATATCACCACTCTAAAAAACAGGAATTACGTGGGGATTTTCCATAACTCCGGATACTGTTTAGTGGCTATGGATGTGTTAATTATAACTGTAAGGTAAAATGCAATAATATATAACCCATCCCTAATGAAACGCAAACTAATCCCGTCAGATCCAAAGGCATTTGTGTTTTTAAGATTTTTTATAATTAAGATGACAGTATTACAATCAACAGGAGTAGGCTTAAAACTATCTAATTCTCTAACTGGAATATTACGTACTGTTTCAGTAGAGATATTACATTTCCTAATTTCCTCTTGGGTTTTTTCGAAAGTTTTTTTCCCGACCTCAGCGAAAAAATCATTGAATTTTTCAGCCTTAGAGTGTACATTAGTTACTGCTGGCAATGGCATAGAGCTCCTATCTGTTTGCTTGTTGTCCATTAAATAGCATATTTTTTGTTATTTTCCAAGTAGCAGAAACATTGCCTTTCGCTTTCTGATATTCGCTTTTGTAATACTGCTTACGGCTTCCCGCTAACTTTGAATTTACTCTCTTCTTCAGGTCTTTATGTTTTTCTCTCAGAGAAATGTTAAAAGTTTGATTTTTTAACTCACTTTTCAGTCTGTCTCTTTCTTTCATGTCTCGCTTTATTTCGTCTGTTATCCACGGCGCAGGGGGACGAATGATTTCTTTCGTTACAACCGGAGCACAAATGTTTAGACACGATGTAAAGACGTCGTTTAAAGTTCCAACTTGGTTGTTTACATTGTCAGTATTTAATATACCATTTAATATATTTACGTTATTCGTGAGGAGATCACAAAGAAAGTCTGGAGAATAATTTTGCAAACATCTAAAAGTTTTTAAAATAGGTTTCTTTTTTGGCTTACGAATATTCAGATGAGTTAAGATTGTCTCGTGATCTGCCACCAAGCTTGGTATAATATCAATATTTGTTATCATATGCTTAGCATTTGTTATTACGAGATCAATTAAAGACGCTGATGTAGGAGTAACTCTAGTAGGTTTGTTTACTATCTGATCGAAATTTTGTTTTTTAATTAGTTTAGACATTTTATTCTCGGTCTTTAGCAGATCATCATTAAAATCCCCATAGATAAATATATGCTTATTTCGTAAAATAATTTCTTTAAAAATATCGGAGATATAATCAAAAGAGAGAGAGAGAAGGGAAGGGAAATAAGGAGCGGAAGGACGGAACAACCTCCTAATGAAAAGAAGGGGAACGAAAGGAAGGAAGGAAGGAAAGAAAGAAGACTAGAGAATATAAGGGAGAGAGATAGAGATAGAGATAGTTTATTACTATTATTATTCTTTTCTCCTTTGCTTCTGATGGGGATAAATAAATAAATAAAGAAATAATTTTTTGATGACTTAGTCACTTATTACCACTACTTAATAGCTTTTTGGGAGAAATTCTTTTTCCATTGTTTCTTATTATATTATAGCCATAAATCAGTTTCAGTTTAGTCTGTTCTTCTCTGTCTTATATATGTGTGCATATATGTGTGTGCATGCGTGTGTATAGTCATATATATATATATATATATATATATATTATATATATATATATATATATATATATATATATATATATATATATATATAACAAAAATTGTAACAGATATATATATATATATATATATATATATATATATATATAATATATAAAATTGTAACAGAGTAATTATGCTGCTTTTGTTCAATATAGTGAGTGTGTGTGCGTGTGAGTGTGTGTGTGTGTGTGTGTGTGTGTGATTGTTGAGCAAGAGTGAGAGGTGGCAGTTAGGGAGGTCAAGTAGAGGAGATGTTGATAATACCTCGCCCTTTTTGTCTTTCCTCAGATCGAGACATAAGGCTCCTACTCGAGTCGCTGACTGTTGCGCCTCTGAGGGAAATAAGGATTCATGTGCCTCCTGGCACGAAGATTGACGATGTTGAAGGACTGAAGACGCTCGCAAGGGAGAGGGGTCTTGGCACATTATACCTTTCTGGAGTAGTTGAAGAAGAGAAGAAGATCGATTGCTGTTGTATCTTATGAAGATCTTTCGGTAAAGTGCAAATGGTTTCTTGTATCCCAGGTCTCTTTTATCATACATTTATTGTCTTTATTCTTTGTTCAGAGAGAGAGAGAGAGAGAGAGAGCACAGATGTCCATAAGCAGCAAGTCTATCCTTCAATGCATCTCTCTCTCACTCACTCTCCAAGGGTGGCTGCCTGATTCACTTCTCTACTGCTGAGTCAGGGAGGAGGAGGTGGAAGAAGAAGAAGATGACTTCCATATCACAAGTTACTCAATATACCTTTATATACTGTTCTGTTTCAACACCTCCCCCTCCCCCTCTCCCTCCCTAGCACATCCTAGGCCCTCCTCCCTCCCTCCCAGTCCCTCCTGTAGTCTCCCATTGTTCCCACATGCCCAAGCCGCCGCCTGAAAGAAGCTCTCTGTCTGTTCCACCTTTCTTTTCTGTGCTTTTGTCTGTTGTGATGTCTTGCTGTCACTGACAGGAAGGGAGAGGAACTGCATCTTCCTTCTCTCTCTCTCTCTCTCTCTCTCTCTCTCTCTCTCTCTCTCTGATGTGTCAAAGTGTTGGTTTCGAGTGACTGGATAAATAATCAGTTGTTCAATTGTATTAATATTAAGGCCATACTCAACAGGGATCTATCATTACTTAGAGAACTTTTCTTACACAATTAAAGATATGCTGTTCTATATATGTGTGTATGTATGTATGAATGTATATATATATATTATATATATATATATATATATATATATATACATATATATATATATATATATATATATATATGTATGTATGTGTGTATGTATGTATGTATATATGGTGTCTCTGCTGTTGTTCTGAAATTGTCTTCAATACAAAGGATAGAGGAGGAAATGACAGAACTGATAAAAGGTGTTGCTCAGCTTTCTAGATATTGTTGTTATCATTTGTTTGTTTGTTGTTGTTCTCTAGAGTATAATATATCTGTCAGCTTCCTTTACGTTGTTTTACAGGTGAAGAAAGTCAAAGTAATTCATGAAAGATCTGCGGTAATGTTTGTACACTAATTAAGTTTACTTAGCTGCATTTAAAGTTCCACTTGTAAAAGTGACAATGTTGAAAATGTTATACAATATATAATTGTTTTCATTGTTCTGCTTTGAGTTCTTTGTGACTCTTGAGATTTATTTGTTTATCTTTAATGTCCTTTCCTCAGAACCAGTTTGAGAACCTGTTGCATTTTTATAACTACAGTAGTGCAGTCAATAGACTTACCTATCTATCTATCTATATGGAAATATTTATAACTATAGGTAAATGCAGTTCCATAAGACTTACCTATCTATCTATCTATATGGAAATATTTATAACTATAGTAGTGCAGTCAATAGACTTACCTATCTATCTATCTATATGGAAATACCAAAATGCCAAGGATGCATAATTTGTTGAAGCTTTGCAAATACACTGGATGCTTACTGGCACTGGGTGTTTTATTAACCATGTTATACATCAGTAATGAAGCAGTTTTGGTAAGAAGGTTTCATACTGGAAATGGAATTTTAACATTTTTTTTTTAGAATAAAAATTTTAGGTCAACTTTATCGTCATCTTTTGTGATCTGCATTTTGGTGATGCTTCAGATGCACACAACCTATGATACTGAAAATGTAGATATACTGTATCTACAACCACAGTGATGACAGTTGCAATCAAAAGGCGAAGTCAATTAGTCAAAAGATTCATTCAACTTGTATAAGTTATATAAAGTTACCAAGAAAATTGCCTCAGGAAAAAAAACCACAAAAGCAAATTAAAAAAATTGATGCAAATAGGCCAGCGTCAAATTAGACAAAATAAACATAAATGGAAATGAATCACATTCTGACAATTGTCAGTCAAAAGGAACAAACACTTATGGATAAGAGGCTAATGCTTGAGAGCTCATATTTGGAAAAATTAAAGACAGTGCTGGAGTTTTTATTGAAGGTAAGAATAGTAATGCCCAGGTTTTTTAGTTTTTTTTCTCGTGAACTCTTTGTGTTAATGATACAAAAGTGTGAATATTTTTATTAACAATGTCTTTGAAAATTATTAAATCAATAATAAAAAGAGAGTGACTAATAGGCTGGAATAGGGTATCATACATTTTGGACAATTTGGTTATGGTTTTCAGTTTTACATCCATTTCCATGCCCAATCATTTCTTGGTGGTATCAGTATATAGCTGAGTAGGGTAAAGTGAAAAACGATACAGTTTAAATTTGATGAACTTGGGGATAGTGTTGTTCAACTGGCAGTATTGGAGAAAATCTCTATCCAGGCGAGCTTTTGTGAGCCTTCTTGCAGTCTTCTCCAGGCGGCGACATTCCTGTAGTAGTGGGAGGGCATATTTCGTTCTTGATACTCTTGAACATTAGTACAGCCGTGAAGACGAATACGTAATAGAAACAGGACGGCGAAGAGTGTACCACAGGTTGACATGGTGGAAAGGGAATGTTTCATACATCAGAGTCCGATATAAAGGATACAGGTGGACAGCTAAGCAGTCGATATATGAAGACCAGAGGGCAGTGGAAACAGGCTGGTACATAAAAACAACTCTATTTGTGCCAACGTTTCAAGACAACAAGTCTCATTTTCCAGGCTGTAAATAAAAAAGAATAAATCTTGTAAATGATAAAAACAAACAAATTATGCAAAAATCTGTTTAAAACCAAATTTGTATCAGAATACATTCATCATTGCAGGAGGTACCAACCTATATAGAAAGAAGGAGGGCGAATGGAATAAGGGCAGGTGAAAAGCAAAGAAGACGGTTATGACAGGTAGAGAGGGGTGGAGGAGTTTTGGGCATTCGACAATGGTACTGTCGGTTTGATGGTTAGAGATTCTAGAATAGATAGTGCTAGCTCGGAAGAGGCCCTTGTTATGATTTTAAATTGATTGTATTCAATGTTGCTGCCACATTTTTTGGCATGTTCTCTTATGTTCGAAAATTCGGGATTACTCAATTTATTGTCCGTTCGATAAATAAAATAAAAGTAAATAAATAAGCAAATAACAACTATAAATATAATAAAAATCCTATCCAAGTATAAGTACAAAAAACAAAAGTAAATTAAATAAATAAGAAAAATAAAAATAAATATAGAAATCAAAATAAATGAATCATTATAAATAAAAAAAATAAAAAAAATAAAAAAAGAATAAAATAAATAAAATAAATAAATGAAATTTATAAATAAATAAAAAAAAATTAAAATAAATGATTGAATAAAAAATAAAAATAAATAAAAGCAATAAGTAAATAAAATTAAATTAAATTAACAAATACGAATAAATATGAATGATAAAATAAAAAATGAATATAAAATAAAAAATTATTATGAAAAAAAAATTATCAGAAACTAACAATAAGTAAAATATTTAATTAAAACAAATAAAAAATAAATAAAAATAATAAAACAAATAAACAAATAAATAATGATAAAATAAATACAAATCAAATCAATATATAAAAAAATAAAAAAAAAAAAATAAATATTTAAAAAAAAATAAATTGAAATAGATAAATGAATAAATAAGTAAATAAAAATAAATCAATAAAAAATAAATGAATAAAATAAGTAAAAATAATTAAATAAACCAAAAAATAAATAAATAAAATAAATAAATAAATAAAAATACACAAATAAATGAAAATAAATAAATAATTGAATAAGAAAATAAAAAAATTAAAAACGAAAATAAGTTAATCAATAGAAGTAAACAAAAATAAAAATGAAAAAAACATGTGAAAAAAAAAATAATGAAAATAAATAAACAAAAATAAATAAAAAAAAATTAAAATATGATTGAATAAATAAATAAATAAATAAAAGCAATAAGTAATAAAATTAAATAAATTAACAAATACGAATAAATATGAATATAAAAATAAAAATGAATATAAAATAAAAAATTATTATGAAAAAAAAAATTATCAGAAATAAATAAGTAAATATTTAAAATTAAAACAAATAAATAAATAAAATAAATAAAAACAAATAAACAAATAAATAATGATAAATAAATACAAATAAATCAATAAATATAAATAAAAAAATAAATTATATTTAAAAAAATAAATTGAAATAGATAAATGAATAAATAAATAAAAGTAAATAAAATCAAATCAATAAAAATAAATGAATAAAATAAGTAAAAATAATTAAATAAAAATATAATAAATAAAATATAAAAATAAATAAAATACACAAATAAATGAAATAAATAAATAATTGAATAAGAAAATAAAAAATTAAAAAACGAAATAAGTTAATCAATAGAAGTAAATAAATGAAATGAAAAAAATAATGAAAATAAAGTTAAAAATAAACAAAAATAAATAAATCGAAAATAAAAAAATAAAAAAATAAAAAAAATAAAAAAATAAGTAAAAAAAAGTAAATAAAGAAATAAATAAATTAAAAATCAATAAAAAATTTAAAAAATAAAAAGTAAAAAATAAGTAAATAAGAATAAATAATAAAAATAAAAATAAATGAAAAAATAAAAATAAATAAATAATAAATAAAAATAAATAAATAAATAAAAAGTAAATGAAAAGACAAATAAATATAGAAATAAAAGAAAATTAATTAAAAATAAAAAATGAATAAAAAAAATAAAATAAATAAATAAATAAATAATAAATAAAAATGAATAAATAAATAGATAAATAAATAATGATAAATAAAAAAGATGTTAAAAAATAAATTGATTAAATTAAAAAATTAATAAATGGAAATAAATAAATACATAAAAATAGATAAAAATAAATAAATAAATAAAAATAAATATAGAAATCAAACTAAATTAATAAAAAAATAAAAAATAAAAAAAATAAAGAATAGAATAAAAATAAATAATAAAAAAAATAAAACCAAGGATAATTAATAATAATAAACAAATAAAAAAAATAAATAAATAAATAAAATTAAACAAATAAATAGAAATAAATAAATAAATAAAATATATAAATGAATAAATAAATAAAACAAAATAAATAAATAAAAATAGATAAAATAAATAGGAAATTAATAAATAAATAAATAAACAAAACAAAACAAATAAATATATAAATAAAATTATTAATAGGAATATATTAAATAAACAGATAAAATGAATAAATAAATAAAAAATAATTAAAATAAATAAATTAGATAATTGAATATATATAAATAAAAATGAAAAATTAAAAAAATGAATAAAAATAAATAATCAATCATAATTAATTAAAAATTATTAATATAATAAATTAATAAATAAATACATACAAATAAATAAATAAATACATATAAATGAATAACAGTAATGAATAAAATATATAAATGATTTGA
>NC_087222.1:15387588-15390069 GCF_015104395.2 Macrobrachium nipponense
AATAAATAGAAAATAAACAATAAATGAAAATAAATAATAACAAAATAAATAAATAAATAAATAAAATGAATAAATAAATACATTAATAAATAAATGAAATATAAAAAAAGAAATATGTAAAAAAATAAATTAATAAAAAAAAAATAATAAATAAAATAAATAAATAAATACATAAAAATGAATAAAAAAAAATAAAAAAATAAGTAAATAAAAATAAATATAGATTTCAAAATAATGAATAAAAAAAAAATTAAAATAAAACAAAAATAAATAATTGATAGTAGACAGATTAAAAATAAATAAATAAATAAAATTAAACAAATAATAAAGAAATAAAACAAAACAAATAATAAATAAATAGAAATAAATGAATAAATAAATAAATTAAATAAATAAATAAATAGGAATAAATAAAATAATGAATAAAAATGAATAAAATAGATATAAAATAATTAAAAATAAAATAGATAAATAATTAAAAATAAACAAATAAAAATAAATGAAAAAGTAAAAATAAATAGAAAAATAAAAATAAATAAATAAATGAAAATAAACAATAAATAAATTATAAAATAAATTAAAATAAATACTCATAAATAAATACATACAAATAAATAAATAAATACAAATAAATGAATAACAATAAATTAATAAAATGATAAATAATTAAAATAAATAAATAAATACATAAAAAAATTAAAGACAATAAATAAATAAAATTTAAAAAATAAATTGAAATAAATAAAAAATAAATCATAAAAATAAATGAATAAAAAATAAATAAAGAATAAAAAATAAAAAAAATAAAAAAATTATATATAAATAAATAAAATAAAATGAATGAATTAATAATTAAATAAAAATGAATAATTAAATTAAAAAATATTTATAATAAATGAATAAATAAAAATAATAAATAAAAAAATAGCTAAAAAAATTAAAATAAAATAAAATATAAAATAAAAATAAATAAATATATAAAAATAAATAAATCATAGAAGTAAATAAATTAAAATGAAAAGAATAATTGAAAATAAATAAATCGAAATAAAATAAGTAAAAATAAATAAGTAAAAATAAATAAATAGAAATAAATAAATAAATAAAAATAAATAATTAAATAAACAAAAATAAATAAAAAGTAAATAAATGAAAATAAATCAATAAAAATAAATCAATAAATAAAATATATATGTATGAATATATAATACAAATAATAAATAAATAAGTAAGTAAAACTAAATAAATAAAAAATATATAAAAAAATAAACAAAATAAATAATTAAATAAAAATAAACATATTAAAAAAATGAATAAAAATGAATAAGTATAAATAAATATATAATAATGAAAGTAAAAAATATTTTAAAAATTAAAAAAAGGAATAAAAAAATAATAAAAGAATAAATAATAGAAATAAATCATGAATAAATAAATAAGATTAATAAAAATAAATAGCCAAATAAATAAATAAATAAATATAAAAATAATAAAATAAAATTATTAAAAATTAAAAAATCGATAAAAAAAATTTAAAATAAAAAAATAAATAAAAAAATAAAAAATAAATAAAAAAATAAAAAAAATAAATAAAAATAAAAATAAAATTAATGAAAATAAATATATAATAAATAAAAATACATAGATGAATAAAACAATAGACATGAAGATAAGAAATAAAAATAAACAAATAAATAAATAAGGATAAACCAATAGAAGTAAATAAATGTTAATGAAAAATAAATAAAAATTAATTAAGCAAAAATAAATAAATCGATATAAAGTAAGACAAAAAATAAATCAAAATAAATAAATAAATAAATAAAAATAGGTAAATAAATAGATAAATAAAATTTCAAAAAAAAATAAATTAAATAAGTCAATAAATATATAAAAATATAAATAAATAAATAAAAAATTCATAAGAGTAAATAATAAAATAAATAAATAACCAAAATAAAATAAAAACAAAAAATAAATAAATAAATAAATAACTAAATAATAAAAAAAAATAGAGAAAAAATTTGGAAAATGGAAACTAAAAAAAATAAATAATTAGAAATACATATAAGATATAAAAAAGGTTAAATTAAATAAAAAGAAGTAAAAAAATGAAAATTAAAAATATATAGAAAACAAATGAAAATAAAAAAATATAGATAAAATAAATAAAATACTTAAATAAAAAATAAACTAAAATAAAATAAGAAATAAAGTATATAAATAAAATAAAATAGAGAAAAAAATGAAAAATAAAGAAAACAAATAACAAGATTAAAATAAGTAAAAATAAATAAATTAAAATAAATACAAACAATTCAATAAAAAATAAACGAAATAAAAAAAATAAATATATAAAATTAAAATAATAAAATATCTAAAAATAAATAAATGAATAACAAAAATAATGAATTAAATAGAAAAATAAATTATATAATATATATATATATATATATATATATATAAAGTAATAGAGATAAA
>NC_087222.1:15390569-15413069 GCF_015104395.2 Macrobrachium nipponense
GTATAAAGCTAAAACTGTCATAACACCTTAAACTCGTTTGTGTAGTAGTGGGTCAGGAATATCCTCTCTCTCTCTCTCTCTCTCTCTCTCTCTCTCTCTCTCTCTCTCTCTCTCTCTCTCTCGTTTTGACGATAGTTTCTGTATTTCATGTATTTCAAAGTTAAAAACTCTCACTACATGAAGGAACTTATGCTTCTAGAATCTAAATAAATTTTTAAGGAACAATTCTACAGTAATTAAAAGCTGAAAATGGCCCGTTTTAAGGTTAACCAAATAAAGCAGTGATCAGGAATCCTAGAAAACCATTTTTTTTTTTACAGCAAATACATTTCTATTCATTTTGAAGTTAGTATTTATATATATCTTTTATATAGAAATCCTTTAGAAACTAGAAACGTTCATTATTTTATATAATTAAAAACAATAAAACAATAGTCTTATTTTAAAAAATTCCTAGTGGACGACACATAGCAGACAGATTTTTTTGAGGTAAACGAGTATAAAGTATAAATAGGACAGAGATTAATTTTTATATAATATTTTTAATATGTTTTATTAAAAGATTTAAGCTTTAATCTTATGTAACAAAAGGGTTTGAGTTGTGATTTGTAAAAACTACCATTGCCTATTTTCATACATAGTTAATCAAAGATTTCCGTAATTTCCACTAATCACCCTTGATAGGTAATGAGTCTTCATGATTTCCATAATCTACTATCTTGTATATCAAGCGGAAAAATATTTTATGAATGAGACCTACTTTAAATCATAGATGATATTCTGTATAGTTACAAGATGCTGCTAGTTAGTTAATCATCATTCTTTGAGGTCAGTCTTTTAAATAAATGGTGTAATAGCCTGGACACTTTGATATGCTTAGAGATGTGGGTTCATATATTTATATTGAGTACTACTTTATCTCCAATATGACGAATTCAGTGCTAAATATTTTAGTCCAGTTTCCCATTCAATGACGTCTTGGAAAAATTGTAGAAGAAGACTCGACAAAATCTCCCAAGAATATTTTAACATTTTTAATGTTATATATTTACGAATACTGAATTCTATAGGAATCAATTCAGGGCAGTAGATCGTAAGTTCATTGACTTCTTAAATATGATTTAGTGTTTTCTTTCTTTGAACTTTCTGCCAAGTTTCCAAGACTCTTTGTTTGGCCAAACTCTGGATTCAGGAAAAACAACTTTGAGATTTCCTGCTTTCATTGCAAAATCTCCTGTGACCTCTCCTTACCTCTCCCTACCTCACCTCCCATTACCTCACCTCCCGTGACCTCACCCTGCCTCTCCTCAACTTACCTCACTCCTGTGACCTCACCTCCCATTACTTCTCCTCACCTTACATTGCCATCAACACTGGCACTCTCAGTCCAAAGAAAACTCCAAGAATAAAGACACAGGATCAGCATCCTACGAGCACATAGGAAACTTCTTTATGCACACTGACCACATCCTCCTAAAAGCCATTCAGGAGTCCTAGTCTGAATGACTTAATCAACATTATTCAGTCACCAAGATCAACCCAACCAATTATTCCATCTCTGATCAATAAAACACCAGAATAAATTCACGTCGAAGAATTCAACTCTTTTTACCTGTTGTTCTACAAAAACTTTATGACTGAGATTGCAATGAAACATCTCTAACCTACGACCTACAAGTAAACTGCTGAAAAAAGTACCTACTACATATCTCGAGGAGCCAGTTTCCATAACTGGTATGATTCTCCAGTTTTGGTTGCCAATTTCTGCATTTCTCACAAGCAACTCTCTTGGTCACACCTACTCAAGCTGTAGACATTCAAATGGACGGGCATTTATGTTACTAATGATGATGGCCTTACTAGTAATGACATCACATATTACTACATTCTTCGTAAAATTAATCATAAACTCCTACTAACTAAACTGCAAATATCAAAATTTAATTATTTAATAATTGGCCATTATTACTGTTGTAACAACTTATATCTTGATTGTACTTTGCATAATTACCAGGTTATGGTGGATGCAACTGGAGACACCAATTTACATCAACCAAGAAAGATTCTGTTCTTTGTTATAAACAGAGTCCAGGGATTGAATCCGAAACGTTCTAACCTCAAAAACAGCCAGCTGTTTTCTGGGCTCTATGAGAGCACCAACATCACTTTGGCTTTTATAAAGCAGCCTCATCAGTGGGGATTGTTTCAGATGATACATAGCTTGAGATTACTGATTCACACATTAAACAGACCCAAAACCTTTACATTATAGGTATGAAAAATAATGAAATAGTACAATGTAAATAAATATTTATGTATGCCTGCTTACATAATACTGGAGAGAATAATAATTTCAAACATGTCTTAAAATATTACTCATTACGTTAAGCAAGCTATGAAACACATGAAAATATAAAAACAATGAAAAATACTATTTGTTACTACAGATACATAAGAATCCACTGTAACACAATAAAAACCATATTCTCCACACTCAAGATTTTGTGTCTTGACTAAACCATACATGTAAGTTAGTGAGGCGCATTGCAGTGTAAATTGTTTAATTAAATGGTCCAAGCCCTTTAGAACAGATTCATTTGTTTACTAAAATCATAGTTCACTATCTGTGTAGGATCAGACCTCAGTGTCGTGTAAGTATCACTATCATTTAATAATGTCATTGTTTTATTTACTTTCTCATTTTTATTCATTATTACCACCGCATTGGACTTATCTGTTTTTGTTACTTCTTTTTATTTCTTTATAAACTGGGCGAAATCTTAGGGGTGCATTAGGGGGAGAAGGCTTGGCCATAGCACCATACACAATACCTTTACAAATATTGATGTCCTCAGGGTATAGATTATGATTAGATTTTTCCAAATAACAAAATGATTTTGAAATGTCGACATAGTCCAGGCTACTGTTAGAAACACCAGAGCTTAATCCCTCTCCCGATGCAGGGTTCTGAGGTGAAGTGAGTATGCTGATGAAGAAGGAGATGGAGATCTTATGATTGGGAGGAGAGTTCTTAACGAAATAGTTACTAATAAGGCCCCCATTGAAGTAGTAGCTGACGATACAGTATAATGATCCTTCTTCGTCATACAGCATCCGAAACCAAGCAATATACACCATCTACAAATGGGGCTAGAGAGGTTCTAGAACGTGAGAAATATGTATGTGCCTTCCATTCGTGCTTGCTATGTCTGAGTGTGACACCACCTCAGCCTATTTTGGGATATGAAAGGTAAAATACAGGAAACTCTTAATGTCATCCCTAAAACTAAGGTCTGATGTGCTTGTTTTTGAAGATGGTAATGCCAACACTGATGATATTTTAGATGTAGGGTTGGAATATGTACCAAGGAAGTAGTTTTCAGGCACTGAAACCCCTCAATGAGCTTAGGTTCCTCTACATTACTTCTCTCACAAAATGTTCCAATAGAAAGTGTAGGTACCTTAGACAATGCTTTCATTGTCTAAGGGTTCAGTTTCAAGTATGTATATACATAGCACAGCCTGAAAACAGTTCTCAAATATGAGGAGTAAGGGTGCAGGCTTAAAGTAAAAGGATCAGTTGATCCAATAATGACAGATGTGCCTTCAGCTCCGCCAGAGCTACCAATAAACATCAAATGTTGTTGCAAAGTGAACATGTGTGCGTCATGTAGGTGTTCTAAAAAGCTTCTGCCTTGTACAGATCACTGCATATGTGGAGGGGGGGGGAATGCAATAACTGTGCAAACACTAAAGTCTATACCAATACGCCTTAAATAGTCTAATTACTATGTTCTGTTATTATATTTTATTATAAATAAGGGTTCTATTCTATATATTCTATATTAGGATTACTAATATTACAGCTGCTGCAAGTCAGCAGTTAAGAATAAGGAAGCGTGTATTGATTTAAATTGAAAAGGCAAGTACTTATTTGTTTCTGCTACATCCCAAATGTATCGTTTTTATAAACAGTCTAAGTATGTTCGCTGTCATTAATTTTGTATAAGTAAGGGCACTATTCTATATCAGGATTGCTAATGTTACAACTTGGAATAAGGAAACAATGATTTTAAATAATAATGCATTTATTTTACTAATGAATTTCAAATGTATCAAATTTCTTTAATTGAAACAGTTTACCTCCATTTCTATGGCATCATTGCAGACCGTATGCTATAAGCTATTACATTTAAAGCAAAAATGAAGCACCAGCTTTAAGTAACTGAAATATTAGTCTAGGAAAAATTTAATTTCTCATTTCGGGTGGCAGACATTTTCCTTATTGCCAGAATGTTGATTTTGGGAACGCCCTGAACGCATAATAGGCTTGTCATATTAAATGCCTGGATCTTTGTAGGTTTTTACTGGCCAAAATACCTTCAACCTACGTAATAAAACATTCCAAACGACGAAAATATTATTGACTGAAGAAAACGGGAGAGAGCGAGAGAGAGATGAGAGAGAAGACGAGAGAAGACGATGAGAGAGAGAGAGAGAGAGAGAGAGAGAGAGAGAGAGAGAGAGAGAGAGTAATTTCCTGGAGTTCTATTACTTTCAGGTTAACCGATGAAGGCAGCATCTGGGTTGAAATGAAAACTGGTGTAAGTTTCCTATTTCCTAAATAATAATAATAATAATAATAATAATAATAATAATAATAATAATAATAATAATAATAATAATAATAATAATAGGGGGCTGGTCAGTTGTTGTATGGGTGACCGCTCTCCTCGGCGTTGATCCCTTGGGAAAGGATCTTTACCATAATTTCCTCAGTCTACTCAGCTATAAATGAGTACCTATCCCTGATGGGGTAGGGTCCAGCTATGGGTCAAATAGCAAAAACTCAGCAATGATTGAAAGAAATGAAGATTTAAACGACAACAACGTAAATGGAACCTCTGGCAACACAGGAGATTCGTCCGGCAGCCAGGTATTCAGTCCAATTGAAGGGGAAGACGGTCAGGTACTTGGAGGTCGTCATCCAGCAACTGACCACCACAACGACAGTAACCAACAGCCTGAGATTGGAGCTACAGAAGCAAACCAAAGGAAGAAATGGAAGAGAGAAGAAAATAAGGAAATATGGAGATGCCACATCAGAAGCAACCCGACGGAGAGAGGATATAGAAGAAGGTTGGTCAACATCTGGAATGAGAGGAATAACACCCCCCAAACAGAGCAGAGGCTGGCAGACCAAGTAAGGAACATAAAGAAAAAGAACTGGCTCTCCCCAACAGAAAGAGAGGAACTGGAAAGGGAAATGTCATACAACAACGAATTACAAGAAGATGAACTGAGAGACGATGCCACAGAAGACGACAGGGATGATAAGGTATCAAACAACAACACACAAAGAAATGCCGACGAAGTAACAGGGAGGACAGAATGGGTAAAAAAGATCAGACAATGGATGGAGCCAGATACAGAGAGAACAAAGATCTCCTCCATGAAAGCCTACAACACCAAGAAATTCAGGGAGAAAACAAGCGAGGTCAATGAAATAATGGGCATAATACACACCACCAGTATCACAGAAACAAATAACTTGGCATATGCAGGAGCAAGATTAGTAGCAGAACTGATGGGGATTCGAACACCAACACCACCAGCACAACCAAACCAACAGAAACCAAAACAGCAACAGCCTTTGGAAAAGGCGCCTGGAAAAGCAAATCATGGTGATGAGGTCTGACTTGAGTAAACTGAAAGAGATGGCATAAAAAAATCATAAGAAGCAAGAAAACAAGGGAGGAACAGAACGAGAAATACAAAGTACACGAGAAGGGACTAAACAACACAATAGAAGATGTAAAACAGAGGCTTAAGGCCAAAGCACATAAGATCCAACGGTACCTGAACAGGAATAAGGGATACCAACAGAACAAACTATTCGGAACCAACCAGAAAAGACTATACAGCCAACTAAGAGGGGAAGACAACCACCAGGAAATTCCTGAAGCCAAACCAAGTAAGGGACTCTGGGAAAACATATGGAGCAATCTGGTATCACACAACAAGCATGCAACATGGCTCCAGGAAGTTAAGGAGGAAGAAACAGGGAGAACAAAACAAAGATTCACTGACATCACGACAGACACAGTCAGACACCAACTAAAGAAAATACCCAACTGGAAAGCCTCGGGTCCCGATGAAGTCCATGGATACTGGCTCAAAAACTTCAAGGCTCTACACCCACGAATAGCAGAACAACTCCAGCATTGTATCACAAATCACCAAGCGCCCAAATGGATAACCACAGGAAGAACATCCTTAGTACAAAAAGACAAGAGTAAGGGAAATATAGCCAGTAACTACAAGCCTATCACCTGCCTACCAATTTTGTGGAAGTTACTAACAGGTATCATCAGTGAAAGGCTATACAACTACCTAGAGGAGACAAACACCATCCCCCACCAACAGAAAGGCTGCAGAAGGAAGTGTAGGGGCACAAAAGACCAGCTCCTGATAGACAAAATGGTAATGAAAAACAGTAGGAGAAGGAAAACCAACCTAAGCATGGCATGGATAGACTATAAGAAAGCCTTCGACATGATACCACACACATTGCTAATAGAATGCCGGAAAATATATGGGGCAGAGGAAAACACCATCAGCTTCCTCAACAATACAATGTGCAACTGGAATACAATACTTACAAGCTCTGGAATAAGACTAGCAGAGGTTAATATCAGGAGAAGGATCTTCCAGGGCGACTCACTGTCCCCACTACTCTTCGTAGTAGCCATGATTCCCATGACAAAAGTACTGCAGAAGATGGATGCTGGGTACCAACTCAAGAAATACACAAAGCACTACACCCAAGAGCAAATACGGACAGACTATACATAACATGAAAGGAAGGAGGGAAGGGACTACTAAGCATAGAGGACTGCGTCAACATCAAGAACAGAGCACTGGGGCAATATATGAAAACCAGTGAAGACGAGTGGCTCAAGAGTGCATGGGAAGAAGAACTGATAAAAGTAGACAAAGACCCACAAATATACAGAGACAGGAGAAAGGCAAGTAGAACAGAGGAATGGCACAACAAACCAATGCACAGACAATACATGAGACAGACTAAAGAACTAGTCAGCAATGACACGTGGCAATGGCTAATGAGGGGAGAGCTCAAGAAGGAAACTGAAGGAATGATAACAGCATCACAAGACCAGGCCCTAAGAGCAAGATATGTCCAAAGAACGATAGATGGAAATAACATTTCTCCCATATGTGTAGGAAGTGCAATACAAAAAATGAAAACATAAACCACATAGCAAGCGAATGTCCAGCACTTGAACAGAACCAGTACAAAAGGAGGCATGATTCAGTACCAAAAGCCCTCCACTGGAGCCTGTGCAAGAAACACCAGCTACCTTGCAGTAATTATTGGTACGAGCACCAACCAGAAGGAGTGATAGAAAACAATCCAGCAAAGATCCTCTGGGACTATGGTATCAGAACAGATAGGGTGATGCGTGCAAGTGGACCAAACGTGACATTGATTCACAAAATCAAGAAGAAAGTCACTCATTGATGTCGCAATACCATGGGACACCAGAGTTGAAGAAAAAGAGAGGGAAAAATGGATAAGTATCAAGACCTGAAAATAGAAATAAGAAGGGGATATGCCAGTGTAAATTGTACCCATTATCATAGGAACACTAGGCACGATCCCAAGATCCCTGAAAAGGAATATAGAAAAACTAGAGGTTGAAGTAGCTCCAGGACTCATGCAGAAGAGTGTGATCCTGGAAACGGAGCACATAGTAAGAAAAGTGATGGTCTCCTAAGGTTGCAGGATGCAACCCGGAACCCCACACTATAAATACCACCCAGTCGAATCGGAGGACTGTGATAGACCAAAAAAAAAAAAAAAAGAAAGAAAAAAATAAATGATTTCATCATAAGATACATACAATAATAATTATGAATACAAATGAATAAAAACTGTATATATAATATCATACATAGTTAATACATGACAATACTATAACAAAACATAATATCAAGTCACATTTAGAAACTTAGATACAAAACTGAGGGTATTTAAATCATTACAACAATTGATCAATCAAAAAGTGCAACACAAAATCATTCTATATATGATTTACAGTTATATATCTACACAAACGTACAAGTGTAGCCTACATTAACAAATAATTGCAAGTATACATACTCACCCACATACACTGTCATTGCAAAATATAAACATTCTTCTTTAGTGAAGATAACTATGATTGCTGTAGCCTCCTCACATGATCTGCTTCTCAAAGATGTGTCACAAAACATTTCACCAAATCAGGCGATGAAGATAAGACACAAATGATATATAATATTTTTCAAAGAAAAGGGATTAACAAAACTATCTGTAACTGGCACCTTCCTGTCTCATGATCAACAATTGTAAGCCTAAAAGTTGGTTTGGCACAGTCTGCACAACACAACTTGAAATAAGAATGCTCAGAGAATATTTCTCTTGCCAATACAAATTAGGTCCATATTTCTGTCATGCAGGGTTTATACACCATGCCAACATTTAAAGGCATGGTAGCATGGTCAAAATAAGTAAATTATAAATAAAATGTGAGTTTCATAAGCATTGCTTTACCACAGAAACTACACTTGTATGATGCACTCACACACAACCACATAATTAAGTGAATTCTATCACGAAATAACTAGAATATGACCAGCATCAAAGGGGATAAAGAAACAAAACTCCTTGGAGAAGAAATACTCTTAAATATGATCGTCGATCTTGATAAAAAAGATAACGACACCAACATTGTGTAAATTATCACACCACTACTAAAAAAAATTGCAAGCAAACACAGCAGGAAAAAGTGCTATTTTGAGAAGAACGAAGCTATACTTGTGAACACAAAATGGTTTCAATGTCTACAAGATAACAGAAAGCAATGAAAGTGAATCACATGCTTAGCCTTACTCACAAGAAACTACACTCAAGCCACAGCAGTAGCCATCCATATTACTGTGACGAAGGCTGCAAAGAGCAGAACATCAAATAAAAGTAAAAAAACACTGTCAAATGAAAGAGTTATGCGATTTCTCAGGGTAAACAAAAAACAAGAAAAACAAGAGCCTTGCGAATGTACGACAGAAAATTTCTGAGTCGGGAACAGACAGAGTTAATGTACAATAGGTTACAACGAGCAGGAATGCAAATTGGACAGTTGAAAAGACTGTCAGACAGAATTGTTACTCCATCTCGTAGTAATTTTTCTCTTCCAAAAGGAATGTCAACTTTTTCTTTCTTCCAACATGATGTCACCTTCCTCTCCTTTTCCAGTTGTGCAATTTTTTTTCTACAGAAAGAGCCTCCAGGCCTGTTCCATTAGAGCATAGAAATGATAATTGATTGATAGTCAGTCTGTTTAATAATGGTATATCTCGACACTAATATAAAGGCTCTCAAGTACATCTTTTGTAAGTTGGGAATTTTAAGTGTGGACCAACACCACTGGCATTGATTGAGGGTGCAGACAAAGCTTGCAAAGCTGTGGCTACCATGACTAGCTCGATATAGCTGTAGGTGTCAATGTTTCAAGCATAACTGAATCATGCTAATCATAATGTAACGTTTTTCCGTGAGTCATTTTGCCCAATGTTTGATTTAGTCGGATGTCTAACTCATGGGCACAGTCTCATTTGTAAAAATATGATTTTTAAAGAAGACTTTATTTTAAGGGTATTTGATTGTAGCCACCAGCACTAAACATTAAAAAAATGTTTAGGCATGATATCATGAGTAGCCAAGGTTTTGAAATTAATGTTTTTGTTTAAAGCTAACTGTTTTCAGATAGCTCTGGCACAGCCAAGGATTTTAATACTAGTATGGAGTTATTCATAAACAATAAATTCAAAACTACTTAGTCTCTTTTAACTACAAACTAAGTCGAAATTTGTTTTTGATTTGCGCTTCTTGGTTTATTGTTGATGGAAGTAGAAAGTGGGTGCTAGAGATGCTGAAATAGAAGTAGTATTTCTTGAAGGCAGGACTTTGAGCCTTATGTAGTTCATATCAGCCTTCCTATCTGGATATTGTATATAGAAGTCAAGTGTTGATACCAAAGTAGCTCCTGCCATTAGGCATAGTTTAAGAGAAGCCACTGAATATTATGGCATATTTTACCGAAAAACGTTCCTTTTGATCCATTAACATCTCATTAATAGGGTCAGTAGTTGCATGGGATTTGATAGCCGTATAATCATCTACTTTCCTCTTATAATGATCACATTTCAAGTGATTGGTAGTTAGTAAGTTGTTCTGCTGCACTTGACATAGCTACATTCCCAAACATTTGCCTCAGTGTGCTGACCTTTCACTCATGATCATCATCATTATCAGTATTCTTGTTTGTGTTTTTTGTTTGCAGTAGTTGTGAAATTGCTTTGCAGTGTCTTATGCACTTTCACCGTGAATTTTTGCTTTCATCTATGTCCCGGTGTCATAGTATTTTTAAATTGTTTTCTTTCCTTCCATATCTGCAACTTTTCTGACTAACTTCTTTCCTGTTTGAAACGCATTTCTGCCTATTTTCAGTTCTTATATGATCTGATCTTCTCAGCATACTCCAGTCAGTGAACCTGAGCATTTTTTAGTTATGTCTCTCCCAAATCTGCTCTGTATTCTTTGCAAGTGTCTTTCCTTGCCTGTCATGTTGAATAGTATATGCTGCCCTTTACGTGCATCGCAGGTTTCCTTTTTTTTCCAAAGGGAGAAACAGTTACCTGTCATTAGTCGCTTGTTCTTACTCCACTTCATCCAGGATGTTGCCAAGGAAATGGAAATGTTCTACCTCCTCCAAGGCCTTCTGTTCAGTTACAACAGTTTGCTCCTACTCAGGCCAGCCCTATAAGAGTGGTCTGGTTCAAGAAAATAATAATAATATACCATCTCCATCATCTCTCTCATAGTATTGTACATTCCTTTGCAATTCCTGCGTCACCATCTGTTCCATTCTATTCGTAGTGTTGTTTTATATCTTTTCCTCTTCTGTTGCATCTGCATAGACACATTCCTCTTCCTTGGCTTTGCTTTTTTTCCTTCTGTCACCAGAAGCCTGGATTCACTTTGGTTTCGATTCTCTTATCTATTCTTCTATTCCTTATTTCTGGAGCCTCCCTTTTTGCATTTATTTGAAACATTACTGTCTTTCCTGTAAAATTCTGTGCCTACTTGCTTCTTTTGATACTGTGTCAAATGCAATTTTAATACCCATGTAGTTGTGATAACCTCCTTTTTTGCATAGGACTTCTCCTGTAGCTTGTTTAGTACAGAGACTGCTGCCTCTGTTATGGGTCTCCCTGGCATGAAACTGCAAGTGCCAACTGTTGATTTTGACAGTTGTTGCAGACGTTTTTTTTAATTGCAATGTCTCCAATACTTTCACAGCATGTCTTAATGATTTCATTCCTTCATACCATTTTCCTACTTGTTTTATTGTTGTGTGGTATATATTATTCTTCTCACACTGTTGTTTGATCTTGTCATGATTATTTTTTTTATCATATACAGGCAGTCCCCGGGTTACAGCAGGGGTTCCGTTCCCGGCAGGGCGCTGTAAGCCGAAAATCGCCTTAACCCGAATCATCATAATTATAATGGGAATAAATAGCAACAGCACTGTAAGTCCAAGTTACAGCGCTGTAAGGCAGGTTGACAGCGCCATGAGGCAAGCACCTTAGGTCTGGAATGACTTAACCTGAACCTGATGTAACCCGTGGACTGTGTGTATTCGATGATAGCTTCCAGCGCCATTCTGAAGGGTGATTTTAGGAAATGACGCTTTACTATTTCTGATAGTCATGGAGGAGCTTTTCCAGTTTTCATCATCTTAAGACTATCTGTTTTCATCATTCCTCCTCATTCATTGTTCTATTCTAGACAGACATTTCCTTTTTGTCTCTGATCCCTGCAGGGGGTTAGTACTGTCACTGCACCTCACATGTTGCACTGTAGGCCTTACTTAAGGCTCTTTGCAACATCTCTTTGGTCTCTAGCTGCAACCCCCTTGATTCCTTTTATTGTACCTCCATTCATATTACCTTTCTTGGAACTTGCTTTCCACCCTTTCCTAACAATTGTTTCACAGTGTGAATACAGTCTTCTAAAAATAGGGTGTTGGACAAAGCCAAAGTTTTGTTTATTTTTCAGAATGATGCCAAAGTTTACATTTTCTAGTCATAAGAGGTTGAGCACTGAATGATAACTTCACCATGAGTAGAAAGTGTTCAGCCTGACAGGAGAAACTTTGGAATCGTAGCCACTCTTTTAGGGTGAGCGGAAATATTCCAGAAGATGTTACATTTTAGATGATGAGATAATTTGCACAATGTTGGTGTTGTTATCTTTTTTATCAAGATTGACTGTCATATTTAAGAGTATTTCTTAACTGTACATATATACTATATTGTGCAATAGCTTTCAAATTAAGAGCCAACCACATTATATTGCCCAAGTAAATGACTGGTTGTCTGACTGATTTCTTACATTTAGTTTTATTTTCAGCCTGAAATGGTTTTCTGTATTTTCCTTTTACTTTTTGGTCTCATTATGCATTTTAAATATTGAAAGAATCTTATTCCATATATGTTTTGTTATCTACGGTATCTTCTAATACCAACTATTACAATCAGTACAGAGTTCGGGGTTCACCCCTCTCTTAATACTTTCTGGACTAGACTTTAACCTTTGCTTCTTTTCAGTCCTCCATTCCATTCTTTTATCCTTTGAATATTTATCTTCAACTTCTTCCTCTAAGTCTACTTTTCATGTTGTATATACGTAGTTCCCTCTGCCTTTGACTTGATACTATGCCACGTGGATTCTCAAGATTCCCGAGTATTTGGTATAGTCTCCTCTCCTCCTCCTCCTCCTCCTCCTCCTCCTCCTCCTCCTCCTCCTCCTCCTCCTCCTCCTCCGCCTCCTCCTCCTCCTCCTCCTCCTCCTCCTCTACTCCTCCTCCTCCTCCTCCATTTTTCGTGGCAGTTTCCTGTACGTATAGTTGCCTCATCGTCAAGACTGCTTCTTTTATTGCATGGTTAGAACTTTTTGTGTATGATACATTTGATCTATATTATTTTGACTAAATTTAGCTCTAAATTATCTAATATCAAAAGCATTAAAGTTACTTTACCAAAAAGTTGCCGCTGACCATTTTGTTCAATAATTCTGTAGATGATATTTGTAACTTCTATCTACAAACCTTGAAAGCTTATTTATGACTACTTAATTCCTAATTATCATGAGTCTGATTTCATTGCCCTTCTCTATTTCTCTTTTGGTCGAATTGGGCTACTTTCTCAGTTGGAGCTCTTGGACTTGTAGCAACCTGCTTTTCCATAATAAGATTGCAGCTTGGTTTGGAACAATAAGGGTATTAAAGTTATGAAGCTCTGCTCTCACACTTCAGGTCCTGTACCTTCCAATGTCAGGTTTGCATATATTTACGTCAGCCAGATTATTGCTTGTTATTCATAACAGTGGTGGCTTTTACACTTTTTATCCTCCAAAGACCCATTTCACCTCTTCACTATTGCTTCATCTGTCCTCCCAGCATCCTCTACTTTGTTTTCATTTTCTTCATTCTGAATATTTCCGAAATAGTCTTTCGGTCATTCTAGTATCACCTGTATCATCATTTATTTCTCCATTTTCATCCTTTATATGTAATTTGCATCATTCCTCGGCCACTTTTTCTCCTGAATACACCCACTGTTACATTAGCTTGTGAGGTTCTGAATCCATTCCTTCCAACTTCTCTTTGTAGCACATTTCACCTGCTTTTTAGCCTCCCTTCTCCTTCAAGAAGTGTCTGTCATCTCCCCTACCTGTCGTCCACCTGAACTCGAAGGCAGACGCCTCTTCCTTTTGTATGCCCTGATTCAACCTCCGTGTCTCTCTTTAAATCCCTTTCCCAATGTCACACTTCTGATGCTGCTGCCTTTTGCATGTTGTCTTTCACTAGTTTCAACCGAGTTGAAACTCTTCTTAGCTCCCCAAGGTTTGGCCTCTCATGGGTTCTAAGGTCTCTTGTCATGATCCCTTCCAAGACCTCGTCTGCATTGCTTTCTGTATATACTTTAATTAATTCCATTGGTTTCTTCCTGCTTAGTTGTTGAAATTCAAAACCAGATATCTACAAACGGGAGGATAAAATAAACCGCTTTCTAAGAAAAATTGAACAAGAAGGTATTATTAGTGATAATGTTTACCAGGAACTACTAGTTACTGGCTCCTCTTTCAGTATTTTCTATGGCTTGCCAAAAATTCATAAGGAAGGTACACCTTTAAGACCTATCATGTCAGATTATAACAGCCCTTCGTTGAATTTCAACAAACAATAATTCAGCAAGATGGTGAACTAATTATGACTAGTTTTGACATCGAATCGTTGTTCACTAACGTTCCAGTTACAGAAACTATAGACATTATTCTTAATAAAGTTTATATGGGTATAAAAGAATTTCAGGGTATAGAAGAATTTCACGGTTTTAGCAGACACCTTTTAAGACACTACTCGAACTCGCTGTGCAAGATTCGGCTTTCGTTTTTAACAAACAGCTTTACTCGCAGGTCGAGGGAGTTGCTATGGGATCACCGTTAGGACCTTTATTTGCTAACTTTTTTGAGTCATCTTGAGGAAAATTTTTTAAATAGTTGCCCTGATAATTTTAAACAAGCATTTTATAGAAGGTACGTTGATGATACTTTTACCCTGTTTAAACACAGTTGGCAATGTTACGAGTTTCTTGATTATATCAACACAGTTCATCCAAACGTGAAATTTACCATAGAAACTGAAAACAACAATTCAATAGCCTTCTTGGATGTAAAAATTACTAGGAGTGAGCAACGTTTTAATACTAGTGTATATCGCAAGGGTACTTTTACTGGAGTGGGAAATCATTTTTATAGTTCGTGTTTTTATGGCCTTGAAGCTAACTCTGTCATTACGTTGGTACACAGAGCATTTAGATATACGTCTGACTGGTCTGCTTTCCATAATGAAATTGAGTACCTACGTATCTCCACCCACTGCCAGTTTCAACGTACCTAAACTTAACATGTATGCATCAATTCCCTTTATCCACACAGATAAACTACGCTTGAATATAAAAAAACATTAGAGAAAAAGAATTAGGTTTCCTAGGACTAACCCTAATCCCTGTAAATCCAAAAAAGATAGGTAGCCTCTTCATTTACAGGGATAAGCTGCAAGATTTTATGTTGTCCAATGTAATCTATAAATATGAATGCCCAAGATGCCTTGGTACTTATATTGGCTCAACACGGAGATTGTTGCAAGTCCGTTATTATAGTCACATGGGACTCAGCTATAGGACGGGATCTAGGATATCAAATCCCGAACTCTCGAGTATTCGAACACATACGTCAAAATGTATATATTCCTATAAAAAAACACACATTTTTCTATCCTTACTCAACAACCCAAGCATCCTTTCTAACAACACTTGAGTCACTTTACATCAAACACCTATCACCTAATTTAAACAATTACGTCTCTGCCACTCCCCTTTCGATCGGTCCTCACGTTTCTAGTCTTTCTGCTCTTCTTCTCTGAACTGATAGGTAATCTTCTAATACTTATAAGCTTCTGTCAATAATTCATATTTTTGGATTGTACTTTTTACTTTAGTTTAATGTTTTTTAAAAAAGAATAAATTTTATTCCAGACTGATGATGTGCCAATGTCTTGGGGCACGAAACGTCTCTTGCTGGAACCCTTGTTGGAATGTATAGCTGTCTGCCCGCTGTCATTATATATATATATATATATATATATATATATATATATATATATATATATATACATATATATATATATATATATATATTTATATATATATATATATATATATATATATATATATGTATATATATATGTACATGTGTGTAGCATTTGAATATATGGCAATATATGTCAAACAAAGATTAAGAAAGCATAATAGTACATATACATGTATATACCTACTCACACTTATACATAAGTTCCCAAAGATGTGTATAGCTCCCATTGCAAAAAGTGAAGTAGAGGGTTTGTGCATTGTGGCTTTCTGATGTATCATGTGTGGAAAGCATGTGTGGCACAAACAAGTAAAGAGGAAAGTTCTCAGGGTAGTGGAGGTCAAACGTATGAAGAAGGTTAGTCGTATATGAGATGTACATAGGTTGGTACTTCCGTGGGATTGCTATGTAAGTGAGAGTGTGTATTGGAGTAAGTGCAGCAGAAAGGGAATAATGGATGCTGAGACCAATGGGATTAGAGAAGAGTGTGGGAACAGTTGTACACTTAACTCGGGAAGGTACAACGATTCCACGTGTCAAATGTGATCCAAAGTACCGCCCAGCGGGTCAGTTGATTTCAACGAATGTATTCCAGAAGTTGATTCACGATGCTGTTCACAGTGCCAGACACAACTCCCATGTAAACCATACCACGGAGGGTGGGGGCTGGAAACGTGGCTGTATTTATCCTGCCTGGTGCAGCATATACATTGCATAGTCGTATGGTACCTCTGCCAACAGTAACCTCAAATAGTTGAAATGTTGTATCTTCATCCACATAGTTTGTTTATTTGTATGGTGTTTTTACGTTGCATGGAAGCAGAGGTTATTCAGCAACGTGACCAACAGCTTTACATGATATCCGAACCACATCGAGAGTGAACTTCTATCACCAAAAATACACATCTGTTGCACCTCAATGGAATGCCCTAGAATCGAACTCGTGGCCACTGAGGTGGTATGACAACACCATACCGACCACGCCACTGAGACGTTCCACATAGTTTGGGAGAAGTCTATACTGGAAAGAAGTGTGTATATAGGTGATGAGGTCGTGTCTTACTTAATGGACGTAGGACACATAGCCAGTGAGTGAGGGAGCTTCTTCCCTGGGCTGAGCATTACCAACAAAAGCTTCCTGAGTTAGAATAACGTCTGGGTGGTGACTATGTACAAATCCCTTAAGTGCAGAAAGTTTTGCCCAGTTTGTAATACCATAGGCATTCCACGAGATGATATGAAGCTATTAAACCTTTCCCTTGGAAAGTCGGAGACCAGAAGAGGAGGCAGTGGTTACGCGGGCATGAATGGACAAGTAAACATGGGAATGGTAATAGGGATCTCTAGGGATGAAGTGATACGAGTCTTAAAAAGAATGAGGAATGGGAAGGCAACAGGACCTGACTTAATCCCAGTCGAAGTTTGGAAAGCCTTAGGAAAGGAAGGGGTAGACATCTTGTATGATCTGATGATAAAAATATTAGAACAAGAAAAGATACCAGAAGAAGGCCTATGACAGAGTGCCAAGGCAAGAAATGTGGAGATGTTTGAGGAAGAAGATGAAGATGGTGCCGGAAAAGTATGTCAGAATTATTCAGGAGATGTACAGGAATGTTTATGCTAGAGTGAGAAGCAGTGTTGGAGAAACAGATGGATTTTAAAAAGGAGTTGGATTACACCAGGGGTCGGCACTTAGCCCATTCATCTTCAACATCGTGATGGATGTAATGACCAAGGATGTTAGAGAAGCAGTGCCATGGTGCATATTATATGCAGATGACATTGTGCTGTGTTCAGAGGGGAGGGAGGAGTTGGAGGAGAAGTTGGAGAGTTGGAAAGCAGCACTTGAGGAGAGAGGAATGAGAATAAGCAGATAAAAAACCGAATATATTACTGGGGATGGTGAAAATAGCATAAGATTGGGTGGGGAAGAAATAAAGAGAATACAGAAGTTCAAGTATTTGGGGTCCATATTAGAGGATAGTGGAAGCATGGACCAAGAGGTGAGACATCGAATTCAGGTAGAATGGAATTACTGGAGGTCTGCATCAGGGGTCCTCTGTGACAAGAAGGTTCCTCTGAAATTGAAGGGAAAGTTTCATAGGACGATGGTCAGACCAGCAATGTTATATGGAACAGAAAAAAACAAGTATGAGGAAAACAGAGGAGAAGAAGATGGATGTAGCAGAAATGAGAATGTTGAGATGGATGTCGGGAGTAACAAGGGAAGATAGGATTAGAAATGAGTATATAAGAGGATCGACAAAGGTAGCTGAAATATCGAAGAAAATACAATAGGGAAGGGGTCAATGGTATGGACATCCTGTTACGAAGAGAGGAACATCATGTTGGAAGACATACGATGGAATAGAAGTGAAGGGTAGAAGAAAGAAGGGAAGACCAAGAAAGAGAGGGCATGATTGTGTAAGGGAAGATATGTTATGGAAAGGTATCAACGAGAACGATGCACAGGACAGAAATCGATGGAGACGACGACCCCATACAAAAATAGGTTAAAGCTGGAAGAAGGTTTATTTCTATTCATTACTTATATATTTATTTTTACTTACTAATTTATTTTTATTTATTTAATAATTTATCTATTATTTGTTTATTTATTTCTATTTATTACTATATATTTTCATTTATTTCTTTATTTTTATTTATTTTTATTGATTGATTGACTTTTTTATTTATATAGTTTATTTTCATTCATTTTTATATAGTTTTATTCATTTTATTTTTTATTTTTTATTTATATAATTTATTTTTTAGATTTATATATTTTCATTCATCTATTATTTATTTATTTTTTATATTTTATGTATTTAAATATTTATTTATTTATTTATTATATATATGTATATATTATATATATATTATATATATATATATATATATATATATATTTATTTTATTATTTATTTATTTATATATATTTATTTCGTTAATAATTTTTTATTAGTTTTTTCTTGTTTATTTTTATATATCTATTTTTTATCTATTTCATTTATTTATTTATTTTTATTTTTATTTATTTAATGTTGTTCATTATTATTGATTTATTTATTTACAACTTATTTAACTATTTCCATTTATCTATTTTTCATTTTATTTATTAATTTATTTGATTATTTATTTTTATTCGTTTAACTATTTTTATTTATTCATTTTATTTTTATTTTTATTATTTATCTATATATTTTAATTTATATTATTTATTCATTTTTTATTTATTCATTTACTTTTATTTATTTATTTATTTATTTTATTAAACTTAAAGTTTTATTTATTATTATATTTATTTATTTATTTATTTATTTATTTATTTATTTAACTATTTTACTGTTATATATTTATGTTTTGTATTTATATAATTTTTTTATTTATTTTTAATTTTTATCTATTTTTTATTAATATTTATATTGTGTATGTGTCATTTTTTAATTAAATTATTTTCTATTCTTTATTTATTTTCACTCATTTACTATATGCATTAATTTATTTTATTTATTTGTTTGCTTTCATTTATTTATTAATTTATTCTTATTTATTTTATTTATTTATTTATTTTTTAAGCTTTTATTTTTATTTATTTATATTGCATTTATTCTGATTTTTTATTTGTTTATTTAATTTTATTTATTTAATTATTTATTTTTATTTAATTACTAATTGCTATTCATTTTATTGTCTTTTATTATTTAATATTTTCATTTATTTTTAGCTATTTTTTCTTATTAATTTACTTTCATTTATTTATTTATTAATTCTTATATATGTCAAATATTTACTTTTATTTATTTATTTTCATTAATTTTCATGTATTTATATTTATTTATTAGTTTATTTATTTTAATTTTACGAGTTAATTATTCATTTTTATTTATTTATCTATCTATTTTCTTAATTTATTTATATCCATATTATTTATTTTCAGATCTATTTATTTTTTTATTTTCTTTCATTTATTTATTTTTTATTTGTTAATTTTTATTTATTATTATTTATTTATTCATTCTTATTTCTTTCTATTTTTATTAATTTATTTATTTCATTTATTTTTTATTTATATGGTTAATTATTTATTTATTTGTTTTATTTATTTTTCATTTATTTATTTTTATTTATTTATCTATTCATTTTATTAACTATTTTTATTTGTTTATTTTTATGTATTTATTTATTTGTTTTAATTTTTCTATATTCATCTATTTATTTATTTTTATTTACTTTATTGAATTTCATTCATTAATTAATTATCTATTTATTTTATTTTATTTATTTGTCTGAATTTGTTTTATATTTATATTTATTTGTATTTGTTTATTTTTATTCATTTATTTATTTATTTTAATTATTTTTTCTTATTTATCTATTTACTTCTATTTATTTATTTTCATTTATTTATGTTTTATTATTTATTTATATTTATTTATTTATTTTAATTTTACCTATTTCATTTATTTTTATTTATTTTTATATATTTATTTGTTTACTCTTATTAACCTTTTTTATTATCGTTGATTTCTTTATATTTATTTATCTTAATTTTTTATTTATTTATTTTCATATATATATATATATAATATATATATATATATATATATATATATATATATATATATATATATATATATATATATATATATATATATATATATCATTTTTTATTCATATGTTTATTTTTAATTTTAATTTTTATATTTTTTATTTATTTTTTATTTATTTACTTATTTATATTTATTTATTTTCATTTATTAATTTATTTTTATATATTGACGTATTTTTATTTATTTATTTATTTATTTTTATTTTGCTTATTTATTTATTTTAATTTTTTTTTTTTATGTATCATTTTATTCGTATTTCTTTATCTATTTATTTTTTATTAATTAATATTATTATTTTATTTAGTTATTTATTTATTTGGTTAACATAGTAATTTATTTTTTTTTTATTTTTCTTTATTTAAGGTATTTTTTAGTTTATTTATTATATTTTTTTTAGTTTTATTTTCTTTTGATTATTTTATATATCTTTTTATTTATTTTTCTTTTATTATTTTATTTATTTTTATTTACTTCTTTTTATTTATTCATTTTTTTTTTTTTTATTTTTTTATTTTCAATCTATTCACATTTATTTATTTCTTTATTTATTTATTTTTATTTATTTATTTTTTTATTATTTTTTTCTATATTTTTATTATTTATTATTTATTTTTGTTTATTTACCTATTTTTTATTTCATTTGTTTTATTTTTTTATTTATTGTTTATTTATTTATATATTTACTTATTTACTTATTTATTTATTTTTTATTTATATATATTTATTTATATTTATATATCTATTTATTTATATATTTTTTTTTTATTTTATTTTATTTTGTTTTTTTTATTTATTTCTATTGCTTATTGTTATATATATATTTACTTTTAATTATTGATTTATTTATATACTTATTTTATGTATCTATTTTTTCATTTATTTTATTGTTTGATTATTTCTTGTTTTTTTTTGTATTTATCTATTGTTATTTATTTTAATTAATTTTTAATTTTTATTTATTTATTTGAATAATATTTTTTTTTAATTTAATAATAATTATAATTTTTCTTGTTTATTTATTTTCAATTTTTTTTGTTTTATTTCTTATTTAAATTTTTTCTTATTTATTTTTTATTTTTTAATTTAACTTTTTTCTTAATAATTTATTCATTTAATGGTTTATTTATTTATTTTTATTTATTCAGTAGTTTTCTTATTTGTTTATTTATTCATTATTATTTATATACATATATTAATTTTTAATTTATTATTGTTGTTTATTTTTATTTATTTTTATTTATCTTTTGATTTTTATCTATTTATTAATTATTTATTTTCATTTATTTGTACATTTTTTTATCTATTTTTATTTATTTTGTTTTATTTTATTTTCATTTATCTTTTATTTCTATATTTATTTTTATTTATTTTTATTTTTAATTTATTTGTTTAATTTATTTAATTTATTAATTTAATTACTTACAATTTTTTTATTTATTTGTATTTATTTTTTATTTAATTTTATTTATCTATTTCTATGTCTGTATTCATTTTTTATCTATTTCTAATTATTTATTTATTTATTTATTTATTTATTTATTTATTTATTTTTATTAACTTAATTTAATTTATTTTTATTTTTACTTCTATTCAATTTTATTTATTTATTTATATTTTTCATTTATTTATTTCTATTTTCTTATTTTTTCATTTATTTATTTTCATCACACTTAATTATTTATTTAGTTTTTTTTATTCATTTGTTTAGTTCTTTTCATTTATTTAACTATTTTTTTATTTTTTTCTATCTATTTGCCTATTCATTTTTATTTTTAGGTATTTATTTATTTGATTATTTATTTATTATTAATTTAATTTTTAATTTATCTATTTATTTATTTTTTTAACTTTATTTTATATTTATTTATTTTCTAATTATTGGTTTATTTTTATTCATTTTTTTTATTTATTTCACTTATTTATGTATTTATTTTTTATTCATTTTTTAATTTTTCTATGTTTTATTTTTTTTACTTATGTCTATTAATATATTTATTTACTTTTATTTATATGTATTTATTTTTATTTATTTATTTTTGTTCATTT
>NC_087222.1:15418069-15420569 GCF_015104395.2 Macrobrachium nipponense
AGAATGAGGGGAAAAGTAGTTAACATGCACGGGATGTGTTATGTGTTTCTTTGTGCCTTGAAAGACACAAATATAAGGGGGAGGATACACAGATTATTTTTTTTATTGTGTTGGAGAAATTACTTTGAAATGCCGATGATTGGTGTTGTATCTGTGTTGTGTGGCAATGGTGTTATGTCTGGTGTTTTGCATGCTGGAGAAATTGTATGTCATAAGATTCAGCATTACTGTTGTTATGCTATTTGAATTTCACCCTTACTTGAAATCTTTGCAAGAGAATTATTGCTTTGGAGAGTTATTATTATTATTATTAATATTTTATTATTCTTGAGATGTGTCACGGGAGGTTTGCTTAAGTATAATTATCATTACGGGAGAATTGTTTTGCGAGAGATGTGAGATATATTATTTTGGGGAGATAATTGGAGGTATATATTATTTTTGGAGTTATATTTGAGATATAATATATGGGAGATATATATTTTTTGGCCATTTTTGATATTTGCCAATGTGGTATGAGCTATGTTTAGTTCAATTATTTTGCAGCCATCTTTGTTGCAAATGGAAGACACATATGGTTGATTATGGGGCAATATTTGTGAGTGTGTGAGTTAGATGCCTTGAGTGCATATTTTTTTGGAGATATATTTTTGGAGCCTTGTTTTGTTCCACATGGAGTTATTGTGGAAATAGAGGTAAATATTTTGTATTTGCCGAAATAGAGGTGATTATTCTCTATTCCTGGAGTGTGTCGTTTTTTTTTCTACTGACATTGGTGGCTATTGGAGAAATAAGAGAATAATATAGGGGGTTGGGGTTATTAACCAAATGGAGGAAATATTTCTATAACCGGGAGTGGTGTTATTATTGATATGATGTCTCATAATGGAGTTGGAATTAATCTTGGGCGGGTAACCCTTTTTTTTTTTGTGTTGGTTATGGAGTTTTTTTGAGTAAAGAGAAGTTTTCTGTGGTTTCTCTTTTTTGATTTCGTGACTATTTAGAGAGAAGTGGCATTACTGCATTACGAGTCTATGGAGGATGTGTGTGCATTTTTTATATGTTCACAAGTGTGTTATTCTTGGAGAAATATAATTTGGGAAAAGTCATGTTGGAGAGAATAAGTCTTCGAGACAAATTTTTGAACACATTTGTCATATCCTGGAGTTAATTCTGTGAAATGTGTCAGTTAGACTTTTTTTTCTTGAGAATCATGAGTTTCCAAACTTATGTGTCTTACTAGACAATTTTTGTGCTGTTGTTTTGAGCATCGCGTCGCAGGTGATTTTTCTGCTGACAGGACGATGTGATGAGCCGTGTGCTGAGCGTGTGCTGATTCTTTTCCTCTGATGGCGACAGATCAGAATTTTTGCAATATCTGGAAATGTGGCTATAGCATTTCACGAAAGCGCATGTGGTGAGAGTTTGCTTTTCTGGCAATTCCATAACTTTACATGGGAGCACTTTTTGGGGTTTGGGGAAAACGCGGGAGTTATGCATATCACATGTATTATGTATTTTGTGATTGGGGAAATCTACTTGTGTTATTCCTTGCCTTTTTTTTTTATTATTTTTCTTCCTTTTCCTATGAGAGATATTATTGGGGATTGAGCTTAAGTAGCATTTCTTTTTTGGACGGGAGATTTGATTTTACCGGAGGTGTGATTTTTCGAGGGTTATTACTTATAAAACGTAAATGGGAGTTTGACATTAAGTCTCATTGTGATTAATTATTGAGCAGTAGAGGGGTTTTTGCTGTTAAAAGTTGGAGATTTTTACTGATTTTGTGGGTTGTTTTAAATATCAGCTTGAGAGAACATTTTTGGGTCTGGGTGTTACGTGATTCTTTTCTTTCTTGAGCTCGTTACGAATTTTTTCTTTTTTTTTTTCTCTTGTGAGCACATTCGAGTTCGAAATGTGAGTGCAGAATTCCGTGGAGTAGCTGTGATTTCTGAGTTGTGTGTGTGCTGATGTGTTGAGTTTGGAGAATTGAGTTGGAGAACTTTATGTTTCTTTTTCTTAGAGAGTTGTGATAATGACTTGTCCATTTTGGTAGTCATATTTAAGGGAGTTAATTGGGGAGACGTTCAGTTAGTATTTCTGACCTTTTTGAGATCATTGTTTGATGGAAATAGTATGTTTGGGGGGTTAATTTTCTTAGATTGACCAGAGAACTTGACTGACATACTAACGCCCAAAAGGTCGTTCACCGGACACCAGCAAGACGTCCCCACCCCAGCCGTGAAGAGAGGTTGCTGCCATGTTTGTCCAGGGTGATTACAAGTATTTCCATGATGGTGTTCGAGAGAATTCTACAGCGTGTTTTTTTGGGGATCTACAAGAAGCCGTGAGAGTCTTCTACGATGAGGGAGGCATTCCGTCTTCCTACAGTTGCTACAGCCTGCTATAGCCTGTTGCTGTCTGTTCAGTTACTTTGCAGACAAGCGAAGAGGGATATTCCAGAATCCTAATGCAGAAAATATGAGAGAAAATGCGTTTG
>NC_087222.1:15425569-15432829 GCF_015104395.2 Macrobrachium nipponense
TTTTATTTATTAACTTTTATTTATTTATTTATTTCTATTTATTTTTATGTATTCATTTTTAAATTAATTTTTTATTTATTTTAATCATTTTATTTATTATTTATTTATTTTTATTTATTTGTTTTTTTTATTTTTATTTAATTATTTATTTTATTTTCGTTATGTTTTTATTTACTTATACATTTATTTTATTTACTTACTTTTTTATTTGTGTTTATTTTCTATTTATTTAATTTCTATTTTAACTTTTATTTTCATTTATCTTTTCATTTATATGTATTACTTAATAATTGTTATTTATCGATTTATTTTTTATCTATTTTTTTTTTTATTTATTGTTATATATTTATTTATTTATATATTTTTTATTTATTTTTTATTTTATTTATTTATTTTTTTATTTATCTATTTTTGCTTAATTTCATTTATTTTTTTATTTAAATATATTCATTTATTTGTTATTACTTTTATTTATTTGTTGGTTTTATTTACTTTTACCTATTTTGATTTTTTATACTTCTATCCATTTATTACCTTTCATTTATTTTATTTTTATTTTTTGTTATTTATATTCATTCATTTATTTTTATTTGTTATTTACTTATTTATTTTTTTATGTTCATTTATTCATTTTTATTTATTTATTTATTTAGATTTAATAATTTTTATTTATTTTCATTTATTCATTTTTGTTCATTTATTTATTTTTATTTATTTTTTTCTTTTTATTTGTTTATTTATCTATTTATTTGCATATAATTATTTAATTATTGTCATTTACTTTTTATATTTATTTATCTATTTAGTTATTTATATTTATTTTTATTTTTTATATTTATTGTATTTTTATTTTATTTATTTTTGTTTGTTTATATATTTATTTTTTGAATTTCTTATTCCTATATATTTTTTTTTTTTTATTTTTTGTATTTTTTTATTCATTTCTTTAGTTTTTGTATTTATTCATTGTTATTTATTAATTTATTTATTCATTGTTATTCATTTTTTTTTATTCATTCATTTCTTTATTTTTATCTATTTTTATGTGTTTTCATTTAATTATCTAATTATTTCTATTTATTGAATTTTGTTTATATATATTTATCTATTTATTTATATATTTATTTTTATATTTTATTTTTATTCATTTATGATATTTACTATTATTTATTTTTATTCATTTTAATTCATTTATTTATTTGATTTATCTTTATTGATATATTTTTATTTATTTATTTTATATTTATTTATTTTTTCTATTTTATTTACTTTTTTTATTTATTTTTTCTATTTAATTTTATACCTATGAATTAGGTCATTTTGTTTCTTTTGTTCTAAATGCACTTTTGCAGAATGAATTTGTGAAACCAAGAGGACTGTATCAATGTATGCAATGTAATGCTTTGCGAACAGAGTTAGTTTTACCTCATCAAGGAACTGAAATAGATCTATGTTACTGCTGAACCTGCGGTCAAATTCGGCAGTAATGTATCCATTACTGGCAAATACAACTCGTGGGGGGGGGGGGGGGGGGGGGCAACTTGAGTATTGGGGGACCAGTTCCCTAATTGATGCCCCTACTTAATTCTCTGCAAATTCTTTCCTGATCGTGTCCTTCATCTCTTGGTGTTGTGTATCCTCTCCTTCCATTATTCCTAGGTATTTCTATCCTGTCTCATCGATGTGTTTGATGCTATTCCCATCTGGTAGCTTTATCCCTTCAGTCCTTGTCACTTTGCCTTTTTGTATGTTAACCATGGCACATTTTTCTGTTTCAAACTCCATCCTGATGTCCCCAGATACAATCCTACATTCTGATTCAGGGTATTTATTTCCTTGATGTTGTTACCATACAGCTTGATGTCATCCATGACAGTGAGTCGCCTTGAAATATCCCTCTCCTGATGTTAACCTCTGCTAGTCTTATCCCAGAGCATATGTTTTTCTAGCAGCATATTGTATTTTTTAGGAAGCTGATGATGTTTGCCTCTAAATGTGATCAGAATAGGCCAGCTCAATATTGGGTCTATGACAGGAAGAGGAAGAGAGTTGTTGGAGTTGATGAGGATAAAGAGAGTGGATATTTTGTGTGTGCAGGAAACTCGATGGAAGGGTAATAAACTGGGGGATGGCTACAAGCTAATCTATAGTGGAGCAATGAGCAGGGTAGGAATGGCGTTTGTGTAGTGTTGTCGGGGGAAATGAAGAATGCAGTCACGGAAGTGAGTAGAAAGAATGACTGCATTATGAGAGTGAAGATAGGTTATGGAGGGGAAACAATGAACATCATTAGCGCTTATGCTCCACAAGTGGGCTGCACAGAGGAAGAAAAGAGCCGGTTTTAGAACGAAATGATTGAGGTAACGCAAGAACTGGAGAGCAGGAGAGGACTGTAGTGGAGGCAGACTTTAATGGACATGTTGGAAATGAAAAGGATGTAATTGAACATGTGCATGGAGGACATGGGATTGGGGAGAGAAACCCAGAAGGAGAGAGTATAGTAGACTTTGCCGTGTCCTTTGATATGGCAATTGTGAATACATTCTTCAAAAAGAAGTGGGAGCACTTGATAACATACAGGAGTGGCGGTAGATGCACACAAATAGATTACCTCCTTTACAATAGATCAAGGCTGGTGGAAGTTAGGAATTGTAAAGTTATCCCAGGTGACCACGTGGCCCCCCAACATAGGTTCCTTTGTATGGATTTGAAGATGGAAAGAGAAAAGAAAACGAAAACGAATGGGGTAAAGAAAATCAAGTGGTATAAATTGTTAGGGAGGGATAATGATAAGAAGAGAGAGTTCAGGAGATGAGTGCTGGGAGAGGTTGATCTGGGAATTGAGGATGTGGGAGAATGGTGGAGGCATAATGCATCAGTGATTAGAAGACATGGAAAGGAGATACTAGGGGAAACATCTGGAATAGTATGGGAGGAAAAGGAGAGCTGGTGGTGGGGATAAGAGGTGGGGGAAGTGGTGAAGGGTAAAAGGGAGGCAAAGAAGAGATTTGAAGAGTCACAGCTGGAGGAGGACAGAGAAAGATTAAGAGAAAGAAACAAAGAAGTAAAAAGGGTGGTAGCTCAAGCTAAGGCAAGGGCATATGAAGAGGTTTATAATGAACTGGAAACCAAGGAAGGGTTGAGTAAGATGCTCAAACTGTCAAAAGTAAGAAATAAAAGAACAAAGGGCATCACTCATATTAAGCAAATGAAAGATAGAAATGGTACAGTCATAAAAAGGAAGAAGACATCCTGAAAAGATGGAAAGAGTATTTCGAACAACTGCTAAATGAGGAAAATGAAAGACTTGTAAGAGTGGATGGACAAGTAAACATGGGAATGGTAATGGGAATATCTAGGGATGAAGTGATACAAGCCTTAAAAAGAATGAGGAATGGGAAGGCAACAGGACCTGACTTAATCCCAGCTGAAGTTTGGAAAGCCTTAGGAGAGGAAGGGGTAGACATCTTGTATAATCTGATGGTAAAAATATTCGAACAGGAAAAGATACGAGAAGAATGGCAGGAAAGCATATTGATACCTATATTTAAAGGTAAAGGTGATGTCCAGGAATGCAGTAATTATAGAGGTATAAAACTAATGTCTCACACGTTGCAGATTTTGGAAAGAATAATAGATATCAGGCTGAGAGAGGAAGTGAGAATAGGGAAGGAACGGTTAGGATTTATGAAGGGAAGCGGCACAACAAATGGAAAATTTTGCATTTGGCAGCTGATGGAGAAATTCAGAGAAAAACAACGAGACCTGCATCCGGTATTAATAGATCTTGAAAAGGCCTATGACAGAGTGCCAAGGCAAGAAATATGGAGATGTTTAAGGGAGAAGATGGTGCCGGAAAAGTATGTCAGAATTATTCAGGAGATGTACAGGAATGTGTATACTAGAGTGAGGAGCAGTGTTGGAGAGATGGATGGATTTGAGATAGGAGTTGGATTACACCAGGGGTCAGCACTTAACCTATTCATCATCAACATCGTGATGGATGTAATGACCAGGGATGTTAGAGAAGCAGTACCATGGTGCATATTATACACGGATGACATTGTGTTGTGTTCAGAGGGGAGGGAGGAGTTGGAGGGGAGGTTGGAGAGGTGGAGAGCAGCACTTGAGGAGAGAGGAATGAGAATAAGCAGATCAAAAACCGAATATATGTGTTCCAGTATTACTGAGGACGGTGGAAGTAGCATAAGATTGGGTGGGGAAGAAATAAAGAAAGTTCAGAAGTTCAAGTACTTAGGGTCCGTATTAGAGGATAGTGGAAGCATGGACCAAGAGGTGAGACACCGAATTCAGGCAGGATGGAATAACTGGAGGTCTGCATCAGGGGTCCTCTGAAATTGAAGGGAAAGCAATGTTATATGGAACAGAAACAGCAAGTATGAGGAAAACAGAGGAGAAGAAGATGGATGTAGCAGAAATGAGAATGTTGAAATGGATGTTGGGAGTAACAAGGGAAGATAGGATTAGAAATAAGTATATAAGAGGATCGACAAAGGTAGTTAAAATATCGAAGAAAATACAGGAAGGAAGGCATCGATGGTATGGACACCTGTTACGAAGGGAGGAACGTCATGTTGGGAGACATACGATGGAAATGGAAGTGCTGGGTAGAAGGAAGAAGGGACGACCAAGAAAGAGATGGCGTGATTGTGTAGGGGAAGATATGGTATTGAAAGGTATAAATGAGAACGAGGCACAGGACAGAAATCGATAGAGATGACTCATTCACAATGGCGACCCCATATAAAGATGGGTTTAAGCTAGGAAGAAGAAGAAGAAGAAGATGGTGTTTGCCTCTCCCCATATATTTTCCGGCATTGTATTAGTCACGTGTGTGGTATCATGTCGAAGGCTTTCTTATAGTCTATCCATGCCATGCTTAGGTTGGTTTTCCTTCTCCTACTGTTCTTCACTACCATTTTGTCTATCAGGAGCTGGTCTTTTGTGCCCCTACATTTCCTTTGCAATCTTTCCATAGGTAGGGGATAGTGTTTGTATCCTCTTGGTAGTTGTGTTGCCTTTCACTGATGAAACATGTTAGAAACTTCCACATTACTGGTAGTCAGGATCCCGTAGTCACTTACCTCTCTTGCTCTTGACTTTCTGTACTAAGAATGTTCTCCCTGTGGTCATCCAGTTTTTGAGCCAATATTCAGATAGGCATTTTCATTAGTTGGCGTCTGATTATCTGTCAAGATCTCGGTGAACCATTTTGTGTTATTCTCCCCATTTCTTCTACCTTGACTTCCTGGAGCCATGTTGATTGTTTGTTGTGTGATACCAAATCGCTCCATATGTTATCTCAGAGTCTCTTACATGGTTCAGTTTCAGGAATTTTCTGGTGGTTGTCTTCCCCTATTAGTTGGCTGTATAGTCTTTTCTGGTTGGTTCCGAATAGTTTATTCTGTTGGTATCATTTATTCTTGTTCAAGTACCATTGGATCTCCTGTGCTTTGGCTTGAAGCCTCTGTTTTAAATCTTCCATTGTGTTGTTTAGTCCCTTCTCCTGTACTTTGTATTTCTCGTTCAGTTCCTCCCTTGTTTTCTTGCTTCTTAGCCTCTTTTCTGCCAACTCTTTTAGGTTACTCAAGTCAGATCTCATCACCATGACTTGTTTTTCCAGGCGCCTTTACCAAGGCAGTTGATGTTTTGGTTTCTGTTGGGCTGGTTCCATTATTGGGAGTTTGTGGAAAGGATAGGCAGTAGTATGTTGCTCGTTAGTGGGAATGAATGGGAAGATTATGCCATGATATGTTGGCTAATCACACTACTAACAAGGGTTGATGATACCTGAAAATCCCCAAATGGAATTTTGACTCTCCTGTACTCACTTAATCAAATTGGCCGAATCCCCATCTATTAATTGGTCAGCAACCAAGCCTCAAGGCTTCTGTAAATTACCAGCAATAGTGAAACTGCAAAAGAGACTGTAGGTGTATCGTGAGATTTGGAATGTTAGGGCCCTTGATGCCACATAGCCGCTGCACTGTTGTCCATACCAGTCTTGGGTTCGTGATGCCACATAGTCCCTGCTGATTTGAACACTGCTGGTAATGGTTAAATCTGTTGTAGCTATCAATTGTAAATATCTATGTTGATATTGCAGTTACGTTTTGTGAATTAGATTTAATGATTTGAAAGATTTAATGTTGTGAAAGGTTTAATCTCGTGAAATAGATAACCTGCCCAGCCCCCCCCCGCCTTTTGTAAGTATTTTGGGAATTAATTGTCATGTGGAATAGATACCCTCCTTTTCTAAGTGTGTTTTTACGCAATAGGTTTCATGTTGTGAAATAGACATGGTTTCATGTTGTGAAATTGAGACCCCTTTTGTAAGTGTGCTTGTGAATCGGGTTTAGACACTCCACTTTTGTAAGTACATTTGTGAATTAGGTTTCATGTTGTAAAAGACACCCTCACCCCATTTTGGTATATGAGTAGACCTGGACAAATCCAACACAGTCTTAGTTTTTTACTGCTGTGAAGTTTTCTTTTTCTCAGATCTCAACTGTCTACGTTTTAATGTCTGTTCTCACCATTTGGTCATTTTGTCCTAACAGGGACATTCTCTCCTCCAACATGGCTGTCGACTTCCCTCTCTTCCAACATGGCTGCCAACTTTCTCTTCACATACGCAGTTGTCATTTTCTCTTCCAAAAGGGCTGTCAACTTTTTTTTTCTTCCAACATGATGTCAACTCCCTCTCCTTTTCCAGCTGTGCAATTTTTCTTCTAAAGAAAGAACCTCCAGGCCAGTTCCATTAGAGCATAGAAATGATAATTGATTGATGGTCAGTCTGTTTAGTAATGGGATATCTCGACTTAATATAAATGCTCTCAAGTACACTTTTTGTAAGTTGGGAATTTTTAGTGTGGACCAACATCATTGGCATTGAATGAGGGTGCAGACAAAGCTTGCAAAGCTGTGGCTACCGTGACTAGCTCGATATAGCCGTAGGTGTTAATGTTTCAAGCATAACTGAATCATGCTAATCATAATGTAACGTTTCTCCTTGAGTCATTTTGCCCAATATTTGATTTAGCCCGATGTCTAACCCATGGGGAAAATTGGATGAATACACCTTGGCACAGTTCCCATTTGTACAAATATAATTTTTAAAGAAGACTTTATTTTCAGGGTATTTGATTGTAGCCACCAGCACTAAACATTAAAAAAATGTTTAGGCATGGTTTCATGAGTAGCCAAGGTTTTGAAATTAATGTTTTTGTTTAAAGCTAA
>NC_087222.1:15433329-15485747 GCF_015104395.2 Macrobrachium nipponense
TGTTTTTGTTTAAAGCTAAGTGTTTCAGATAGCTCTGGCACAGCCAAGGATTTTAATACTAGTATGGATGAGTTATTCACAAACAATAAGTTCAAAACTTTTGACCCTTGTCTAATTAGTCTCTCTCTCTCTCTCTCTCTCTCTCTCTCTCTCTCTCTCTCCTCTCTCTCTCTCTCTCTTAATAATAAGAACTACTCCGTTCAGTGGCCCCTTGCCCCTCATTCTTGACGTGTTACTGAACAAATTATAATCCTTTCCAGTGTCTTCAATATTAAACCACCTAATTACCTGCATCCCTATCTTGTCCAGGATCTCATATTTTGTCTGAATAATTCCACATTCTTAAGTCAGCTTATTTTGACCTCCTCATACATATATGACTATTATCCTTTCTGGTGTTTACTGCCAACTTCAGTTTTTATTTATTTAATTTTTTTTTTTTGCTTTTCATTGAATATCTATATAAATCCCACATATCAGAAGAGTCAAGATCATTGAATATCATACCTTTTTGCCTGCAGTCTTACTTTTCCAAAGCTTTCTCTTTTTCTCTCTTCAATGTCTCTCCTGATATCTTTATAGACTGAGTTTAATAGTACTTTGTTGAAATGAATTCAAATGCTGTGTTAAGTATAGGCAAATATGTAGAGTGTTGAGGTCATGGACATGCATTGAATACTAAAATATGTTTTTTGTTTTCCAGGTATCTCTTCTGGGATGTCGGAAGCTCAACACGGCTGTACTTCTTGAGAAACACATCTTCAACTCTGTCAAAGAGCATGGACCATGTTCTGAGGGAGCAGACGAAGGAGATTTGAGGAGGACGTCGAAGGACCCTCCCTGGAAGGAGAGCACAGAGATAGGCATTGTTAGAGCCGTTTACAATGCCCAACTCGAACAGTTCTAAAGGGAGCTGCTGCCTCCTTCCTCACGGGAAACCAAAGACAACGCACAGAACAAGTTACTTTTGCTATGGAAAACGGTGCGTCATTTTTGTAAAAAAATAAATATTGTGTTTGTTTGTAAATGCCTGATCAGTCTTGTGCGCTCTCTTAAAACAGACTCTAAAATCAAGCAGGTAAAAATACAGGTAAAACTTCAGTTATGAAATGCCTGTGAAGGGTTGTGGTACAATAAAGACTTCACTCCTGAGTCAGAGAGAATATGTCCTACATCCACCAGGCTCTTATTTTATGTGGAAAATTCTTTTTGCTCTATTTACTGTGAGATGGATTAACAATTCTGTCTAACAATCTTTTAAATAGTCCAATATGCATTCCTGCTCGTTGTAGCCTATAGTACATTTCTGTCTTACATTCGCAAAACTCTTGTTTTTCTTGTTTTTTGCGGTGAAATTGGATAACTCTTTCATTTGACAGTGTTTTTTGTTTTTAACTTTTTATTTGGTGTTCTTGCTCTTTGCAGCCTTCGTCAACAGTAATATGGATGGCTACTGCGTGTGGCTTGAGTGTAGTTTCTTGTGAGTAAGGCTAAGCATGTGATTCACTTTCATTGCTTTCTGTTATCTTGTAGACATTGAAGCCATTTTGTGTTCACAAGTATAGCTTTGTTTTTCTCAGAATAGCACTTTTTCCTGCTGTGTTTGCTTGCAATATTTTTAGTAGTAGTTGGAAATTTGGCTACAACCACAGTCGAAGACCAGGGACTTCAAAGTTGCCATTTTGCTGCTGTTCAGGAACGTGCTTAATTGATAGTGTCCTTATTGGTTGGAGGTTTACTTATTTGGCTAGTTTTATGTGATGTCTTTGAATCCATTATGTTGCAGATTAAATTTTCCATTTTTTGTTTTTGCATTCTCTTGATTGTGCACTCCTTAGAAACATGGAAGGTGTCGTTTGCCCTTGAGGTCTTGTGAACTTTAGGTAATTCTGCTGAAATTAAGTATTCCCTTCCCACTACAGTATTTCAAAACTACATATACATACACACACACATACTACCATCATACCTTTGATGACTTTCTCGGGCCTTTATTCTGTTGACATCATCAGCTGCAAAGGCCTAACTTTATCACTTTACAGTCTATAATATTCTTTAATTCACTTCATTGCGTATCGTAGCAGTCGGAGAAGACGTTAGGAGTTACCGGCTAGTTGAATGGCAAAATTAAAACAAAGTATCAGTACTATTCCATTAATAGGGGACAGTTTTTATTTTTGTAGCACAAAAAAAGCCAGACAGTGAAACAAAACTGTGACATTTTGCTAACTTAAAAAACGTGGGAACCTCTGGTCACATTAGTATATCAACATCAAAACATTTCAACCTACGATGCAAACCATTGTCTCTTCGGACCATTTCTTGCCAACAGAATTAAAAGATGACATTAGGATCAGGTTATTGATATGGCTATGAAATTCATATAATATGTTTTGGGAACTTAATTTTCCTCAGAACAGTCAATCACTATGTGCGTGGTGTGATGGGGGTGAACGACAGTTTTCTAAACGCATGTGTGTGTCCATGAACTGATGAGGGATCTCACTTAGTCCTTTTTAACTAGTTTAATTAATGGGGTCTTAGAATTTAGGGCTGTATATGCCTAACTAGGTCTACTTCAGGCTACTTCTTTATTGACCATTACAATCATATATTTTCAGCCAAGAAATACAAAATAAAAAGTATATTATCTGGAGATGCTGTGTGCTCGGAATAGTTACCTGGTCTGAGGCCGACACGAAATGATGTCAGGCAATACAGTTAGCTACTGTCTGCCGACCACGAAATGATGTCAGGCATAACAGATGACCACACACCTAAATGGCAGTGCCCATGGTACAATAGAAAATTGGTAGTAAACAATAATAAAACGTCCCTTTCAAAAAACTTTTTTCACCAGGGGTACTTAAATAGACTAACACTACATATGGAACAGCTAAAGTTATTTCATATCAGAGCTGCTTTTTATTGTCCCAGAAGAGCCCTTGATATTTTAGTTTTTTATTTATGAACTGATTCATTTTTGGAAATCTGCTGCATCTAGTTATCTTAAAATTTCTGATGACTAGTGTTAATGAACATTGCTATTAGGTCTTGGCAGTGGTCTATTCACTCGTATAGCCCAGAGTTTTCACGTGAGTTGAATTGAAGGCTGCTGTTTAGTCAGTGACCGTCACCTCCAATATGAGGTCAGTTTGTCCAGAACAAAATCGCCACTCTTCCATAGATATTCCTTTTAGCAACTCCTCAGAGATTTTTGATTGAATGCACATCCAGTTCGTGACCTCCACGCAGAAGCCAGGCTTTTCTGTCATACAGGAAAATTGTTCTGTATTTATCAAGGGTTTTTGTGTTTTTATGTTATAGTTGTGTCTTGAGGTCTGGGATTTGTTTACAACATTTCTGTTACGCTTCTTGTCCTTTTTCTTGTGGTAGGAAAAGAACATTAACTTTGCATGTATGGAATATATTAGACTGTCCATCCTTTTGGTATGAATTAAGTTATCATTTTTCATACACAGAACAAACCTGGAGTCTTAACATTAGGATAAATCTTCTGGCACCAGCTTGAAACCAGTAAAAAATTTAAACAAAATTTATTTCTCCCGGTTGTGTTTAGTTTTATCAAACTTTTTGAATTGTGGGTTGAATATGTATTGAAAAATGCGGAGTCTGAATGGCACAGGATTTGATCAGTTCGTTTATGTGACAAATTGAGAGACTTTGCTTTCTGAAGAAAGCAACTGGGTCAGTATTGGAAATAGTTTGTGTAATTACCTAATAAAGTTACTCGTGAGTGAAACTGTTTTATGTTAACAAATCAGGAAAGGCAGAAAGATGAGAGGCTGTAGAATTCATGAACTTTAGTGGCAACCAACTGGTTCTGTGCTTCATCCCATTCACTTCCAGAATGTGGAATTCATCTTGTGTCTTCTGTTTCTAGTATGAATTATACTCTATGCCTCATTTTGGACATGGCTTTTATACCTCTTACTGGACATCAGTCGTCCGTTAACTCACTCTACCTGTGTGTTTCTGGTTAGTCTGCTATAGGGTTTTATATCAAAATATTTGTTTTGGTATCATATAGTACTTTATCTATTTATACTTCAGATCCTGAGAGCAGCTAGATGTACAGTACTGCTACCTTGTTTAGTAACTGACTCTCTTGTAGGACCTTAATGATTTCGTTATGGTCAGGAATAAGTTGACTATTTGATGAGATAAAAGCTTCATGTTGAAGTAAAAGAAATGTATTAATTCTGCATTCTTTATTTAAACTTACTTTTCTTTTTAACTACAAGCTAAGATGAAATTTGTTTTGATTTGCGCTTCTTGGTTTACTGTTGATGGAAGTGAAAGTGGGTGCTGGAAATGATGAAATGGAAGCAGTATTTCTTGAAGGCAGGACTTTGAGCCTTATGTAGTTTACATCAGCCTCCTATCTGGATATTGTGTAGAGTTAGAAGTCAAGTGTTGATCCATAGGCTTAGTTTAAGAGATGCCACTGAATATCATGCCATATTTACCGAAAAACGTTCCTTTGATCCAATTTACATCTCATTAAGAGGGTCAGTAGTTGCATGGGATTTGATAGCCTCCAATCAGCTATCTACTTTCCTCTCATAATGATCACATTTCAAGTGATTGGTAGTTAGTAAGTTGTTCTGTTGCATTGACATAGCTACATTCCCAAACATTTGCCTCAGTGTGCTGACCTTTCACTCATGATCATCATCATTATCAGTACTCTTGTTTGTTGTTTTTTTCTTTTCAGTAGTTGTGAAATTGTTTTGCAGTGTCTTGTGCACTTTCACCGAGAATTTTTGCTGTCATCTATGCCCCTGTGTCATAGTATTTTTAAATTGTTTTCTTTCCTTCCATATCTGCAACTTTTCTGACTAACTTCTTTCCTGTTGAAACGCAAACATCTTTGGTCATCTCTGGCCATTTACAGTTCTTATATGATCTGATCTTCCCAGCTTACTCCAGCCAGTGAACCTGATCATTTTTTAGTTACGTCTCTCCCAAATCTGCTCTGTATTCTTTGCAAGTGTCTTCTTTGCCTGTCATGTTGAATAGTGTATGCTGCCCTTTACGTGCATCGCAGGTTTTTCCTTTTTTTTTTTCCTAATGAGTAACAGTTACCTGTCATTAGTCGCTTGTTCTTACTCCACTTCATCCAGGATGTTGCCAAGGAAATGGAAATGTTCTACCTCCTCAAGGCCTTCTGTTCAGTTACAACAGTTTTGTGCTCCTACTCAGGCCAGCCCTATTAGAGTGGTCTGGGTTCAACAAAATAATAATAATACCATCTCCATCATCTCTCTCATAGTATTGTACATTCCTTTACAATTCTGCATCATCATCTGTTCCATTCTATTTGTAGTGTTATATCTTTTCCTCTTCTATTGCATCTGCATAGACACATTCCTGTTCCTTGGCTTCTCCTGTAGTTTGTTTAGTACAGACACTGCTGCCTGTTATATATTTTTCCGGCTAAAAATGTATTTTTAAATGTAATTAGTGCTCAGACCTTCAACAAAGCTTGTTATGTAGTTGAGCAGTTACAGTGTTTAAAGAAGCTCACCTTTGTATATCTTTTGTGTATATGTTTAGTCGTAAATAAACCACTATATAGGAAACGTCTCTTAAGTATCCTATCTAACATTTGGTAGCAGAGCGTCCGATCTGAATATTATACCTCGGATTTGCTATTTTAAACGGAGTTTTCTGTGGATTTATACAACGTAACATCATTGTGAGGATGGAGTAGACTTTCCCCTTCCCTTCCCTGTGGGGGTGTGGGGGATTTCCAGTTCATGTGGGCAAATGCTTTTACTTTCGGCATGTTCCTGGCGTCAAGTTTTTCGTAGCATGAAGCTTGGTACCTCGAAGTCGAGTCTGCTTGGATGTGATAGCTGAGGGCAACAAGTGGAGAAAATCTGAAGGATTTCCGAACGGTATTAACGGCGAATAACGTAAACTTGGAAGCTGTTCGTCTTCCCTGTAGTCAGTCCTTTATGTATAATAATAGATCTAATTTTGCCCAGTTTGGCCTGGAATGATCCTAGCCCTCCCGGTGGTGGTTTTTTGCATAAAGAAGTATGTTTTCATTTGACACTTCTGGATATAAAAGTGATGGTGATCTTTCTGATGATATTAGTAAGCTTGAAAAATTTGGAATAAAAATAAACAAGATTACAGGAGAATTTGATTTCTTAAAAATATAAGACTTGCAATGGTCCCCGTTTGGTCATATAGGTACAGATGATTGACTGTGTAAGAAAGACAAGAGCTAAGAAATTCAAGGATGAGGAAGCAAAGATTTTGATGGATCACTTCAGAAATATGACCTGTTTCAAGCTCAAGATGCTCACGATGGATACTAGAATATCTCAAACTTACTGTGATGCGTGTGATGTGAATATGGGAACCAGACTGGATTACATATGCATATGGAGTCAACTCACAAGACGAAGGTTGGTGATTCTCGAGTCAATGGCTCAGTGGAAAATGTTGGCTATGGGTCCGATTTGACAAATATGTTGACACAACAAACAGAGATTTTGTCAAAGCTTTTAGATAGCACTTCGAAAACAAAATCTTTTCCCGATGCAACGACTCAGATTACAAAAAAAAGCCAAACTACCACCGATTTGGGTTTGGACAACTTTTGAAAGATTTAAGGTTGAAATTGAAGATTGGAGCACTAATAACAAGATAGTGAGTATAATAAAATATAATGAATTAATTGAAAGCTTGAAGAAGAATGAGAGAGTTAAGGAATATGTGATTACAGTCGTAATAGATCGTACAGTAATTTGTCTTTGAAGACCGTTCACAAATGTCTTAGAGGTTCTGGCAGAGAAATATGCAAAAACTAAGGCTGAAAAGTGTAATGACATTATACAGAAAGTTCTTGCCTTTTCAACTGAAATCAGAGAGTTGCGAGAAATTCCTAGATAAGTTCGAAAGTTTGATGGCTGAAATATCTAGGGAAAAATAAATACTTGTCTTAATTATGTAATGAGTTTGTTAATGATAAAGGCAGCTTATGAAGGAGGAAAAATAACAACGGATGAAAAGACCCGCCTCAAAGAAGTGATTGAAGATGGGTTGGAAAGGAAACCTGTTGATGAAGAAAATGTTGTTCATAAATTGAAGATGGAATTTAGAAAGCTAAAAATAGAAAACAATAGAGATTCGATGGCTGTTCAATCTTTTGACAGCTCTTCTAACGTTTTACACGGATAATAGAAGTCGTTACCAGAATTGGAAGGAGCTTAAAGAATCGCCAAACTTCTACAGGTATAGGAGGTCCACTTCGAATCCTGGATATTGGAGAACAGAATCCGGTAACTATAGAAGAGGACCTTCCAGAACGCAATCTAGATCGTCCTCAAGAACGCCTTTTAGATCATATTAAAAAACGCGTAATAATCCTGCAGGAAGGTTCGATAGATCACCTAACTTTAGATCGCAATCAGATAAGAAAGTTGATGAAAGATTAAAAAATCTGAAACAATGCTGTGAGAAGCTTATGAAAAGAAATGAATGAATTAAAAGAATTGATAAAGAATGCAATATGTCAGATTTGTGCCGAAGAAAAGAAAACAAGGAGATATTGATTGGTCGTACTATGGAAGTGCACTTCACAAAAGAAGTTGAAGAAGTGGAAGCTATGATTGTTGACACTGGGTGTCCGAAAACTCTCGTAGGAAGGGAATGGTTAAATAGATATCTCTGTTCAAATAACATAACGAAGGAGGATTTGCAAAGTAAGTCTTGTTCTCAGGATTTTAGATTTGGAGATGGACCGGTTATTCACAGTACGGAAATAATTAGTCTTCCAGTTTCATGGAAAGAAAAAGATACTGAAGATGGTTTTGTGAAAATGTTGGTGGATGCATATGTGATTAACGCCAAGAATATACCTTTTTTGTTTGGGAAAAACACCCTAAAGGAATGGAACGTGGATATAATGCATAATAATGTTATGGTCATTAATTTACATAAGTCAAGAAAATTTCAATTATACGACACTGATGGAGGACATCAAGCTTTACAATTATATAAATGTGGCACGTGGACAACGGACGAAACAGTTTTCTTTATAAAAAAGGAAAAAGAAGTACAAAGTTATAATAAAGTCAAGAAAATCCATGAGGTAACCAACCATAAAGGAGAAGAACAGTTAATTTGGGCGTATAGAAATGCTAATTTACTGAATGATGAGATCAGGAAAATTATAAAAAGAGTTGTAACTGAACTGTAAAGTTTGTCAAAATTTAAAAGATCTTTGGGAAGGCCTAAAGTAGCAATCCCAAAAGTAACTGATTTTAATCAGAATTGTTTACCATTTGAATTATGAAACAGAATGGAAGTAAATACACATACGTTTGGATGGTCTGCTCGTTCACAAGGTTTCTTTCTGGTGTAGTAATTTTCAAACAAGCGAATGGAAACTATAGTTGATGCTTTGAATAATGGCTGGAATTGGCGGTTTGGTTTTCCTTCAGTTGGCTTTTGGGCTGATAATGGAACCGAATTCCAGAATGAGGGGGTTAAATGAATATTGACTAGTAAGTTTGGCTTTACTGTAAAATTTGGTCCACCATACTCTCCTTGGAGTAATGGATTAAATGAGAGAAACCATCATTCAGCCGATGTTTACAGTGAACAAGATGTTAGGCGCAGACAAAAAGATAGACTTGAAAATGGCAGTAAATATGGCAGCATGGACACATAATACAAATGTGAATATTTTTGGATACGAACCAATGAGATTGGTGACTGGGAAATCAGTCATTTTTCAGGAATCTCGATTGGAAATCTAACCACAGAAAGTTTATTCGATAGTGAAGCAGTGTCAAAAATTATGGAAAGGCACCATGAGATAACTAAAAAATTTAGGGAAGAAGAATATGGAAGTAAGTTGAATATGGCTTCCAGAGTGAGAAAAAGTAGCTTTAATGACATAAAATACGATGAAGGGGATCTTGTATTTTATCAGGAGGAAAATAATAAGCTGGTCTGGTCCTGTAAAAGTATTTTGTCATAGGAATAGAGATGTTTTTATTTGGCAAATGTGATTTGAAAAAGGTTGCTGATTGTAAAGTACAGCCTTACAGAGTATATGCTCGTGAAGACGACAATAACGAGGGGCTGAATAACAAAGTCTCTGACAGTAGTCAGGAGATATATGAAAAAGATGAAAATTCCTTTTTTGAAGAGAAAGACGAAGTAAAAGATGATTTAAGAAGAAACACGAGATCTCAGTCTAGAAAGGTTGAATTTCTAGAAGAGGCAGAAGATGAGGACAAAATGTATAAGGAAATTAGTAACATTGCGGAAGAGAAGAAGAAATACAATAACGGAACCATTGATTTTGTTGACAAGAAGATGATGCTATAGGTGCATATTGGATGAAGTCAGAAAAGGCTGAATGTTTTGACTTTGATAATACGGTATATGTGGTGGAATACTTCCAGTTAAGGTATCATAAGTTGCCTGAAGTGCTTATAGCTAAAGAAAATGGATATAAAAATCTTACTGAGTACAATACTTTTGAAGAAGTGAAAGATGATGGACAACAGAGAATCAGCAGTAAGTGGGTAATTACAAGAAAGAAAAACATGATGGTCAAAAAAGTGATTATAAAGCCAGACTGGTTGCCAGAGGCTTCCAGGAAGAAAGTAAGTAAACCTCAAGCTGATTCTCCCACAGCTATGAAAGAAAGTGTTAAAATATTTTTAGCCGTGGCAGCAAATGAAAAGTTTGATCTTCAGTCCATTGATATTAGGGCTGCCTTCTTACAATCAAGAGCCTTGGATCGAGACGTCTTTATTGAACCTCCGAAAGACTTGAAGAAAGAAGGTGTACTTTGGAAATTGAAGAAGCCTTTGTACGGACTTGACGATGCCAGCAGGAAGTTTTGGCTTAGAATAAAGGATATTTTAAGAACGAAGGATTGAAGAATGTGAGTGGCGATGAAGCATTTTACTATCAGTATGAGGACAATAATCTTATCGGAATGGTCATTACCCATGTCGATGATTTTAGCATCGCAGGAACAGAAAGATTTGTTAATAATATCATAGAAAAGATTAAGAGTGTTTTAACAGTGTCAAAGGTTGAGAAGAATGTATTTAGATTTACTGGTATAGATATACACAAATCAGAAAACGCGATTGTGATATCGATGGAGGATTATGCAAATAGTATTGAGGAGATACAAGATATACGTAAAGCCAATTCTGATGATCTGTTGACAAAACAAGAAATGAAAGTCTATCGAAAGTATGCTGGTAAAATAGGCTGGCTGGCTGCGAACACTAGACCAGATTTATCGATAACTGCTCTACTAATGTCAATGAAGAATAACGATGCGAAGATAAGAGATCTTAAGCGAGTAAATCATGTTGTTAGGAGAGTTCATAGCAAACCAAATAAAGTCATGTTTTCAAGAATTGGTAATAAAGACGATCTCGTTGTATTTGGTCTGGGAGACGCTTCGTATCGGACTGATAACAAAAGCATTGGAGGAAATCTTGTTTTATTGGGATCAGGAAACGTACAATGCGGTACCTATCTTTTGGAAATCAAAGTTAATACAAAAGGTGTGTCACTCTGCAAAGGCAGCTGAAACTAGGAATTTGTCTAAACTGGTTGATGATTCCGTATTCTTCGCTAAACAACTTGGGCAGTTACTCTTTGGAAAAACTTCTTAAAGACTCAGTATCTCTTCCTGGTCAGATTGTTCACTGATTCTAGGCCTTTGTTGGAATCGATAGGTAGTACTAAAACAACAGGTGGAGGAGCGTTTACTTTGAAATACCATTACAGATTTGAAGGAAAAGTTGGAAGATAATTCTGTGGACTCCTACTGGCTCGACACGAAAGATATGATAGCAGATATTTTGACAAAGGAATGTAAAGATAACATAGAAGTTCATAATATTTTTCTCAGAAATAAATTTTGTCATGCTAAAAATAAAAAAAATATTGTGTCTTGTGTTGATGGCGAAATTCGCATTAGAAATAAAGTGTAAATGAAAGTATTTACTAATATTTTACTCATGTGATGTAAATTTTATATTAACTCATGTATGAATCCATTGCCTTATAGTTTTGACAGCGTGTGTTATTTATATTAGTATTTTGGTTCTCATGATTATTTGTTTATTTAATTTTTTTTTCAAAATTTAAACAAACAGAGAAGGGCGGAAACATGTTATATATGTTTCCGGCTAAAAATGTATTTTAAATGTAATTAGTGCTCAAGACCTTGCAACAAGCTTGTTATGTAGTTGAGCAGTTACAGTGTTTACGGAAGCTCACCTTTGTATATCTTTTTGTGTATAGTTTAGTCGTAAACATAAACCACAATATAGGAAACGTCTCTTAAGTATCCTATCTAACACTGCCTCTGTTGATTTTGACAGTTGTTGCCATTCTGAAGGTGGTTTTAGGAAATAACGCGTTTTTACTATTCCTGATAATCATGGAGGAGCTTTTCCAGTTTTCATCATCTTAAGACTATATCTGTTTTTCGTCATTCTCCTCATTCATTGTTCTATTCCAGACATTTCCTTTTTGACTCTGAGCCCTGTAGGGGTTTAGCGCTGTCAATGCACCTCACATGTTACACTGTAGGCATTACTTAAGGTTCTTTGCAGCATCCCTTTGGTCTCTAGCTGTAACCCCCTTGATTCCTTTTATTGTACCTCCATTCATATTATCTTTCTTGGAACTTGCTTTCCACCCTTTCCTAAGAATTATTGTTTTCACAGTGTAACTGTGAGGCTTCCTCCTGTTACTCCTTCAAAACGTTTTTTGCTCTCAATTTCCTTTTCATCCCTGAATGACCCCATCATAGATCCAAGTTCTTGGCCTGTGGCCTAAACTTTATACTATTCCATTCCACTTTTGTCCCGCCTCAGGATTGTGTTGAGATTCTGATTACAGTCTTCTAAAAAGGGGGGTGTTGAACAAAGCCAAAGTTTTGTTTATTTTTCAGAATTATGCCAAAGTTTACTTTTTGTAATCATAGGAGGCTGAGGTCTAAATAATAACTTCAGCATGAGTAGACAGTGTTCAGCCTGACAGGAGAACCTTTGGAATCTTAGCCACTTTTTTAGGGTGAGCGGAGATATTCCAGATGTTACATTTTAGGTGATGAGATAATTTGCACAACGTTGGCGTCCGTTAGTTTTTTTTTATCAAGATCGACGATCGATAATTTAAGATTATTTATCTCCAAGGAGTTTTATTTCTTTATCCCTTTGATGCAGGTCTTGTTCTAGTTATTCCATAACAGTATTCACTTAATTATATGGTTCTGTGTGAGTGTACAAAGTGTCTTTTTTGAAACAAGAGAAAATGTTCTAATGGAAATTGTTTTTGAGATACTGGTTCAGGTTGAGTGTAACTGTACATGTACTATATTGTGCAATAGCTTTCGGATTAAGAGCCAACCACATATAACCCAAGTAAAGGAATGGTTGTTGCGCAGGCTAATTTCTTATATTTAGTTTTATTTTCAGCCTGAAATGGTTTTCTGTATTTTTCCTTTTACTTTTTGGTCTCACTGTGCATTTGAAATATTGAAAGAATCTTATTCCATGTATATTTTGTTATCTAAGGTATCTTCTAATACAACTATTACAATCAGTACAGAGTTCGGAGTTCACCCCTCTCTTAATACTTTCTTGACTAGACTTTAACCTTTGCTTCTTTTTCAGTCCTCCATTCCATTCTTTTATCTTTTGAATATTTCTCTCCAACTTTTTCCTCTGAGTCTACTTTCCATGCTGTATATCGTTCCCTTCTGCCTTTGCAGTACTACCCATCCAAATATTTTTGACTTGATACTATGCCATGTAGATTCTCAAGATTTCCAAGTATTTGGTATAATCTCCTCCTCCTCCTCATTTTTTCACTGCAGTTTTCTTATAGTTGCCTCCTCGTCAAGACTGCTTCTTTTGTTGCATGGTTAGAACTTTTTGGTATATGATTAATTTAATCTATATTATTTTTTGACTGAATTAGCTTTAAATAATCTAATATCAAAAGCATTAAAGTTATATTCCCAAAAGTTGCCGGTGACCACTTTGTGCAATAATTCTGTAGTTGATATTTGTAACTTCTATTTACAAGCCTTAAAAGCTGATTTATGACTATTTAATTCCTAATTATCGTGAGTCTTATTTCATTGCTCTTAAACTTATCTATTTCTCTTTTGGTCGAATTGGGCTACTTTTTCAGTTGGAGCCCTTGGACTTGTAGCAGTCTGCTTCTCCATAATAAGGTTGCAGCTTGGTTTGGAACAATAAGGGTATTAAAGTTATGAAGCTCTGTTCTCACAGTTCAGGTCCTGTACCTTCCAGTGTCGGGTTTGCATAGATTTACGTCAGCCAGAATATTGTTTGTTATTTCATAACAGTAGTGGCTTTTATACTTTTTATCCTCCAAAGACCCATTTCACCTTTTTCACTATTGCTTCATCTGTCTGCCAGCATCCTCTACTTTGTTTTGTTTTTTCATTGCTCTTCCATTCAGAATATTTTCGAAAATAGTCCTTCAGTCATTCTAGTATCACTTGTGTTGTATCATCATTTATTTCTCCCTTTTCATCCTTTATATGTGTAATTTGCATCATTCCTCGGCCACTTTTTTTCCCTGAATACACCCATTCTTACATCTGCTTTGAGGTTTTAATTCCTCTTTGTAGCACATGTCACCTGATTTTTAGCCTAGCTTCTCCTTCAAGAAATGCCAGTCATCTCCCCTACCCTACCTGTTCATCTGCCTGAACTCGAAGGCAGACTCCTCTTCCATTGTCCTTTGTATGTCCTGATTCAACCTCCGTGTCTCTCTTTAAATCCTTTCCCAATGTCACACTTCTGATGCTGCTGCCTTTGCATGTTGTCTTTCACTAGTTTCAACCGAGTTGAAACTCTTCTTAGCTCCCCAAGGTTTGGCCTCGCATGGGTTCTAAGGTCTCTTGTCATGATCCCTTCCAAGACCTAGGGTGCAATGCTTTCTGTATATACTTTAATTATTTCCCTTGGCTTCTTCCTGCTTAGTTGTCCAACTTCTCTGAATCCATCGTGATCCAGTTTTTGCTCCCTACTAAGAAAGTTTATTTCCTATGGAATTGGTAAATTTTATTTTGAAGTGCTCACTTATAAATCTGAAGGAGTAGCCAAGTCAAGGCATAATTGTTTTTTTTTCCAAATACTTCAAAGTAGGTGTCTCGACTGTGGAGAATGTTTAATGTAAATGTTCTGCAGTTTTTTTTTTATTTATATTAAAGTTTACTAATGAAATAAACTAGGTAGGGTAATTTTTCTTATATTAAATGTTCAATAAAATGAACATGTTAAGGTAATTGTTTCATGTAGATTTTTGTAATGGAATCAGAGATATACTTATATAAATAGAGTATGCAACATGAAAAGTGAAAATGCTTTTGTGTAAATTACTTGGCATGTCAGCATTTTGGTGTGATATAACTGAAATATACTGTTCTGAAATTATTATTCTCTCCAGTATTATGTAAACAGACATACATAATTTATTTAAAGTGTACTATTTCATTATTTTCCTTAACTATAATGTAATTTTGGTTTTTGGGTCTGTTTAATGTCTGTAAAAGCCAAAATGATGTTGGTACTCTCATAGAGCCCAGAAAACAGCTGGTGTTTTTGAGGTTAGAATATTTCGGATTCAATCCCTGGACTCTGTTTATAACAAAGAACAGAATCTTTCTTGGTTGATGTAAAGTGGTGACTCCAGTTGTGTCCACCATAACCTGGTAACTATGCAAAGTACAATCAAGATATAAATATAAATGATGATAACTGTAATACTAATGACCAATTAAATAAATAAATTTTAATATTTGCAGTTTAGTTAGTAGGAGTTTATTATTAGTTTTAAAGAAGAATGTAGTAATATGTGATGTCATTACCAAAAATACCATCATCATTGGTAATATAAATGCCCTTCTATTTGAAAGTCAACAGCTTAAGAGAGTTCATTGTGAGAAATGCAAAAAGTGGCAACCAAAACTGGAGAATGATACCAGTTATGAAAACTGGCTCCTCGAGATATGTAGTAGGTACTTAATTCAGCAGTTTGCTCGTAAGTCGCAGGTAAGTGATGTTTCATTGTAATCTCAGTCATAAAGTTTCTGTAGAACTACAGACAAAAGGGTTGAATTCTTAGATGTGAATTTATTTTGATCAGAGATGGAATAATTGGTTGGGTTAATCTTGGTGACTTAATAATGTTGATTAAGTCATTCAGACTAGGACTATCTGACTGGCTTTTAGAAGGATGTGGTCAGTGTGCATAAAGAAATCTCCTATGTGCTCATAGGATGCTGATCCTGTGTCTTTATTCTTGGAGTTTTCTGTTGACTGAGAGTGCCAGTGTTGATGTTGTGAGGTGAGGTAAGGTGAGATAATGGAAGGTGAGGTAATGGGAGGTGAGGTAAGGTGAGGAGAGGCACGGTGAGGTCACAGGAGATGAGGTAATGAGAGGTAAGGTAGGGAGAGGTCACAGGAGATTTTGCAATGAAAGCAGGAAATCTCAAAGGTGTTTTCCCTAAATCCAGAGTTTGGTCAAACAAAGTCTTGCAAACTTGACAGAAAGTTAAAAGAAAGAAAAACACTAAATCATATCTAAGAAGTCAATCAATATACGATCTACTACCTTTAATTAATTCATATAGAATTCAGTATTCGTAAAAATATGACATTAAAACTTTAAAATACTCCTGGAGATTTTGTCGAGTCTTCATCTTGTACTACCTATAATTTTCCCAAGACGTCATTGAATGGGAAACTGGATAAAATAGCACCGAATTCGTCATAACAAAGATATAAAGTGGTACTCGACATATATAGTATGAAACCACAACTTTAAGCATATCAAAGTGTCAGGACTATTACACCATTTATTTACAACATTGACCTCAAATAATAATATTTAAACCAACTAGCAGCATCTTGTAACTATACAGAATATCATCTATGATTTAAAGTACTAGGTCTCAATCGTAAAATATTTCTCCGTTTGATATACAAGATAGATTATGGAAATCATGAAGACTCATTACCTATCAAGGATGATTAGTGGAAATTACGGCGAAATCCTTGATTAAAGGTGTATAAAAATAGGCAATGGCAGTTTTTATAAATCACATAACTAAGGCCCTATTGTTACATAAGAAGTTAAAGCTTAAATCTTTTAATCTAATACATATTAACTATTATATAAAAATTCATCTCACTGTCCTAGTTATACTTTATACTCGTTTACCTCAAAAACATCTGTCTGAAATGTGTCGTCCACTGGAATAAAAAAAAAAAAAAAAAAAAAAACAAAAAAAAAAAAAAAAGTTGTTTTTATGCTTAAAAGTCTATAAAATACTGTACGTTTTCAATGTTTATAGGGTTTCTATATAAAAGATATAAATAAACACTAACTTAAAAATGAAATAAAATGCATTTACTGTTAAAAAAAATGGTTTTCTAGGCTCTTGATCACATTGTTCTGGTAACTGAGACAGCAGACGAATTTCTGACAAAATGTGAACGACAGTAATTCTATCAAAACCTGATTGATGGCAAAGTGGAAGTGGAGACCAATCAAGTGGAAGGAATGAAGGGGAGGAAAGAGTGTAGGTGGAAGAAGACTAGAGTGAACTGGGAGGCATCAAATAAATTAGGAAAACCCGCCTTCAAAGACTCCAGGAGTTGATGCTCATTTTGCTTCTTTATCTAACTTTCTTCTGTCTGGCTTCTTTTCTTCAGCTTTTAATACAGAATCGTTCCTCATTCGTCTTCCTTAGTCTACGCTGATTATTGGAAGCATCATTTCCTTCATTTAACTTATTTTCAGCTCGAAATTAGGGGAAAATCCGCCTTCAATATGTCTATTGAAATAGCAGGTTTACCCTCATTTTGCTTTATTCGGTTAACCTTAAAACGGGCCATTTTCAAATTATTGTTCCTTAATAATTTATGTAGATTCTAGAGGCAAAAGTCCCTTCATGTAGTAAGGGTTTTAATTCTGAAATTTTGAAACTATCGTCATAACAAGAGAGAGAGAGAGAGAGAGGGGTGGGGGGGTGGGGGGGGGGGTGGAGAGAAGATATTCCTGACCCAGTACACAAATGAGTTTCAGTTGCTACGACAATTTTAGCTTTATACATAAATTTAGATACATTCAACTGTCCTGTCACAGGCCAAACGTCTTAATTCTAATGTTCCTGTTAATATCAACGATACTAGTTGAAGGTCAAGTATGCCAGAGCAAGAGGAAAGACCACAGGAAGTCCAGGAACCAGCAGGCGACGGGAGAAAGAGTACAATTTTGTCCATCATGCAAGTTTAATGACGGGTAATAAGTAATGGTTTTATTGCCGAAAAACCTCCATGCATACATCAGTTATTATGTAGTAATCTTAAAAGGACTTTAGTCTTTAATTGTGCAAAGTATGTTGAAAGCCAAAGGAAAAAACTTCTCAACAATAATTGCCTACTTTGGTTAGGCCCTCCGTTCCATTTGACTTAACAAGAGGGCCGTAATATGGCTTTGTAATAGGCACCTTATTCCAACGCTTCACCTTCCAGACAGCTTTGTTCACTTAGACCAAGTAGACCGGTGGCACTAGTGGTTCAATGAAGGTTAGGACAATGAACCTAAAGTGTCAACATTAAGTTATTCCGTAAATTAGCATATCAATATCCACTAGCAATTATATTTACCACCTACAATGTTCATTCATTACTGAAGTTCTGAAACAAAGTGACAAGGGTTGCCTTTGTCACCTGTATGGCAAGGGATAATAAGTAGTTTTAAATGTTATAAGTGTAATAACCCCAAGAACTTAAAATCTCTAACAAGATACAACTTGGTTTCAACTAGACATTCGGATCAGGTGTCCAGTGGTCTAGAATTATTTGTGGCTTATTATTGCATATCGAGCTGCTGTCAATATGCCTTCAACCATACCTTCAGTTATTTGGGGTAATAGTAGGCACTTGGACTAGGCATTGATAACTTCCCCCTCAGCTCAAGTGTCAAGATAATAGTTTATATATTTTTCCGTACACATCACTATGCAGAAACCAAGCATCAAGATACACTCAGTCTTTGAGAGATCTTCAGGTAAAAGAAGAAGTCTGCCTCTGATGAATTGATCGGAGTAATACAGAGACTGCGTGATCAGCCGCCAGACTTCTTGGCTTTTTCGAATGAGGGAAGAGACTTAACCCCACACAAAATCATGCTGGGATGAATCTTTGAGTTAAAAGACATTAAGGCAAATATAAGCAGTGGGTTTGTCTTATTGTCAGGGACCTCCCCTTGCTAGAGAAAGGGACAGTTGCTTCTATACTCTATAAAGATAAATAGAATGGTTGCTCCATTGAAAAACTTTTCTGCATCGGTCGACAGTTCCAGCATGTGATGGCCAGATCCACTCTCCACCCGAAGGAGGAGAAGGCTGAACGGGCAGAGAAGAAGAGATCCCAGTCACTCCCTCATTCATCCTCCCATCTCCACAAATGCACATCTAAGGCAAGATGCAACCTTGTTCCGATAAAAGAGCCGGTTTAGCTACACAATCTGTTGAGCAGCCTCCACAGGTCCAAAGGAGTAGTTAGCACAGTCATTTCTTTTAGAGGTTAACTGCTAGCTACAGAAAAAGTTAGGATTGGAGTTTGAATTAAGAGGTAGCTACCTAGTGAGGTGGTCAAGTTTTAAACTTCTCCCTCATAGCAGGATGTGTTTGTTGGTTTTGTAATATCCTGTTTTTATTCAGACTTATTAAACTGATTCACTTCATCAAAGAAAATAATCCTGCAAAGCAAATAGTATAGTCACCTATACAATTCGCCAAAGGGCAGCTGTTATGTGAATGAAGTTGGTGCATTGGGACCACAAGGAAAGATCCACTTCAATAGGGAAGAGGTGTACTGGGACCAGATACTCGGTGCATTCAGACCACATCAGGGTGCATTCATTCACGTTTGGCAGTGCAGAATATTATTCTGATATTATTTCACGTTTGGCAGTGCAAAATATTATTCTGATATTATTTAAGTTTTAATGGGGTCAAATGAAAAATTTTAGGTATAAACAATTCTTATTATTTATCAATATTTTCAAAGTTTATACAATAAAAAAAGAGGTTTAATCCAATTAGAGTAACATTACTTTAGTCATTTACTTAAGAAGTCTAGTCTTCTCAAATCATCAGACTGGTTAACCAAAAACAAAATACTACACAGTCCACTGTAGTATTTAGTGAGTGAATACAAGGCATTAGGATTTACTTACAAATGCTGTAGCACATATTTTGTAGAAGACTAAAACCAGGAACATATAAAAAATAATTAAATAAAACTGTACCTAAATTTCATTGAAGTTTAATGAAGATATCATTCCTTTCTATTTCCACTAAGAATAACATTTCATTGAAATATTCAACTTATAACTACATGTGCAAGTGCATATATGCACAATGCTGAATAACAAAAGGAAGAAAACTTCATGTCAGCCAAAGACAATACTAATTCTTTATTTGGAAATCATACAAAAAAAATACACAGGAACAAGAAAAGTGGAGAAGGCAAAGGAACATTTCTTAACCTAGCACTGTAGTGTTCATTATGAACAACTGTAATAGAAAAACTAAAAGTCATTTTCTGGGCTCAGTTCGTGTTGCTTTGTGAAATAATCCCTTAAGTTCATTATTTCTAGGTAAATAATACTAACATTACCAGAGAAAAAATAAAGATGGGGGATGTCAGAATAACTGACTCGCTCACCCTAAATAAAAAGAGGGTGTCGGTATGTAGCTGGGGCGAGTGAGACCACTACCACGAACCTCTTGCCATTTAGAACTTTTCCACATCGAAATCCCCCTCCTGAGAGAGCTGATACATGGCCGACGCCGTCAACTACTACTACTCTACCTACGACGCCGACCGCAGCGCTCCTGGTGGCCATCCTTTACGTTAGCGAACTTCTGAACGCACGTGCTACTCTTTGCTCTGTGTCTTTTTGTGTGCTTTCTTGGATTTACTTACTACCATGGAACTAGCAGCTATCGCCGCAGCTAAGTTAAGTACCCTGAAAGGTTTTACACTAGTTTTTTGTCAGCCAGGAACTGTTTTTACCGTTTTTTAGGTCCGATAATAGTCTCCTGGTCTGGCGCTTAGCTCGCCTTGCCGGCTCGCCTCATGTTCGGTTAGCTACTTCGGTCTCCCATACCGTGGTATCTGTTCCGTGTGTATTTACTCTTATATGAGTTATTTATCACGTGGTACAGAAGTTCCCACTTATTCTATTGCTTTACATCGTACTATTTGGAAATCCTTTGCCTGTGACTTAGATTAGTGTTCATGCATGCATGTCCCTATGTCTAGGTGTTTAGGCGTGTGGGTGATTATGAATATACTGCTATGTTATTCTTTAGTCCAGCCATCCTGGCCGTCGCCCTCCTTTCCACGTCAGCAGAGGCCAGCTCTTGAGCAGTTCGCCTGTTTTCTTTCAGGGAAACTAGCCTACTTCTCCTGGACGTTCTTCTTTCTCTCCCACTAGTGATTTCCTTCCTCTTTCTTTACGATGTATTTATTTGTGGATTGCATGTTAGGGCGATCAGTTTGGCCTAGGCTAGTTTTGTTGCATTATCGCCTCGTGGTCCACCTGCACTCGCGTCGAGCCACTGATCGCCCTAGTCCATGACCCCCCTTCCCTTCCACCCACGTGAAGGGAGGGTTAGTCCTCGTCCGCTCATGGTCACCATGGCGACCATCCGGGCACCCCTCCCCTCTTCCTCCCTACCAGGGAGGATACGGGAGTTTTGGACTTTAGGGGGTCCAGTCGGAACGGTCTCGTTTTCTTTGAGCTTCGGGGCAGTCCCGGTGTGTTCGGGTGGGGTTGGCCACCCCACCTGTTCGCATCGGTCCTTCTCTGGAGTTCGGTTTTGCTCTCCGGTTCCCCTAACCTTCCTTTTTATGCATTTGTATAGCTGTCTCCGCCAGCTATTTTAAGGGAGGGGGGAATTCGGTTGGTCCTACATGCTTTCCCATATCTGTAACAGTAGTCCCTTTCGTTTTCTGACGGAACGCCCGCTTGCTATCCGAGCATTCCGGCGGTTGACGTAAGGGTTCTACAGCGGAGCTATACGCTCCAGGTTTTATTTATTTTACTTTGTCTAGTCTTATTTTATTCGGGTAATCCTCTCTCGTTCTCCGGTGTGGCGTATTCCTCCTGAAACCCCGGTGTACTATAGGTGTATGATAGGTATCTGGTTTATCAAAATTATTCGCTCCGGTGTATACCGGAGTTTTTCTACCAGCTTACCGAGTCCCATGGACTCTCCCACACAGGGTACAGGAGAGGATTATGCCTAAAATTTATGCTACTCCGGTATGCAGCGGAGCATCATATCTGAGTAGTCCTGCTAGTGTATTACGGTGATATTTATGTATCTATTCCCTTACAGGCTACCAACTGCCAGGAGGCTGGCTGTAATGCCGTCCTCCAGGACCCCTGCAGACTTTTCGGACGGAGTAAGTATATACCGGCGCAGGTATAGCTTTTCTGGTATATACTATCACATAAGTCTTGTGTAATACTGCTCTATGATTTACTGATCAGTCTTAATTGTTAACGATATATCCTTGGGGCTTCGTTGTAAGGATTACAATGACCCTCTGTTTCAGGCTGCCGCCGTTAAGGACGCCGCGTCGGCCACCCTGAAAGCCTGGGTAGGTGGCTTCGGCAAGAATGCGCCGAAGGAACAGCCATACATCCTTGACCAGAGTATGGCTGTCCGGATCTCCCCAGGCAGTAAGTCGACCGGGTACGTCGACCCCGCCGCTGCAGCTCCGGCTATCGCTCGTATCCAACTTCAGGTGGAGCAGGCCCTGATGGAAGGCGGAGACCCAGACATTGCTGCAGACGTCGCCACGTTGGACCTAAACATTGAGCCAATGACGGTAGGTGGAGGTGAGTTGTTGGTTGAGGTAGGCTTGTTGGGCGCCCAAGGGCTTCCCTTGGACGCTTCTGGATCTTCTTCTCCTATTCCTTCCTCTTCATCTTTCCAAGGCTTTACGGAATCAGAGATTCCAGCTAAGACGCCTGCTGCCTCAGTCGTCCCCAAGGTGAAGAGACAGAGAGAGCAGAAGACCCTGGAGAAGACGTCGTCTAAGAAGACTTCGTCCTCTTCCTCCTCTCGTAAGTCTCCGGCTCACCATCCCGGAGCAGAGAAAGCGAAGACTTCCTCTTCATCATCTTCGCATTCTAAAGGGTCTAGAAGTAAGTCCTCTAAGGAGAAGGTCCGTGCTCCCGCCGAGCCAGTACCTTCTTCTTCTACCGGAGCTCCTCCGGTGACCCCTGTTGAGGCCAGTTTCTCTGGTCCCTTCGACCCTGTCTCCTTCACAGCAGGGGTTATGCAACAGGTGGGGAATATGGTGGGCACAATGATGAACACCAGGTTTGATCAAGTGCTGGCCTAAATCTCCACCTCGTTTGCGCAGTCCGGTCAGTCGATTCAGAACATCGCGGATCGGCTGATGGACCAGGAGAACAGACTGGCAGGTTTGAGTCAAGCTCCTCCAGCTCTTCTTCCTCTAGTAGGTGCCGGAGTTACTCCGATGCCTGACTATAACTCCCTTCCCGCTTTCACCATGTGCCATCCTTGGAGGGTAGCAGCTTTTGCTCCCTTCAAGGTTGGAATGATCTCCATCCCGGACTGCAGAACTCGTCGTATTGAAGACTTCGAGTTCCATCCCGCCGGCCTGCAACCACCTTTCATGGGATATGCTAGGTTGACGGAGGCAGCTCTCAATAGGGAAGACAAGATCCCTAAAGAGACTGTCATCTACAGTCGCGAGCAGACTCAGAGGGAATGGGTAAGATGCCTGGAAGACTGGGATTGCACTAATACCAGGCTCCAGGCATTCAAGAGCCCCTTCACAATCTTTGCAACGGAGGATGAGGCACCACTCCCCTTCACAATAAAGATTGCGGAGGTGACCATAAAGGATGAGCCTCTCCCTCAGCTCAGGGAATCGGACCCAACGTCCCCACTTTTGGGGACCTTTGGGCAGACCTTCCGGCAACCTTCACTGTAGGGAAACTTAAACTGGACTGTGCTATTGATCAGTTCGGGGAGAGGCTCCCTATGCTGCCGGATAACCTAATCCAAGCCGAATTTGAGGCAAGGACTAGGTTAGGGAGGACGCTGAATGCGTTAGTGATGACAGAGGTTGCCGCCATAACTTATGGTTCGGAGCCTCTGTTTAAGCTACTAGCAAAGGCGCAAACACAGACCGTGCAGTCGGACCTGTACGAGTTTGTGGTAGCAAGGCGGAACTGCAAGAAACATGTCCTGCACGAAGCTACAATTTGGCATGAACCGAATAAGTTGCTGGTCTCAAATATCTGGGGAGCTGACCTCTTCCCAGAAGCAGCTGTAAACGAAGTACAGCATGAGGCGACTAGGCTCAACCAGAGCCTTAGAGGTCGTTGGGTTCTTTCAAATAAAAGGAAGACAGAATCTACCCCTTTCTGGCTCTAAAAGCTAAAGAAGGCCAAGAAGTTCCTGCCCTTCCAGGCTCAGCAACAGCAACAATTTGTTCAGGCAGTCCCGGTCCCACAATCTGTGCAACCGACGACTGCCAAGGGTCAAAATCAGCCCATCCTCCTGTTGACTCCCCAAAGCCAGCCCTCGACCTCCTACGCTGTTTCCCCGGCTTTCAACCCTGTTTTTGAAAGTCAAGCATTCCAGGCCATCAATAGGTTTGCAAGGGGAAGCAGAGCTAGGGGTGCATTTCGCCAAAGGGGTGGCGGAAGGGCAACCAACAGGGGGAAACACTTCCGTGGAGGACGCGGAGAACGTCCTGCACAACAACAGTGAGAACCCTCAGGTAGGAGGGAGGCTGTTTCTCTTCTGTCACAGGTGGGGATTCAGCAATTGGGCACAGAGCATTGTGTCCAAAGGGCTGGGGTGGATTTGGATCAAAGGTCCTCCTCCATCCAAAACATTCCTTCAACCACCAACAGAGGAATTGACAGAGTATGCGCAAGAACTCCTTCAGAAAGGAGTAGTGTCAAGAGTCAAACATTTAAAGTTTCAAGGACGCTTGTTCAGCATGCCAAAGAAAGGCTCAACAAAACGAAGAATAATCTTAGACTTGTCCCGTCTAAACTTATTCATTCGTTGCGACAAGTTCAAAATGCTGACTATCTCGCAGGTGCAGACCTTACTTCCCCGTGGGGCCGTCACCACCTCTGTCGATCTTACAGATGCATACTATCATATCCCAGTCGCGAGACACTTCCGCCCATACCTAGGCTTCAAGTTGGGAGACCAGGCATTCTCTTTCAAAGTGATGCCCTTCGGGCTGAACGCAGCCCCCAGGGTCTTCACGAAAATAGCGGAAACAGTAGTCCAACAGCTGAGATCACAAGGGATAATGGTAGTAGCGTACCTCGATGATTGGCTCATTTGGGCAGCAACCGTTGAGGAATGCCTCAAAGCCACAACCAAAGTAATCCAATTCCTAGAACATCTAGGCTTCCAAATAAACAAGACCAAGTCCGGTGGTCAAAAGGAAAGAAATAGCCAAGTCAATAAGGCAATTCCTCAAATGCAAACAAACGTCAAGGAGAAACCAGGAAAGAATCCTAGGTTCCCTCCAATTTGTATCAGTGACAGACGTTCTGCTAAAAGCAAAATTGAAGGATATAAATCGAGTTTGGCGCTCAAGAGCAAATGTCAAATCTCGTGACAAGTTGTCAGTAATCCCGCCGATTCTTCGCAAACGTCTCCGCCAAGAACCTGTCCAAATCAGTTCCTCTCCAGTTCCCTCCTCCGGCGTTGGTTATCCATACGGATGCCTCTGAGTGGATGGGGAGGTTATTCTCAGTTCAAGAAGGTTCAAGGAACTTGGTCACCTCAGTTCCGCCAGCTTCACATAAACGTATTTGAAGCAATGGCAGTGTTCCTCACTTTGAAGAGGCTTCCACCAGCCAAGAATTCCCACATAAAGCTGGTTTTGGACAGCGCAGTAGTAGTACACTGCATCAACAGGGGAGGATCCAAATCAAAACATGTGAACCATGTCATGATAGCCATCTTTTCTCTAGCAACCAAGTACAAATGGCATCTATCCTCCACCCACCTAGCGGGAGTAAGGAACGTGATAGCAGACGCTCTGTCTCAGTCAGTTCCTCTAGAATCGGAGTGGTCCCTGGACAAGCGCTCATTCCAGTGGATATGCCAGATGGTCCCAGGTCTCCAAGTAGATCTTTTCGTTTCATCCCAAGCGAACCACAAGCTCCCTTGCTATGTGGCCCCAACCTGGACCCTCTGGCTTATGCCATAGACGCCATGTCCATAGATTGGAATCAATGGAGGAAGATATATCTTTGCTCCGTGAATCTTCTATTGAAAGTCCTGAGCAAACTCAGGACGTTCAAGGGACAAGTAGCTCTAGTAGCACCGGACTGGCCCAAAAGCAACTGGTATCCTCTTCTCCTGGAAGTGGGTCTCCGACCTCGACGGATTCCCAATCCCAGGTTATCTCAGTCAGTACAAATGAGGATATGTACGCTTCCTCAGGAATTCTCAAAACCCTAACTTTATGGACTTCATGAAGTTTGCGGCTAAGAGAGATGCAGATATTGATCCCCTTTTCTTGAAGAATCGGATAAGAGGGAATCAACTTTATGTCAGTATGATGCTGCTGTAAAGAAACTGGCAAATTTCCTGAAAGAAACAAACACCCGAACCATGACAGTTAATACAGCTATATCCTTTTTCAGGTCTTTGTTCGAAAGAGGTTTAGCAGCTAGCACTATTACCACTAATAAGTCAGCTTTAAAGAAAATCTTCCAGTTTGGCTTTAAAATAGACTTAACAGACTCTTACTTTACGTCTATTCCTAAAGCCTGTGCTAGGCTCAGACCCTCAGAAAGGCCTAGTTCAGTCTCATGGTTCTTGAATGACGTTCTCAAACTGGCTTCAGATACTGACAACGATTCATGTACTTATCTAATGCTACTGAGGAAAACTTTATTTCTATTAAGCTTGGCCTCAGGAGCCAGAATATCAGAACTGTCGGCCCTTTCCAGAGATGCTGGACATGTAGAATTCCTCCCTTCACGAGAAGTTTTTACTATCACCAGATCGTAGTTTTCTGGCAAAGAATGAGGATCCCTTAATGAGATGGGCCCCGTTGGAAGGTCCTCCCTCTTCCACAAGACCTTTCTCTTTGTCCGGTGACGACCTTAAGAGCTTATCTGTCCAGGACATCTTCCAGATCCTCAGGCCCCCTCTTTATGAGGGAAAAAGGTGGTACTATTTCAATAAAAGGGATTAGACAACAAATCCTTTATTTTATCAAACAGGCAAATCCTGATTCATTCCCAAAAGCCCATGATATCAGGGCAGTAGCCACCTCTATGAATTATTTCCAGCATATGAACTTTGATGACTTGAAGAAATATACGGGCTGGAAATCGCCGACAGTTTTTAAGCGTCATTATTTAAAGTCCTTTGAATCTTTAAAATTTCCGGCAGTGGCAGCGGGAAACATAGTTTCCCCTGACACTGCTCAGTGGTCGTAGCCGAAGATCCAGATCTCCTTTCTACCTGCCTCAACTAACAATGCACCTAACCTTACCGTCATGCTCATTGGTTTCTTCAGCCTTAGCTGCCTGAAAGGCTACATATGGTGATGTGCCCCTTATTTTTTTGCTAGGGCCACTCACAACTGTGTATATATATTGATTACTAACTGTAATTAATTGGTGTTGCTCCCCTTATTTTTATGCTAGGGAAGCACACCAACATATAATTATTATGTTTTATATGTGTCTTGAATCTTTAAATTTTGCATAATTCTAGTAATAAGTTATCATAAGTTAGTTTAAGTCTAATTTTAAGTCTAATTGTACATAATTGGATTCGTTAGTTTAAGTTAACTTTATTTTATGATAACTTGTAAGCTCTCAATAAGATTATATTTACTTCCTTTTACTTCTTTTGTTTTATTGAGTCCTTTTTTTATTTTTCCTTGCCCAATCTTGTGCTAATTCTCTGGTACTATTTCACGAAGCGACACGAACTGAGCCCAGAAAAGGGATTTTGACGAAAGAAAAATCTATGTCTGGGCAAGGGTTCGTGTCGCCCAGTGAAATCCCCCCCTATTTTCCCACCCTTGTGCCCAAGATTGGCATCTAACTTCAAGGATGGCCACCAGGAGCGCTGCGGTCGGCGTCGTAGGTAGAGTAGTAGTAGTTGACGGCGCCGGCCGTGAATCAGCTCTCTCAGGAGGGGGATTTCGATGTGGAAAAGTTCTAAATGGCAAGAGGTTCGTGGTAGTGGTCTTACTCACCCCAGCTACATACCAACACCCTCTTTTTATTAGGGTAGGGAGCGAGTCAGTTATTCTAAACATCCCCTATTTTATTTTTTCTCTGGTAATGTGTTAGTATTATTTACCTAGAAAAATAATAACTTAAGGGATTATTTCACTGGGCGACACGAACCCTTGCACAGAAATAGATTTTTCCTTCGTCAAAATCCCTTTATTTTACCTTTGCATAAAGGTTACACAACCATTTTGCATCAAATTCACTCTGGCCAAAATACTTTGGCTCTGCCTTGACTTCTAATAAAGACTCTGCAAATGAAGAGCCTTCATCTGCATTTTCAGTGAGACCCTCCTCCAGATTCTCCTTCTCTTCTTTGAGTAACAGCAATGATGATGGTCATGAATTGGATCATAAAAATATAAATATGGTTTTTCTTTTTATCATCCCTTAGGTTGCTGTTGCCTTTTTTTCTATAGATTTTGCAGACAAGTTCACAATAATTATCTCCACATCAAGCGCAACTTATTTTGGGGTGCAAAACCTTAACAAATCTGTCAGGGCAACTGAACATCCTCTCTGATGAGTGACTTTGCTTGTGCATTTTGACACCTGAAAAACAGTCTGGCATTCAGAACCAATGACTGTGATTTGCAGAATACAAGACAAAAGTACAAGACACAGTGTAAAAGAACAATATCTATCCTTCATGAGTGCAAACATATGTTATAAGTCTTCAAAAGAAAAACTGTTTCAACATTGTGTGGAAGAATGACATCTTTCTTAAGTTAACACATTCATTCTAGGATGAACTTATGATAAAAAACTAATGAAAAAAAGACTTCTTGGAAACCAAGTGCAGATACAGGATATGACTTCTTTCTAGCAGGAGTTTTCACATACCGTTTGAGACACCTTCATTCAAACAGACGCAGGAGTCAAGTTAAATAAAATCATGTAATAAAACTACTTGGACACAGATAAGTAAACAGTTTCTGTCTAGTGTGAATTCTCTTGTCTTTTGAGAGGACTTCGTTGAGAAAAACTTCTTTGACATATAGAGCAACAATATGGTTTCTCTTTCACTTATGTTATTCTTAATTTTCAATTTATATCAGGGGTGCAATGGACCCCAGCCTGGGGTCTATGGTTGCACCTCTGTATTCCACTAGCCTTATATCCAAGGACTCGTTTCTTGGTGTTTACAATTACTTTGAGGGCAGAAAATCTGCACCTCATTTATGACTGGGCAACTTTGTATACCCTGAAGATATTTTCTCAGATTTTTCTTTATAAGTCCTGTTGCTCCTACCACCATAGGTATTTTTTTTTCTATTTCCTTCAGTTCCCATGTGCTTTTCAGGTCATTCTTCAGGTCTTGGTATTTTGGTTATTTTGTGCCTTTCAGCTCCATTGAGGCCAAAGTCACTGGGTTCTGTCACATCTATAATCTTTGTTGTTTATTCCTCCTTGTTCCAGATGACAATAGCAGGTCTTATAGCACCTCCTTCTATATATCTTCCTGTTGGCATTTCCTTGGAGGTGATTGGATCTGGTTCATGCTCCCACACTTTTCCTTTCACTTCAGTTTTGTATTCTTTACATATTTCCAATATATATATTTACAGATCTTGTTGTGGTGGGCTGTGTAGTGAACATCTGCAAGCAGGGTCTTGCAGGCTGATATCAGATGACTAACACTCTCAACCACTGCATGACAGAACACAATTGCTGATATACCTGGCATTTTCTTGAAGCCGTTTGTCAGGAGGCCTTGGTCTTGGGCTCCTATTATCGGTCTCTCCATCATAACCTAGATCTCCATTTCCTATCCATCTAAGTGACTCTTCTTTGTCAATGTAACTTTTCCAATTCTTTTTGAAATCTTCCTGCCCTTTCATGGTCTTTCTACCTTTCCATTTTAAGTCTCTCCTCTCTGTCACTGTATTTCTGCTTAGTTTTCGTGGCTATTGTTGCTGTTGGTCTGGTTGGTATCCTCTGTGAACCTTTTTGATGTTTTCGTCCTAAGAGCTTTTAAAGTACTTTCCTATACTCACTATTGGTGCCCTGTAGGCCTGGGTGATCTCAGTCAGGCCTAATCCACCTTCTCCACGAGGAAGTTATATTATGTCCATACACTGGTGTCTGTATGTGACTTAATGTAGGGTGAGAATCTTTTAATATCCATCCTGTCTAACTCACCTTGTGGCCAGTCTACAATGCCAAAACCATATGTCACCAATGGTATCGCCAGCTCGTTTATGGCAGTGATCTTGTTCTTTGGTGTTAATTCTTTAAGTGGCTGATGTATTCTTTCTTTATCTTATCTCTCACTTTCTTGTGTTCTATACCAGTGTTTTCTTCTATTCCCAAGTACTCCTCTGCCTGGTCTTCAACAGATATGCCTTCCTCTATCTTTATACCTTCAGATGTTTCTCTCTTCCCTCTCTTTATTGTACTCTTGGCACACTTGTCCAACCGAAATTCCATGCAGGTGTCATTTGAGAATTGGTTAACTCTCCTAACTTGTTCTTCCAATTTTTCTTCTGAGTCTGCAAACAACTTCAGGTCATCCATGAAGAGTAGGTGGTTCACTCTTTTATTCTCTTTTCTGCTTCTGCTTTTGCTTAGGTTATAGCCAGTGTTAGTGTTGTTCAAGATTTTACTAAGCAGATCTATAGTCAAGCAGAATAGAAGTCGTGAAAGGCTGTCACCCTGGAATATTCCTCTTTGGATCTTTATGTCTGGAATTACTATCTGGCCCTTCTTCCTGGTAAGCTTAAGTTTGACAATGAACAGGACAGCAAGAATACTGAAGATCATTTCTTCTTTTTATTTACACCAAAGTTTCGGGAATCCTTTCCCCTTAGACAGAGAGTGGTCTTCCACTTATTCATCTGTGCTGCCAAGAAAGATCTTATTTCCTCATTGATGTTGTATAATTACATACATTTGAATATCCAGGTGCATGGCACGGTGTCAAATGCCTTCTCGTAATCTATCCAGCCATATTAAGATTCCTTTGTCTTTTCTCACAATCTTCTAATATTGTTTGTTTCTTAGCAGTTGATCTTTAGTACTTAGTTTGTTTCTTGTGCATCCCTTTTGTTCTTTTTCCATATATTTGCCTTGATCTAGATGTTCATAGATCTCGTCTACTATGACTCCTGTGACCCATTTGTAGGTTGCTGATTGACAGCAGATGGCTCTATATTTGTTAGGGAGCTCAGTCTCAGAGCTCTTAGGGAGGAGGTTGGTTCTTCCTGTTGTGAGCCACTCTGGTGATTCTTCTCCTTTTACTAGTGCTGTGATCTTTTTTTAGCCAGAAATTTGAGATCTGGTCTATTCCTGGTGTCTTGAAATTATTATATGCTTATAGTTTTGTTACTTTTTCGATGGTGAACCTTATTGGTGGCATTTGCTGTTTCTGGCTGTTCTTCTGCCTAATGGTGTCAATCCATGAATTTTCTCAGTGTTGTTTAAGGTCTTCAAACAGTGGCTTCCAAAATCTCTAGGTCTTCCTTGCTTGGTGGTGTTTGTACCTCCACTTTCTTTCGTAATCTTCCCATACACAATCTTTGGATTTTCACCAAACTGCCTATTTATCTGTTTTACTTTTATCTTCTGTTGTTTGTTTCCTATTTGTGAAGCTAGGGCCTTTATATTGGCTTTGTGTTCTGCCAGTTTTCATCTCATTTGTTCATCCCTATTCTGTATTTTTTCTTTTTATTTTCCTTATTTTCTTGAGCAGATTTTGTGAGTGATTTTGATCTGTCATATAGTTGGTCATTTGAGATATCTCTGCCTAACTGGTTTATTTTATCATGTTGTTTCTTTTTCCTCTCCAGTAGCAATCCTCATATGAGCTGTAAGATTTGATTTATGGGAAAATGCTTTCCCACATTACTTGCACATATATGGTTTCTCTCCAGTATGCAATCTCATATGACTTGTAAGATGATGTTTGTGGGCAAATCCTTTCCCACATTCCTTGCACATATATGGCTTCTCTCCAGTATGCAATCTCATATGACGTGTAAGATGTCGTTTCTGGGAAAATGCTTTCCCGCATGCGTTGCACATGAATGGCTTCTCTCCAGTATGGGTGATCATATGAGCTGTAAGATGTGATTTATGGGAAAATGCTTTCCACATTCCTTGCACATGAATGCTTCTCTCCTGTATGGATTCTCATATGAAGTTTAAGACTTGGTTTCTGGGAAAATGCTTTTCCACGTCGTTGCATATGATTGGATTATCTCCAGTGTGGCTTCTATATGAATAGTAAGAATATCTTTCCTGGGAAAATGCTTTCCCGCATTCGTTGCACATGAATGGCTTCTCTCCAGTATGGCTGATCATATGAATTTTAAGATTTGGTTTCTGGGAAAATCCTTTTCCACATTCGTTGCATATGAATGGATTATCTCCAGTGTGGCTTCTCATATGAATTGTAAGAATATCTTTCTTGGGAAATGCTTTCCCACATTCCTTGCACATGAATGGCTTCTCTCCTGTATGGATTCTCATATGAAGTTTAAGACTTGGTTTCTGGGAAAATGCTTTTCCACATTCGTTGCATATGAATGGATTCTCTCCAGCATGCAATCTCATATGATGTGTAAGACTTGGTTTCTGTGAAAATGTTTTCCCACATTTCTTGCACATGAATGGCTTCTCTCCTGTATGGATTCTCATATGAACTATAAGATTATGTTTCATGGAAATTGCTTTCCCACAGTCATTGCATATGAATTTCTCTCTGGTAGGATTTGTGATATCATTTGTAAGATTAATTTTCTTGTAAATTGCTTTTTCACAGTCAGTGGATACAAAAGGCTTCTCTCCATTGTCACAGATCCTTCTCTCTTGTTTTACTTCCTTTTTGCAAGTTTGTGGATGTTTTTCATTCACTGTTGAATTCATTTCATATGAATAATCATCATCTTCATTAGACTCACAGAATTCCTCTGGCTCTATTTTGATGTCCATCAATGGATCCAGAGACAAAAAGTCTTCATCACTGGTTCCACTAAAGGCAGCCAAGTTGCTGTTTTCTTGATTTTTTATGGAAGGTAGTGATAATGCATAACCTTCAGTTTCACTTTTCAAAGGAAATTCTAAAGAATGTCCTGGATTCATTTTAGCCTTTTTTCCTGTCCTGCTCTGTAATGACAATGTGTTCAATTCACAACTCTTAACACACAATTGTTTACAAATAATTACTCAATAAATCTGTTAAAAATGAAGTTCAATATCTTGAAGGACTACAACCAGATTTCACTGCTGATGTATGAATCTAACATTCAAAGCAAATTTTACTTGTAGTTTAAATTTGTTATATATGCATACAATAATTCACTGTTGTCTCATACACTTAAGAGTTGCTATTGGTAATGTTCCATATAGTACCGTTAAGCAACATGCATTTCCCAAAATCCTGATGCTAATCAAAACTGACGAAGGAAGGAAGGTTCTTCTGAGGGAGAATCTGAAATCAAAGAATGCAACACAGAGTTAGGAAACATAATGCCAGAACTGAAGCAGCAAATTAATCAATCAAATTCAATTCAGGTTCCCATAAAGGTCTCAGGCTGATTAACAAAGTATGCATTTGATAGTTCTATCCAAACATGAATACAATCCTACCAAACATTGTCCAGACACAGCATCAAACATTCCTGAGGCAACAAAAGCAACAACAGATTAACAGTTAATATTGATGCCCACCACCTCACATCTGTAAACCTTCTTAGCTTGACAATACAATACAAGTTACTTATGAACATATTAACAAATCAAAGGCCAAGAATAGAAAATGCAAGAGACCAGCATAAGAGTTTTGTGGGGTAACAGCAGAAGAACGGGTACAGTACACAGCAAATGCTTAATTATATATGATCCAGCTATACATAACACCATATTATCCACAGATGCAGTAGATAATAATAAAAAATAGTAAGGGTGAATTGAGTGGTAATTTGAAGAGAGATGAAAGTTTACAAATTAGTTTCACTGATTGTTATTGTTGATACAATACATGAGTAGCTATTATGACCAGCAACACTGATGACAGTCTTGGAAGGTATGTGCTGCTACAATTTCTTCAAATATGATTATTTTTTTCAGTTATAGGAACCAGAGTTTTTTATGAAGGAGTATCTTTCAGTGCATGTTGGAAATGGGTTAAGAAGAGTGAGTAAGGTAATGAACAAAGATATGTGATGGGAGATATGATATAAGGTTTATGTTTGTATACCGATGAAAATTTCATACTACAGCATTTCCTCGATTAGCGTATCTGCATATGCATGGCTTGCGACCTGGCAATATAATCACATTTAACTCCAACCCTAGCAAAATTTACATGAATGTATACATACATAAATAAAAATGGATCAGTAAAAAGCCCTTTGGTTTTTCAATGCTGCAAAGGAGGAATGACTACAATTTTTTTAAGTAATTTCTATTTTTCCTAATATAAAAACCTGAAGGATATAATTGCAGCGCAAGCTGGGAAAACAGCCGTTTAATTTGAGATAAAATGGTTGACTATCAATGGTAGGGTGGGAGCCCTGCCCACCCCATCCTTATGCTTCACTTTAACCTTTAGGCTCAGGTAACAGAAAGAGGGGTGGCTTGAGTTGGCCAATTTGTGTGGTTTGTTCCTAAACAAATGAAACCTTCAGACTTCATGTATGGAAACTTACTTCTTGATGGAAGATTCTCAGTAAATCTCTGAACTGACTGGTACCTCAATTCACCTGGGCCTCCTTCCTGTGCCTCTGACCTGTTGAGCTTATGTCATGTTCAACTGCCAGACTTCTGGGCCATGCGAATTATTGGGCATGTATAGCATCATTGATTCAAAAAGGGTTTGGATGAACCCCTCGTGTCAGAGACAATAAAAGAATAATAAAACCAATGGGTTTTATTTAATTGTCAGCTCCTCTCTCCCTTTGCTAGAGAGAGGGGATGGCCATGCACTTATTAACCTACAGACTTCTAGATTATAGACAGGGTACAGTACTCAATTATATAGCTCACCTGCATCACACGCCAACCTTCCCTCTGCCCTACAGGCGAGGAAGGGTATAAAAAAATAAAGGGAAGAGAAGGAGGCCAGTCACTCGCTCACACTCTCTTTTTGTGACTGAACAACTTAGGCCAGATGCTATCTGTCTCTCTTAGGAAGCCAGGTGAGTTACACAACTTGTTGACCAGCCACCAGAGGACCCAAGAAAAAAAGTGTCCATGGACCCATGGGCAATGTCCCGAAGGTAGAAGGATGTGAATGTAGTTTTTTATGGACACACTCCCACCCTTAGTACTTGTGGAACCGACAGGTTCTTCAAGAATGCAAGGGACAGACTAATGCCCCTAACCTTATAAGCTCTTACTCATAAAGTACTCCTAACTACCTTGTCAGATGTAGAGTGCACTCTTTTGATTTTCTTACTAAGCCAGAAAATAATCATGTTCTTGGTTGAGCCAGCACTAATGAAGAGGCGTCAACATCAGGACAGAGATGTTGAAACCTCATTAGATAGCACCAAAAACATTCGAATGGACACAGTAGTATATTGTCTTGATCACTTCCAGCAATCCTATAGGAAGAGGATAAAAAAGAACTTGAATCTGGTGTCAGGAACCGATGGATTCGAGTTCTACGTTAACAATTCTGGACAAACTAGAGCATGACAGATCCTCATCCCTTCAAGTGTTTAACATTGAAGGAAAGTCCATGATGTTCACCGACTCTCTTTACCAATGCCAGGGTAAGCAAGAACACAGTCTTGAAGATCAGATCCCTGTCTGACAACCTTCATAAAGGATACGGTGCACAAGTCAAGCTCTGTAAGACAAGAGTCACATCCCACTCAGGGGTTCTGAATTCCTGGAGATCTCCCCAAGGAAGAGAGGTGGACACCTTTCAAACAAAGGATTAGTCCATGGGCAGCTCTGTAGCCCCTGAACGCTGACATGGAGAGAAACTTCTCTTGGCGAAGAAAGACAAGAAGGTCTGCGACGTGCTGAAGAGGAGATCCGACCAGACAGATAACCCATCGACGACACCAACAACAGAAGATGATCCATTTCCTCTGGTACACAGCTGCTGAAGATTTACAAAGGTATTCAGACGTCTCGGTCGCTGTGTGACGAGAAAATATTCTCACTCGTGAAGTAACAGTTCCTCACAGCCTGGTGATACCTCTCTATGAGCAGCTGGCACAGCAGGTTGTACCAAGCAGGAATCTCTCTTGGTACCTAGGAAAGTAGAGCTAGCAGGTCTGAATACCACTCAGCAAGTGGTCACTTGGTAGCAACAAGGGTCATCTGAGATTTGGGGTGGTCATGACCCTCTGATCACCCAATGAATCAAACAAAATGGAAGAAAAGCATAGGCCTTGGAGATTGTCCCATGGGTGTTGGAAAGTGTCTTCTATTGTTGTCCATGGGTCTGGCACAACAGAACAGAACACCAGGAGCTGTTGTGCAAGGTTGCAAAGAGGTCTATGGCTAGTAAACCCCAAAATATTGAACAATCTTTCTGTAATGTCTTGGGTGTAGGGACCACATTGTCCTTATCTCCTGACCCTGGCGACTGAGCTTGTCTGCCACTATGTTCTGGTTCCCTGGGATTTACCTAGCTGACAGCTCTACTGATCGTACTACTGCCCACTCATGAACCTGCATTGTCAACATGTGGAGCTGAAAGGAAACCAATTCCTCTGCTTGTTGACCTATGACAACTGTACGTTGTACAGTATTGGCAGGTTAGGTTTGTCGACCACCTCGCGCAAGGGGGATTTTCCCGTAAGTTTGGCACGGTCTCTAAATACAATGCTTACTTCTAGAGTTTAAACACAAAATATGACTTTAACAATGCTCCATAAATCTTAAGCTAACTTTTGAATAAAATTTAATTTACTGTAATTTAATTTAAAAGTTAGCTTAATACATTACCCTTAAAAAAAAGTAAATGATTGGTAAAACTATATGAGTGTATGAAGATTACAGACATACAACGGAGAGAGAGAGAGAGAGAGAGAGAGAGAGAGAGAGAGAGAGAGAATTATTATTTTCATTATTCAATGTAATTTAACTTGAACATAAAAGCTTGAAAACTTATAAATTACATATGGAATTAAACAAACACTTTTGCAAGTTTTTTCAAGAGTTTGAAAATGTTGCATTTGCTTTTGCACATCTTTGAGATATTCTTGTATGATAAATAGTTATGTTCCAATGAAAAGTTTGTGCTATTAAGAATTCGCACAACTCGAATAGCATAAGATTGAGGTATTACTGTATTGTTGATATAAACACCATTGAGTGCCCCCCCATCACCGGATCCTGAACCTCTTGTAGAGCCAAAAATGCCACCTTGAGATCCAGATGTGGAGCTGTCTAAAGTCCTGGTTCCACACACCTGAAACCAGCAACTCTTCCAGGTGTGTTATCCCTCAGTCGATGTATCGACAAACAGAAGCATCTCGGGATTGGAACCACCAGGATAAGTCCTTCCTTGCTTCCTCTGAGAAAGGCATCTGGAAGAATGGGGACTCCCTTACGGAGACCATAACTCCTTCATTCTCCACTGAACAGAACGAAGGTGAAGCTACTCCTGTGTTGTGTTCATGGAGGGCCTTTTTGCTCCTGACCTGCATGCGAAGACACACTCCAGTAACGGCAAACTTCACCATATCACCGCCCGAAAATGCCCCAATTCAAAAAGAAATACCATTGAAGACGACATTAATACGACGAATAATACAGCAGTGACGTCACGCAGCCTTTACCCAATCTACTGAGAAGATTGGCGCGCCTGCTGAGCATGCGATCGGGAGCTGGCTTGAGCCCACAGCCAGGCAGCCAATGAAAAAGAAGCTCCCCACCCACTAGCCAAGGAAAAGGCAGCGGCACGACGCCCCCCGCTGCGCCACTGCAATATAAGCAGCTGGACTCACCCTCTCACTTCAGTCCTTCACCCACCTCTGCTCAAGAGGATGTCTGAGGTTTATTCAGACGAAACGTCCGGAAAGAATCGAAAGAATAGAAAAGAAATAGAATTTAACATTAATTCTATCTTCAATAAATTCTACGGGATATACCCAAAAATTTTGACTACCAAACTGAAATCCAATCGTTTGACCTAATTGAGATATGTCAACCTTCGGTGCGTTGCTCACCAGTTTAAGCAACAATGAGAAAGCAATAATTAGAAAAATAGAGAAGAACCTGTATAAAATTAATGCAGCTGAGGCAGCAATCACTTTTAATAAAACATGTTTAAAAGAGGGTTTACTTCCAGCATACAGGGACCAGGAGCTTCAGGAAATCCCTCATACAACGGCAATTACGGGAGAAGACTTCCCAACTAAGGAAACTCCACGAGGACGATGCTCGACTGCGGAGTGAATGGACGAACACACGGACATTAACAAGCCACCCGAGCAACAGAGATGTTAATGAGGAACGGTTGCCCTCCAGCCCCGAGAATGACGACCCCGATGTAGACCAACCGAATGAGAACCAACCCACCGACAGTGACAACCTTCCCGATGTAGAATTAGCCGCCAACGATGACATTGATGCTTGCCTTATCCGCCTCCGAGACGAAGATATGAAAAAACGCATAAAGGGCATCATGCGAAAGCTGATCTCTCTCAACGGCAGCAAGCTGCGAGTCCCATAGCAAGCTCAAGGCTACATCAATCTCACTGACTTCCAACCTTCTCCCGACCAAGATGCTCTGCTTCGACTAGGGCTTAACTGTCACTTCATGTCTAAGCCTAAGCAACATGAGAAAAGACTTGAGATCGAACTCCTGCTCGACTCTATCCAACAGCTCGAGACCCGGAATATTGTCCGAACAACAGATGCCCTCCAGCCCCTCCTGCTCGCCGAGGCCCTCACGGAGAGGGGGCCACACACCAGTGGCATCTTCACCCCAGAGATGAAGGAAGCAGCTAAGGAGTTATCGGAAAAAATTATATGAAGGTTATAAAAAAGTGGTGAGAAAACAAACATCAAAGTGAACATAGAATTTATTATTGAACATAAAGGAAATTTAAAGCATAATATTATGCAGAATATAGATTAATATTAACGACACTAGTTACCTAACCTCCACAATCCGAATCGCTTATAGTTTATAAGATGCATCTAGCAATACCATTACCATGATGCCACTGCGCATAGCCTATAAAAGATATGGATAGGTCTATCAGAAAAATTGTATGTGAAATTATTGCCTATGCAAGGTGACTTAAAGTTCAGAATAAGATTCAATAAAAAGATCTCAAAAGATATGATAAATGGCAAAGCAAAAATATTAACAGAGTAAATTCTTTCTGGTTACAAGTTCCATTTTTTACAGGATTAATGACTCAGCGCTAAAATTATTCATTCAGTAACTTTAAATCTCGTAAAGTGTGCCAACATTTACCGAGACCTACCTCAAAGTTATCAAGCACCTGCTTGCTCGATATAAATCCAGGAAGTTGAATCCCTCGGAAGTAATCCAGTAGTATGTGGTGGATGCCAAAGACTATGGTAGGGAAATGGAATCCCCGTCTTAACATCTCTTCCATGCTGCTACACAATCCATTAAAAGGTTCCTCCGAAAACACACTCCCCTGGAGAATCATGCCCTAGTCTCTCCATTGCACTTTGGTGAAACTGGTGGTACTTAGCACTTCATTATTTCACAGCAATAAAAGTCCTTCAAGTAATAAGAGTACCTTAGTAATGATCACACTTCAGTTAGCAAGTTTCTAACGAAGGTTGAGTTTATCCATTTTCCCTTTAGTCAGGAGAACTGCTTCCTTGGAGGGTTAGGCAGATACTGCTTGGTAAGAATTCTTACCCTTACTCGTTAACTTCATTAGCTAATTCAGGAAGAGTTAAATACTTTGAAATGGTCTCAAAGTATTTACAGGTATTAAATAATTATTAACATTATTTAAAGTTACGTTTGAGATCTTTTTATTTTCAAAGAGAGTTGGAAACCAAGGATTATGAAAAGATGCTTAAAAGCAAAGGATTATGAAAAAAGACAAAGTACTTTTTTTGTACAAAAAATAAACAAGATAAAGAAAACGAGAATACAAGGATTCTGAAGTTGGAAAGAAAAGATAAAAACAATATATTTAACACAGGAGTTGAAGGCCAAAGAAGACATCACTGTGCGACGGGCAGATAAGACAGCCGCCTTCGTCTTAATAACAACGAAGGAATACCATGAGAAGCTCGACGCTATCCTGTCCGACTGTCAGGCCGTAACGTAATTTTAAAGTAAAATCTCATTGTTTTGCCTTTTTGCACTGATGGCTTTTAGTTTTCTATTGTTTGCAATTTTGTAAAACTAAGTTAAGTTAGGTATTTTGCTATTTGTTTTATGTTAGTATACATTTTGGTTAAATGTACTGTTAATTTGCTTTGGTTGAAAAAAAGCTTAAGTTTTGTGGCGCCATCTATTGAGTGCAGTTTGAAGTGCGGCCTTCCTCAGTGTTTTTGCTTCCTTGCCAAATTTGTAACTCTGTTTATTTTTCTTTATGGTGACTGGGAGTGTGGTAAGGAGAGGTGACTTGTGACTCTCCCAAAGTATTCTCGAGTCTAGTTCAAGGCCGTTGAGGACTCTGGAGCTGCTGATCTGTCTGCTGTTGTGGATTATACATATATAACTTCCTATTGTGAAGATTTCTCGCTTGTTCTCTTGAGAACAACATCTGCTGTCATTGAGCTGCGTCTTAATGTGAAAGGCAGTTATGCATGTGAAGCTACATGTGGGAGTACGACGTGCTACTGTGATTTAAGTGGCCTACTGGCTTAAAATCTTGGCGTTGGCAGTTGTTGTGTTGTTCTGGGCTCGAGAGCCTTTTTCGTCTTTCATGGATGTATCCACTGTATCAGCACCAGAGTGGCCTTGTTGGAGCAAGTAGGGTGTCTTCTCTCAGGTAAGAGGAACATCCCCTGTATCTTTGGCGAGCCGTAGACTAAAGTGTGTATATCCACCAACGGTTTTGAAGTGCAGTTCTTCTGATGGGAGTGACGTTCTGTGACTGCATTTTTGAGCGATATATGGACTCGTCTGTATTAGTACTGGTCTGTGTCATAGGACCAATCTGTGTGTATTTTTAGCTACACCTTAAAGAGTGTGTAATTATATGATCTTCTAAAGTGTTTGATAGTATATTAAGGTTTAGATTGTTATGTCTTAGGTAGGATTATTGTTTCTTTTTGTATGTCCTTCCACTTCTTTCCTTTCTATTTAGTAATAGGTTAGCGTGGTGGGTAAATTTATTTGGGTCCCTTATTAAGATTAAGATTTGGTTTCTTCTCTATGAGTAGGGTTTAGCTTTAGTTATAGGTGACTCTTTGAGTTATTTGATGGCCTTTTGTGTTTTGTCTATTTATTACTTTTTGTGAGCCATCAGTGTACGTATATTTATTGTGTAATAAATATTGTGAAATTTTTGCCTGTGTCTTTCTGATTTTCCTCGCTCATACCGATTTTGTTTTTGTCACTGGATTTAAGATTAAAATAAAAGAACCAGTTACGACTTCCTCCTAAAGGGAGTTCGTAACAAATTTGGCGACCGTGACAGGATCCAGGACAAACTCAGTCGGTGGTGCGAGTGGTCAGACTGTGCTCTGGGTGAGATTTTTCAGTATTTATTTTTGTTGTGCCTCATCACCTTCCTCCTTTTCCTTTTTCACTATGCTGATGTAGAGTTTAACCCTGCTGAATATTTAGCTTACTGAGGATTGTGTTAGGTATTTGAGTGCTTTGACTAAAGAATTTTTGAAAGCTTGTGCTAGGTGGTTAGGCATTTCTTTAACAAATAGGGAATTGAAAAAGGATGTGTATAAGTTGGTAAAGAATAGGCTGTGTGAACTTAAACAAACTGCTGATGAATTAATTAGTGAAAGCATGAGTGAGTCTGATGTAGAAGGGGCTCTGGGATTGAGTCTTTTTTTGCAGGATCTGCCCCACTGTGGAGTGATTTTGAAGGGTACGGCAGTCTGCCTGATGGTAAAAGTCAGGACTGAGCGAGTTCCTCGTAACCGATAATGTTGGTCAGCTGTTCCTACTCGTTCGGTCAAAGTGGAAAATTAAGACACTAGTAAAGGATTTCCAGAGCATGTTGGAGCTAAAAGAAGTTAGAGTTCGAGGAGTTGGAGAGAATCAGAGCACCATGAGAGAGCGATGCTTGGTATGGAGTTAGAGTTGGCCAAGATCCAGCAAGGTAAGAAAGGTGTTGCGAGTACCCCCATCCGTGAAGATATCGGGGAAAAGTTTAGTTTTGGGGATGCTCTAAAACTTGTACCTTGTTTCACTGAGGAGAACGTGCCTGAATTCTTTAAGGCCTTTGAAAGGGTTGCTTCCAGGTTGTCTTGGCCTAGGGAGGTCTGGACAGTGTTGATTCAATGTCGCTTGCTGGGCAAGGCTCAGAAGGTTTATAATGCCATAGAGGAGCAAGTATCTCGGGATTATGAGAAAGTGAAAGCTTTGATATTAAAAGCTTATGATTTGGTTCCTGAGGCCTACAGGCAGAGGTTTAGGAATTTTAACAAAACCCCGAACATGACTTGTGGAGTTTGCTCGTGTAAAGCAAGAGCATTTTGATGACTGGCTCAAGAGTCGCCAAGTAACTACTTTGGCGGCCTTGAAGGAATTGATATTGATTGAAGATTTTAAGAAATCGTGTGCTAAAGATTTAAGAGGTGCATTTAGAAGACTTGAAAGTGACTTCTTTTCCAGAATTGCTCAGTTGAGTGATGAATATATATTGACCCATAAAGTTGGTACTGAGAACTTCAGGGTAATTTCCCTGTGGTCAAGGGTAACGGGGAGAGTAGAAAAGAGAATGTTCTTTGTTTAACCAAAATAATCTCATTTCAGGCTAACTCTAAAGCAAATTCCAATTTTCAGTCAAAAATCAACCAATAAGTAATCCCGGTGGTAATTTTGTAAATAGGAATTTTGCAAAAACTGATAATGCTCATCCTAGTCGTACTATAACTAGTAGTGTGGGAAGTAGTAGAACCTGTTTCTGGTGTAACAAGACAGGACATACCCAGGCTAAGTGTTTTTTGCTCGTCAGAATTATTTACAGAGGCAGGCTACTTCTCCCATTACTTTGGTGAATCAAGTTAAGGCTTCTCAACATTCTGTAGAGAATGAAGAAAATGGTAAAGGTAATAAAGAGAAAGATTCCCCCATGTGACTGTCATTTAATAAGTATATTTGGCCAGGTAAGCTGAGATTTGAGGAGGAAGTTATAAATGTCAAATTTTTGAGGGACACAGGTGCTGCTCGATCTTTATTGTTGAGAAGTAGGTTACCTCTTGATGTGAAGATCGCTAACTATGTTATTTTAAGTGGTTTTCCTGACACTGTTGTGTCTGCTCCTGTGGTTGAAGGAGAGATTGACATATTGGGTGTTGTAAAGAATATTAATCTGGCCATTGTTGATAAACTACCTATTATTCCTGGGATAGATGGTTATCCTAGGAAATGACTTATGTAATGTGGAGGGCAAGAATTGTTCCCCATTTTAACCATAAATAAATTACCAATTGCAGTAACTACTCGCTCCCAGAGAAAAGGGCGTAACCTCTTGATGGATGGAGAGGATTTACATTTAGACCCTGTACAAGTAGATGTAGCAGTAGGAAGGCTCGAGTCTGTAGGAAGTAGTGATAGTAGTAAGGTAGTTAGAGCATGGAATAGGGCTGATTTTATAAGAAGCTCAGCATGATGAATTTGATGTGGAAATAACTGAGGGGGATGATGTTTCTAAGCCATGTTTTGTGTATCAGAGAGAGGATTATTGTATAGATTAAGTCGTTCTGCTCTATGGAATCTTCTGAGTACCATTAGCAGATTTTAGTACCTAAACAATCAGAGACGAATTGCTGCAGTTAGCTCATAGGATCCTTTCTCGGGACACTTTGGGGTAACAAAAACTTTTAAAGAGATTAACCAAGCTATTTTGGTGGCCTAATATAGAAGGTGTATTAAACTATTCTTGCGAACTTGTGAGATCGTGCCAGTCATGGGTAAACCCAATCAGGTATTGCGAAAGGCTCCGTTGAAACCCATCCCTGTAATTGGTGAACCATTTGCAGAGATTGTCATTGATGTTGTTGGTCCTTTACCTAGAACCCAATCAGGATATATGTATTTATTAACTGTGATGGATAGGGGCTTCTCGGTTCCCAGAGGCTTTCCCTCTTAGGAAAGTAACTTCAAAAGCTGTCTGGGAGAAGTTTAGTAGAATATTTTGTCGTTATGGGTTACCTTGTACCATTCAATCAGATCGCGGTACTAATTTTACTTCTAAGTACTTTCATGACAGGTGTGTTGCTGAAACTGGCCTTCCATTCAGCACATCACCAGTGTCCCATACCATCCCGAAAGTCAAGGGGTTGTGGAAAGGTTCCACCAAACCTTAAAAAGTATAATTGGTAAGTACTGTTACGAAAGAGAGTAGTGGATAGGAACTACCTTATGCATTATTTGCATTAAGAAACTCACCCAAATGAATCTACTGGTGTTTCTCCTTTCAGATTGGTGTATGGTCATGAGGTTAGAGGTCTTTTGGAAGTGTTATTTGAAGTGTTGATTTGGGGACGAAAACAAATTCAAAATTTTAAATATATTTTTATCTAATTTGAAAAATAAATTGAGTGGTACCTGGAAGTTTGCGCCCAGGATAATTTGCAAGCTTCCCAGGCTAGTATGAAAGCATTACATGATCGCAAGGCAGTAAGTCGTTCTTTCAAATCTGGAGATCTGGTCCTGGTTTTAGATATGGACTCTGATAGTTTTCTGAAACCCAGATTTAAAGGTCCATGGAAGATAATAAGAAAGGTGCCTGACTTTAATTACGAATTAGATTCTCCAGGTTTCTACTAGAAAGAGTAGAATTTTTTCACAATTAATAGATTAAAGAAATATGAAGGTAGAAATCCAGATCCATTAAATATTGTTTATGAATACCATGTCCTCTAGCTACTGTATTTAATAATAATGTTGATAACCATGTATCTGTAGAGAATTTATCCTGTAGAGAATTTAAGAACGAATGTTGAGATTTTTAATAAGGCTAATGTTTTGCTGGAGCATCTGGATGAAGTCCAGAAGAAAGACGTGTTATGTTTGATAGTCTTTTCCAGAAGTGTTTAGAGAGACTCCAGGGCTTGCTTCATGGCTTGAACATGATGTTGAGGTAGGTGATGCTCGTCCAGTAAAGCAGGCTCCTTAACCGCCTGAACCCAGAAAAAGCCAAAGTAGTGAGAAGGAAGTACAGTATATGCTGGACCATGATCTTATTCAACCCAGCTCAAGTCCGTGGAGTTCTCCTATAGTTCTGGTAAAGAAACCTGATGGTAATTATAGAATGTGTGTTGACTACCGTAGTTAATCAGGTAACCAAGAGTGACAGTTTCCCTCTTCCCCGGATTGAAGATTTAATAGAGCGGATAGGGAATGCCAAGTTTGTAACTAAATTAGACTTATTGAAAGGTTACTGGCAGGTGCCATTGTCTCACAGGGCCCGTGAGATTAAGGCATTTGTTACCCCAAATGGGTTGTAAGGTGATGCCTTTTGGTTTGAAAAATGCAGCTTGTACGTTCCAGCGCCTTATGAATAGGGTGATATGCGAGCTGGAGGGTACCGAAATATATATTGACGACTTGGTGGTATACAGTCAGGACTGGAAAACCCATGAAAGGTTAAGAAAAACTGTTTCAGGTTTTACGAAAGGCTGGTTTGGTTGTAAATATCAAAACAAGTGTGAGTTTGGTAAGGCTGTAGTGACCTATCTTGGTCATGAGGTTGGTTTGGGGAAGGTTGCTCCTAAACATGCTAATATTGAGGTTTATAGCCAACCTTCCAATCAAACATGTAATGTCCGTGGTGTCCGCAAAAAATTCTTGGTATGTTAGGGTATTATAGGAGGTTTCCTGAAGGAATTTTGCTGACATCGCCCAGCCTTTAACTAATCTATTGAAAAAGAACACTAAGTTTTTGTGGAGTTCAGAGTGTGAAAAAGCTTTTTCTAATTTGAAATCGGTATTAGTCTCTGAACAATTCTTAGCTCTCCCAACTTTAATAAACCTTTTATTTTGGCAGTGGATGCCAGTGACGTGGGCATTGGAGGAGTTCTGTTTCAGAGAGATGATGAGGGGGAAATGCACCCTGTATCTTATTTCAGTAAAAAGTTACTCCCGGCTGAAAGAAAGTACTTGACCATAGAGAAGGAAGCTTTTGGCTCTGGTGAAGAGTGTAATCCCATTTTTCCATTTATTTATCCAGTTCTTTCCAGGTTGAAGTGTTGATGGACCATAACCCGCGGTGTTCATAAATAAGATGAAAGGGAGCGAATCAAAGGATTCTGCGATGGCACTTCTCCTTCAGGAATATAACCTGGTCTTCCAACATATAAAAGGAGTGGACAACAAGATCCCGATGCACTTTCTAGGATGTGAAGTGTTGGCTGTTATGCCGTTCCTGATTTTCTAATTTCTTTTCAGATGGTGTATAGGCTATTAATGTACCTAAGGTTTGTTTTTTTTCTTTTTTTATGTGCAATCCCGGAGTTCCCGGGTGGGTTTTTTGGGGGGGGGGGGCCAGTTAGATTAAGTAGTCCTAGTGTGTGTGTTTTTGCTTGTCATGTTTACTTTACCTTATATTTTCTTATTAAGGTTAAAAAAAAAAATAATTTTCCTGTTTAGTCAATTGATTTTTTGTTGTTGAGGGGAGGAAGGTGTCAGGCCTTAACGTAATTTTAAAGTAAAATCTCATTGTTTTGCCTTTTTTGCACTGATGGCTTTATTTTTTTTTTCTATGTTTGCAATTTTGTAAAACTAAGTTAAGTTAGGTATTTTGCTATTTGTTTTACGTTAGTATACATTTTGGTTAAATGTACTGTTAATTTGCTTTGGTTGAAAAAAAAAGCTTAAGTTTTTGTGGCGCCATCTATTGAGTGCAGTTTGAAGTGCGGCCTTCCTCAGTGTTTTTGCTTCCTTGCCAAATTTGTAACTCTGTTTATTTTTCTTTATGGTGACTGGGAGTGTGGTAAGGAGAGGTGACTTGTGACTCTCCAAAGTATTCTCGAGTCTAGTTCAAGGCCGTTGAGGACCTCTGGAGCTGCTGATCTGTCTGCTGTTGTGGATATACATATATAACTTCCTATTGTGAAGATTTCTCGCTTGTTCTCTTGAGAACAACATCTGCTGTCATTGAGCTGCGTCTTAATGTGAAAGGCAGTTATGCATGTGAAGCTACATGTGGGAGTACGACGTGCTACTGTGATTTAAGTGGCCTACTGGCTTAAATCTTGGCGTTGGCAGTTGTGTGTGGTTCTGGGCTCGAGAGCCTTTTTCGTCTTTCATGGATGTATCCACTGTATCAGCACCAGAGTGGCCTTGTTGGAGCAAGTAGGGTGTCTTCTCTCAGGTAAGAGGAACATCCCCTGTATCTTTGGCGAGCCGTAGACTAAAGTGTGTATATCCACCAACGGTTTTGAAGTGCAGTTCTTCTGATGGGAGTGACGTTCTGTGACTGCATTTTTGAGCGATATATGGACTCGTCTGTATTAGTACTGGTCTGTGTCATAGGACCAATCTGTGTGTATTTTTAGCTACACCTTAAAGAGTGTGTAATTATATGATCTTCTAAAGTGTTTGATAGTATATTAAGGTTTAGATTGTTATGTCTTAGGTAGGATTATTGTTCTTTTGTATGTCCTTCCACTTCTTTCCTTTCTATTTAGTAATAGGTTAGCGTGGGTAAAGTTATTTGTGGGTCCTTATTAAGATTAAGATTTGGTTTCTTCTCTATGAGTAGGGTTTAGCTTTAGTTATAGGTGACTCTTTGAGTTATTTGATGGCCTTTTGTGTTTTGTCTATTTATTACTTTTTGTGAGCCATCAGTGTACGTATATTTATTGTGTAATAAATATTGTGAAATTTTTGCTTGTGTCTGTCTGATTTTCCTCGCTCATACCGATTTTGTTTTTGTCCCTGGATTTAAGATTAAAATAAAAGAACCAGTTACGACTTCCTCCTAAAGGGAGTTCGTAACACGACTCCTCAAAGTTTGAGCGTCTCACATGGAACCCCACGGAGGACATCAAAAGGGATACCAACCGTGTCCATCAGTACCCATTAATGCCGCAACCAACGCAGTCCACTTTCCGCCCATCCAAGGGGACTTCAGCCTTGGTTACCTCTATGGGAACGTGAAAAACCCATAAGGAAGGCAACCCTCTCCGCCCAATTATCAGCAAGATGCCTGCCCCGACTTACGCCTTGGCCAAGCGCCTCAATCAAATTTTTACACCCTACGTCCCGAGCCGTTATAGCCTGAGTTCATCGGTGGAGTTCCTTGAAGAAATTTGTGACTCCCCCGGCACTGGCATCATAGCATCCCTCGACGTAGAATTTCTATTTACAACGTTCCCATCAGACGAGACCATTAACATCATCATGGATCGAGTCTACCGAGACCGATGTCGACGGCCCCACTTAATATCCCAGAAGCCTCTTTGCACACCTTGCTGGACATCTGTACGAAGAGGGCCCCCTTCTCCACCCACCGAGGACAGATTTTCCGTTCCGTCAGAAAGATGGCGTTGCCATGGGCTCTCCTCTGGGAGTCCTTTTTTGCCAACTTTTCTATATGGCCGACCGTAGAAGAGAGGGTCTTCGCCACCCAGAGCCAGCACCCCCGCAAATACGCCCATTACATAGACGATAGTCTTCATGCAAGTCGACAACCGAGGATGAGGTAGAAGCCCTACATTGCGATTCCAGCAATGCAGCGTGCTAAAACTATACAGTCGAGTTTAGTTTAGCACCAACGATCGCTCCCCTTCCTCGACGTCCTTTATAACGAAGACAGAAGACGGTCTCCGCACTTCTGTCTACACGAAGAAAACAAATTTAGGATGTGCCTCAACGGAGATAGCGTGTCCTGACAGGTTTAAGAGCACTACCGTCAGGACACACTCGAGCTTCACAGATGCTCGTGAATAACGGATATTCTAATAAGCTCATCAATCGAGAAGTGTGCACCGCCATCGAAAGATGGTACTCGAACGAGGAAGAAGACCCACGACCCCCACCCCACCGAAAACATCAAGATATATTATAAGCCTTCATGCACTCTTCAATACCGCAAGGAGGAGAAGGTGATGAAGAAGATCATTAAGGAGAACATCCTCCCCATTGAAGAAGCAAGATAGTGGACCTTATAATATACTACAAAAACCGGAAAACAAAAGACCTTATCATGAAAAATAACCCCTCACGCCATCAGGAGACCCCTCAAGCAGACGTTTATACCAATACACATGCCCGGCTGTGATGGTAATTGCTTCATAGCAAAGAAAGTTAAAGGAAAGGAGAACGCATTTTCGAGAAGTTCAGCAAGAAAGGAGACGTTAGCGCAATGTGTTGAAGGTGCCTGTTATCATGATGGTTCTCAGAATCGGCAGGAGTGTTGTGGATCTCGTCAGGGACGTGAGAAACGCCGCGATTCTGATGCAATACCTCGTCTAGATTCGTCTAAGAAGTTCTAGAAATCCCTGGAGTTGGAGACGTTCACCGTAGCTCCGCCCCCAGGGTGCGTATAAATACGACGAACGAACTTTCGAGAGCAGTGATCGTAGAGGAAGAGATCGTAAAAGAGAGAGATCACCAGTTAGTAAGAGCCACAGATCAGATTATCAGTGAGAGATCAGCAGCAGCAGAGATCTTGTGAGATACGAGAAAAAGGAACCGACGAAGTATCAATCAAAAGAAGAGTTGTTCGAGAGTTGGTTGGATATTGGTCTAGTTGTCTTCCGGTGTGGGACGGCCGAGTTGTCTCTACGTTGAGCAGACTTTGGAGAAGAAAAGGGGAGAGTTCCTGTCTTACAAGTAGACTAGTTCCTGCAATATGGAGTCAAGAGGACGTCTGCAATTGCCACTCTACTTTTATGAAGCCACCTCTTCGAAGAGCCAAACTGTTTAGCAAGTATTCTTATTACCTCACTGTTTCCCCCAGTTCACGCAGTGTAAGATTATATCTGTTTATGTAAATAGGAGATACCATTCTGCATTTACCTTTGTTAGTAAGCTTGTAAATAAACCTTGTTGTGTTAGTGTTTCTTTCTATATTCGTATCCCCAGTTTCAACTGTTGGTGTTGATATATATATTTTTTTTTTTCATTTCATATCGAACCTGAGCGGACCTCCCTCAGAGGCCGTAACATTGTGTCGTCCTTTAACCAGGATATTTCAACACTGTAACATTGTCTCTGAGATCCTAGATCTGTAACACCGGACCGAAGATGTCCTGGGAAGTACATTGGAATGACTACCATGGCGTCTTGCAAAGACAATCTATTGTCAATGCCCAAGAAGGGGCTATCAAGAACCACTGAGACACAATCTCCGCGACTGTATTATCCGTAACACCAGATGATAGGGAGAGCACCCGACCCTCGCCGTCTGCGCCTCCTGGAGGCGTTACTCATCCGGAGGAGCAAAAGCCCTCCATGAACACGACACAGGAGGTCTTTTTGCTCCCGACCTGCATGCGAAGACACACTCCAGTAATGGCAAACATCACCATATCGCTGCCGAAAATGCCCCAATTCAAGAAGAAAATACCACCGAAGATGACATTAATACGACGAATAATACCAGCAGTGATGTCACGCGGCCTTTACCCAATCAAAATGAAGCCCGGCGTGATGATATGCAAACTGAGAAGATTGGCCGCCTGCTGAGCATGCAATCGGGAGGCTGGCTTGAGCCCACAGCCAGGCAGCCAATGAAAAAGAAGCTCCCCACCCACTAGCCAATGAAAAGGCAGCGGCACGATGGCCCCCGCTGTGCCACTGCAATATAAGCAGCTGGACTCACCCCCTCTCACTTCAGTCTTTCACCCACCTCCGCCCAAGAGGATGTCTGAGGTTTATTCAGACGAAACATCCTGAAAGAATCAAAGAATAGAAAAGAAATAGATTTAACATCAATTCTATCTTCAATAAAACTCTACACGATATACCCAAAAATTGAAAATTTTTTACCAATAAAATCCAATCGTTTGACCTAATTGAGATATGTCAACCTTTGGTGCGTTGCTCACCAGTTTAAGCAACAATGAGAAAGCAATAATTAGAAAAATAGAGAAGAACCTGTATAAAATTAATGCAGCAATCACTTTTAATAAAACATATTATTATTATTATTATTATTATTATTATTAATTATATTATTATTATTATTATTATTATTATTATTATACAATAATAATAATAATAATAATAATAATAATAATAATAATAATAATAATAATAATACCTTTATTCCACAATATTACAGTGGGTATTCTTACAATATGCACTTGTAGGGGAACGAGATCACTGTGTAGACGAGTGAGTACATGGCCAAGTGCATTTGGTTTAACATCTGAGTTCAGTGATGCAAAGATTCAATTATTATTTCAGATTAAGCTGAGAACAATTTGATGAGGTGCATATCATGATGCAAAGTGACATATCATCTGAAGGTTGCAAACGCCCAAAAAACCAATTGGGGTAGAGAAAACTGGCTGTTTTTAATGTCATGTTTTAGTTTTCCCCTTTTCTTCATGTCTGTGTTTCTGCAATATAGGAATGGAGGAGAGAATCCACTGATGAACAATTCCCTTTTCTTTTGACCTGCAATACTGCCTCCATAATTTCATTATAATGATAATTGTAAAAAAGAAAAATAACAGGGAAAACAGTGTTGATAAGCACTCAGGTCTTTCCGAGAGATTCATCAGATATGAACAAAATCATCAGACATAATTATGCTTTCACATCATATAATAATTTGTTGAAAAATCAGGGGGTCAGTTGTAGATGCATCAGTAGGTGTATATGCACGACAAGTAGGACCATAGGATGAGTGGGAGGAATGGCTTTGGGGATAAGGAGACATGCCGAGCAAGGTTTCTTCAGCGTCTGAAACTATGCAAAATTCATCCCTTTTTATCTTGTCCTGTAAGGCTGGTGGCATTTTTGCTGTCGTTGTGTAAATGGTCATGAAAAAATTATAAAGGGGATCTCTTGCTTCCTGTCTAAATTTTGACCTCAATTTTTTTCCTATAAAATGCTCTCTGTTTAACTCTCTCTTTCTTTATGATTTATTAAGATCGATTCCTTGAGCACAGCAGTAACAATCATTCTGATTTTTTTTTACTACTCTTGCATGAGCTGTAGGGTCAACAATACTCTCACTGCCATCATCTAATTCATCATCGAGTCCGGGTTGATTTTAATGTGAAGCAGTGCTGAGTTGTGGGTTCCCTTTTCAACCGAACAAACTATTATCATCAAATGTCCGTACGCTCTCCTTGTCAGTCAGAGGATGATATCATGTGGGATTACTGAGCAAGTTACTTCCTGTGCCGCATGTGCGCAGAAAACTGCATTTCAAATGCTGCGTGATGTAGGCCGGGGCAGACCCGCTGTGCTGTCCTGCTTGACAATGTGCATGTTTCCATTTAAAATAGTGAAATGCAGTTTTCTGCCCTGTTCTGTGCTGCGTTGCCTGTGTCGCCTGCGTCTCAATGTGTGTCCGGCCTTCGAGACCTCTGGTATGTTTCTCTCCCCGGTGTGGGGGAGTGGGACGGTGATGTTCGTCTAGGAGCCGGTGGGTCAGACAGCCACCACCTCCTCTACACAATCACTGTGCACTGCACTAACACTAAATGACCTTTTTCCATTAAGGCTTTAACAGAAGCACCAAGCTCCATCATCAAAAACTTGCTAAAAATTCCAACTCCTTATCAAATTCTGATTCGAGGCTGCAGTGGTATTGGGATCAGGAGCAAGCGAACTGGAATAGAAGTTAATGGCACAGAAACAAGAGGAGAAAGGATTGAAGAAGCAACAGGAATTACAGGCAAAACAATCATGCTATCTTCTACTAATTCAGCAGCCTAGTACATCATCTAAACTAGATTTAATTTTCTGCCTGAGCAGCTGC
>NC_087222.1:15486247-15506247 GCF_015104395.2 Macrobrachium nipponense
TTCTTCTCTATTTTTCTAATTATTGCTTTCTCATGTTGCTTAAACTGGTGAGCAGCGCGCCGAAGGTTGACATATCTCCGTTAGGTCAAACGATTGGATTTTATTGGTAAAAAATTTCAGTTGGGGTAGTCAAATTTTTGGGTATATCCCGTAGAATTTATTGAAGATAGAATTGATGTTAAATTCTATTTCTTTTCTATTCTTTTGATTCTTTCAGGATGTTTCGTCTGAATAAACCTCAGACATCCTCTTGGGCAGAGGTGGGTGAAGGACTGAAGTGAGAGGGTGAGTCCAGCTGCTTATATTGCAGTGGCGCAGCGGGGGGCGTCGTGCCGCTGCCTTTTCCTTGGCTAGTGGGTGGGGAGCTTCTTTTTCATTGGCTGCCTGGCTGTGGGCTCAAGCCAGCTCCCGATCGCATGCTCAGCAGGCGCGCCGATCTTCTCAATTTGCATATCATCACGCCGGGCTTCATTTTGATTGGGTAAAGGCTGTGTGACGTCACTGCTGGTATTATTCGTCATATTAATGTCGTCTTCAATGGTATTTCTTTTTGAATTGGGGCATTTTCGGGCGGTGATATGGTGAAGTTTGCCGTTACTGGAGTGTGTCTTCGCATGCAGGTCGGGAGCAAAAAGGCCCTCCATGAACACAACACAGGAGTAGCTTCACCTTCGTTCTGTTCAGTGGAGAATGAAGGAGTTATGGTCTCCGTAAGGGAGTCCCCATTCTTCCAGATGCCTTTCTCAGAGGAAGCAAGGAAGGACTTATCCTGGTGGTTCCAATCCCGAGATGCTTCTGTTTGTTGATACATCGACTGAGGGATAACACACCTGGAAGAGTTGCTGGTTTCAGGTGTGTGGAACCAGGACTTTCGACAGCTCCACATCTGGATCTCAAGGTGGCATTTTTGGCTCTACAAGAGGTTCAGTATCCGGTGATGGTGTTTATATCAACAATACAGTAATACCTCAATCTTATGCTGTTCGAGTTGTGCGAATTCTTAATAGCACAAACTTTTCATTGGAACATAACTATTTATCATACAAGAATATCTCAAAGATGTGCAAAAGCAAATGCAACATTTTCAAACTCTTGAAAAAACTTGCAAAAGTGTTTGTTTAATTCCATATGTAATTTATAAGTTTTCAGCTTTTTTATGTCAAAGTTAAAATTACATTGATAATGAAAATAATAATTCTCTCTCCTCTCTCTCTCTCTCTCTCTCTCTCTCTCTCTCTCTCTCTCTCTCTCTCTCTCTCTCTCTCTCCGTTGTATGTCTGTAATCTTCATAAACTCATATAGTTTTACCAATCATTTACTTTTTTTTAAGGGTAAGTATTAAGCTAACTTTTAAATTAAATTACAGTAAATTAAATTTTATTCAAAAGTTAGCTTAAGATTTATGGAGCATTGTTAAAGTCATATTTTGTGTTTAAACTCTAGAAGTAAGCATTGTATTTAGAGACCTGTGCCAAACTTACGGGAAAATCCCCCTTGCGCGAGGTGGTCGACAAACCTAACCTGCCAATACTGTACAACGTACAGTTGTCATAGGTCAACAAGCAGAGGAATTGGTTTCCTTTCAGCTCCACATGTTGACAATGCAGGTTCATGAGTGGGCAGTAGTACGATCAGTAGAGCTGTCAGCTAGGTAAATCCCAGGAACCAGAACATAGTGGCAGACAAGCTCAGTCGCCAGGGTCAGGAGATAAGGACAATGTGGTCCCTACACCCAAGACATTACAGAAAGATTGTTCAATATTTTGGGGTTTACTAGCCATAGACCTCTTTGCAACCTTGCACAACAGCTCCTGGTGTTCTGTTCTGTTGTTCCAGACCCATGGACAACAATAGAATACACTTTTCAACACCCATGGGACAATCTCCAAGGCCTATGCTTTTCTTCCATTTTGTTTGATTCATTGGGTGATCAGCAGGGTCAAGATCACCCCAAATCTCAGATGACCCTTGTTGCTACCAAATGACCACTTGCTGAGTGGTATTCAGACCTGCTAGCTCTACTTTCCTAGGTACCAAGAGAGATTCCTTCTTGGTACAACCTGCTGTGCCAGCTGCTTATAGAGAGGTATCACCAGGCTGTGAGAGAACTGTCACTTCACGAGCGAGAGGTATTTTCTCATCACACAGCAACCGAGACGTCTGAATACCTTTGTAAATCTTCAGCAGCTGTGTACCAGAGGAAATGGATCATCTTCTGTTGTTGGTGTCGTCGATGGGTTATCTGTCTGGTCGGATCTCCTCTTCAGTACGTCGCAGACCTTCTTGTCTTTCTTCGCCAAGAGAAGTTTCTCTCCATGTCAGCGTTCAGGGGCTACAGAGCTGCCCATGGACTAATCCTTTGTTTGAAAGGTGTCCACCTCTCTTCCTTGGGGAGATCTCCAGGAATTCAGAACCCCTGAGTGGGATGTGACTCTTGTCTTGCAGAGCTTGACTTGTGCACCCTATCCTTTATGAGGGTTGTCAGACAGGGATCTGATCTTCAAGACTGTGTTCTTGCTTACCCTGGCATTGGTAAAGAGAGTCGGTGAACATCATGGACTTTCCTTCAATGTTAAACACTTGAAGGGATGATGATCTGTCATGCTCTAGTTTGTCCCAGAATTGTTAACGTAGACTCAGAATCCATCGGTTCCTGACACCAGATTCAAGTTCTTTTTTATCCTCTTCCTATAGGATTGCTGGAAGTGATCAAGACAATATACTACTGTGTCCAGTTCGAATGTTTTGGTGCTATCTAATGAGGTTTCAACATCTCTGTCCTGAGTGTCGACGCCTCTTAATTAGTGCTGGCTCAACCAAGAACATGATTATTTTCTGGCTTAGTAAGAAAATCAAAAGAGTGCACTCTACATCTGACAAGGTAGTTAGGAGTACTTTATGAGTAAGAGCTTATAAGGTTAGGGGCATTAGTCTGTCCCTTGCATTCTTGAAGAACCTGTCGGTTCCACAAGTACTAAGGGTGGGAGTGTGTCCATAAAAAACTACATTCACATCCTTCTACCTTCGGGACATTGCCCATGGGTCCATGGACACTTTTTTTCTTGGGTCCTCTGGTGGCTGGTCAACAAGTTGTGTAACTCACCTGGCTTCCTAAGAGAGACAGATAGCATCTGGCCTAAGTTGTTCAGTCACAAAAAGAGAGTGTGAGCGAGTGACTGGCCTCCTTCCCTTCCCTTTATCTTTTTATACCCTTCCTCGCCTGTAGGGCAGAGGGAAGGTTGGCGTGTGATGCAGGTGAGCTATATAATTGAGTACTGTACCCTGTCTATAATCTAGAAGTCTGTAGGTTAATAGGTGCATGGCCATTCCCTCTCTCTAGCAAAGGGAGAGAGGAGCTGACAATTAAATAAAACCCATTGGTTTTATTATTTTTTTATTGTCTCTGACACGAGGGGTTCATGCAAACCCTTTTTGAATCAATGATGCTATACATGCCCATTAATTCGCATGGCCCAGAAGTCTGGCAGTTGAACATGACATAAGCTCAACAGGTCAGAAGCACAGGAAGGAGGCCCAGGTGAATTGAGGTACCAGTCAGTTCAGAGATTTACTGAGAATCTTCCATCAAGAAGTAAGTTTCCATACATGAAGTCTGAAGGTTTCATTTGTTTAGGAACAAACTACATAAATTGGCCAACTCAAGCCCACCCCTCTTTCTGTTACCTGAGCCAAAAGGTTAAAGTGAAGCATAAGGATAGGGGTGGGCAGGACTCCCACCCTACCATTGATAGTCAACCACTTTATCTAAAATTAAAAGGCGGTTTTCCCAGCTTGCGCTGCAAATATATCCTTCAGGTTTGTATATTAGGAAAAATACAAATTACTTAAAAAAATTGTAGTCATTCCTCCTTTGCAGCATTGAAAACCAAAAGGGCTTTTTACTGATTCATTTTTATTTATGTATGTATACATTCATGTAAATTTTGCTAGGGTTGGAGTTAAATGTGATTATATTGCCAGGTCACAAGCCATGCATATGCAGATATGCTAATCGAGGAAATGCTGTAGTATGAAATTTTCATCGGTATACAAACATAAACCTTATAGCATATCTCCCATCACAGCCACCCCTCTTTGTTCATTACCTTACTCACTCTTCTTAACCCATTTCCAACATGCACTGAAAGATACTCCTTCATAAAAAACTTTGGTTCCTATAACTGAAAAAAATATCATATGTGAAGAAATGTAGCAGCACATACCTTCCAAGACTGTCATCAGTGTTGCTGGTCATAATAGCTACTCATGTATTGTATCAACAATAACAATCAGTGAAACTAATTTGTAAACTTTCATCTCTCTTCAAATTACTACTCAATTCACCCTTACTATTTTTTCTTCTTATTATCTACTGCATCTGTGGATAATATGGTGTTATGTATAGCTGGATCATATATAATTAAGCATTTGCTGTGTACTGTACCCGTTCTTCTGCTGTTACCCCACAAAACTCTTATGCTGGTCTCTTGCATTTTCTATTCTTGGCCTTTGATTTGTTAATATGTTCATAAGTAACTTGTATTGTATTGTCAAGCTAAGAAGGTTTACAGATGTGAGGTGGTGGGCATCAATATTAACTGTTAATCTGTTGTTGCTTTGTTGCCTCAGGAATGTTTTGATGCTGTGTCTGGACAATGTTTGGTAGGATTGTATTCATGTTTGGATAGAACTATCAAATGCATGCTTTGTTAATCAGCCGGAGACCTTTATGGGAACCTGAATTGAATTTGATTGATTAATTTGCTGCTTCAGTTCTGGCATTATGTTTCCTAACTCTGTGTTGCATTCTTTGATTTCAGATTCTCCCTCAGAAGAACCTTCCTTCCTTCGTCAGTTTTGATTAGCATCAGGATTTTGGGAAATGCATGTTGTTTAATGGTGCTACATGGAACAATACCAATAGCAACTCTTAAAGTGTATGAGACTACACTGAATTATTGTACACGTATTTAACAAATTTAAACAACAAGTAAAATTTATGTTGAATATTAGATTCATACATCAGCAGTGAAATCTGGTTGTAGTCCTTCAAGATATTGTACTTAATTTTTAACAGACTTATTCAGTAATTATTTGTAAACAATTCTGTTAAAAGTTGTGAATTGAACACATTGTCATTACAGAACAGGACAGGACAGGACATAAGGCTAAAATGAATCCAAAACATTCTTTAGAATTTCCTTTGAAAAGTGAAACTGAAGGTGCATTACCTTCCATAAAATCAAGAAAACAGCAACTTGGCTGCCCTTAGTGGAACCAGTGATGGAGACTTTATGTCTCTGGATTCATTGATGGACATCAAAATAGAGCCAGAGGAATTCTGTGAGTCTAATGAAGATGATGAATATTCATATGAAATGAATTCCATAGTGAATGAAAAACATCCACAAACTAGCAAAAAGGAAGTAAAACAAGAAAGAAGGATCCGTGACAATGGAGAGAAGCCTTTCGTATCCACTGACTGTGAGAAAGCAATTTACAAGAAAATTAATCTTACAAATGATATCACAAATCCTGCCAGAGAGAAATTCATATGCAATGACTGTGGGAAAGCATTTTCCTTGAAACATAATCTTATAGTTCACATGAGAATCCATACAGGAGAGAAGCCATTCATGTGCAAGGAATGTGGGAAAACATTTTCACAGAAACCAAGTCTTACACATCATATGAGATTGCATGCTGGAGAGAATCCATTCATATGCAACGAATGTGGAAAAGCATTTTCCCAGAAACCAAGTCTTAAACTTCATATGAGAATCCATACAGGAGAGAAGCCATTCATGTGCAAGGAATGTGGGAAAGCATTTTCCCAGAAATCAAATCTTACAACTCATATGATCACCCATACTGGAGAGAAGCCATTACATTGCAAGAATGTGCGGAAAGCATTTTCCTAGAATCAAATCTACAAACTCATATGATCACCCATTACTGGAGAGAAGCCATTCATGTGCAAGGAATGTGGGCAAAGTGACTGTGGGAAAGCATTTCCCAGGAAAGATATTCTTACAATTCATATGAGAAAGCCACACTGGAGATAATCCATTCATATGCAACGAATGTGGAAAAGGATTTTCCCAGAAACCAAATCTTAAAATTCATATGATCAGCCATACTGGAGAGAAGCCATACATGTGCAAGGAATGTGGGAAAGCATTTTCCCTGAAATCAAATCTTACAACTCATATGATCACCCATACTGGAGAGTAACCATTACATGTGCAAGGGTGGAATGTTGGGAAAGCATTTTCCCCAGAAATCAAATCTTACAACTCATATGATCACCCACTGGCCCCCATACTGGGGAGGGAAAGCCATTCATGCAACCCCAACTGGAGAAGGAAGCCATCAATGTAATAAGGAATGGGAAAGCATTTCCCAGGAAAGATATTCTTACTATTCATATGAGAAGCCACACTGGAGATAATCCATTCATATGCAACGAATGTGGAAAAGCATTTTCCCAGAAACCAAGTCTTAAACTTCATATGAGAATCCATACAGGAGAGAAGCCATTCATGTGCAAGGAATGTGGGAAAGCATTTTCCCATAAATCACATCTTACAGCTCATATGATAATCCATACTGGAGAGAAGCCATTCATGTGCAACGAATGCGGGAAAGCCTTTTCCCAGAAACGACATCTTACACGTCATATGAGGTTGCACACTGGAGAGAAGCCATTCATGTGCAAGGAATGTGGGAAAGGATTTGCCCACAAACATCATCTTACAAGTCATATGAGATTGCATACTGGAGAGAAACCATATATGTGCAAGTAATGTGGGAAAGCATTTTCCCATAAATCAAATCTTACAGCTCATATGAGATTGCATACTGGAGAGGAAAAAGATGATAAAATAAACCAGTTAAGGCAGATATCTCTCAAATGACCAACTATATGACAGATCAAAATCACTCACAAAATCTGCTCAAGAAAATAAGGAAAATAAAGAAAAAATACAGAATAGGGGATGAACAAATGAGTGGAAAATTGGCAGAACACAAAGCCAATATAAAGGCCCTAGCTTCACAAATAGGAAACAAACAACAGAAGATAAAAGTAAAACAGATAAATAGGCAGTTTGGTGAAAATCCAAAGATTGTGTATGGGAATATTACAAAAGAAAGTGGAGGTACAAACACCACCGAGCAAGGAAGACCTAGAGAGATTTGTGAAGCCACTGTTTAAAGACCTTAGACAACACTGAGAGAATTCATGGATTGACACCATTAGGCAAAAGAACAACCAGAAATAGCAAATGCCACCAGTAAGGTTCACCATCGAAAAAGTAACAAAACTATAAGCATATAATAATTTCAAGACACCAGGAATAGACCAGATCTCAAATTTCTGGCTAAAAAAAGATCACAGCACTAGTAAAAGGAGAAGAATCACCAGAGTGGCTCACAACAGGAAGAACCAACCTCCTCCCTAAGAGCTCTGAGACTGAGCTCCCTAACAAATATAGAGCCATCTGCTGTCAATCAGCAACCTACAAATGGGTCACAGGAGTCATAGTAGACGAGATCTATGAACATCTAGATCAAGGCAAATATATGGAAAAAGAACAAAAGGGATGCACAAGAAACAAACTAGGTACTAAAGATCAACTGCTAAGAAACAAACTATATTAGAAGATTGTGAGAAAAGACAAAGGAATCTTAATATGTCTAGGAAAGATTACAAGAAAGCATCTGACACCGTGCCATGCACCGGGGTATTCAAATGTATGGAATTAGACAGACAACATCAATGAGGAAATAAGATCTTTCTTGGCAGCACAGATGAATAAGTGGAAGACCACTCTCTCTCTAAGGGGAAAGGATTCCCGAAACTTTGGTGTAAATAAAAAGATGAAATGATCTTCAGTATTCTTGCTGTCCTGTTCATTGTCAAACTTAAGCTTACCAGGAAGGAGGGCCAGATAGTAATTCCAGACATAAAGATCCAAAGAGGAGTGTTCCAGGGTGACAGCCTTTCACAAATTCTATTCTGCTTGACCATAGATCTGCTTAGTAAAATCTTGAATAACATTAACACTGGCTATGACCTAAGCAAAAGCAGAAGAATAAAAGTGTGAACCACCTGCTCTTCATAAATGACTTGAAGTTCTTTGCAGACTCAGAGGAAAAATTGGAAGAACAAGTTAGGACAGTCCACCAATTCTCAAATGACACCTGCATGGAATTTGGGTTGGACAAGTGTGCCAAGAGTAAAATGAAGAGAGTAACATCAGAAGGTATAAAGGTAGAGGAAGGCATATTTGTTGAAGACCTGGCGGAGGAGTCTGCATATAAGCACTTGGGAATAGAAGAAAACACTGGTATAAAACACAAGAAAGTGAGAGAAAGGGTAAAGAAAGAATACATCAGCCACTTAAAGAATTAACACCAAAGAACAAGATCACTGCCATAAACGAGCTGGCGATACCATTGGTGACATATGGTTTTGGCATTGTAGACTGACCACAAGGTGAGTTAGACAGGATGGATATTAAAAGATTCTCACCCTACATTAAGTCACATACAGACACCAGTGTATGGACATAATATAACTTCCTCGTGGAGAAGGTGGATTAGGCCTGACTGAGATCACCCAGGCCTACAGGGCACCAATAGTGAGTATAGGACAGTACTTTAAAAGCTCTAAGGACGAAAACATCAAAAAGGTTCACAGAGGATACCAACCAGACTACAGCAACAATAGCCACGAAAACTAAGCAGAAATACAGTGACAGAGAGGAGAGACTTAAAATGGAAAGGTAGAAAGACCATGAAAGGGCAGGAAGATTTCAAAAAGAATTGGAAAAGTTACATTGACAAAGAAGAGTCACTTAGATGGATAGGAAATGGAGATCTAGGTTATGATGGAGAGACTGATAATAGGAGCCCAAGACCAAGGCCTCCTGACAAACGGTTTCAAGAAAATACCAGGCATATCAGCAATTGACCAGTGTATGTTTTGTCATGCAGTGGTTGAGAGTGTTAGTCATCTGATATCAGCCTGCAAGACCTTGCTTGCAGATGGTCACTACACAAGCCCACCACAACAAGATCTGTAAATATATACTGGAAAATATGTAAAGAATACAGAATTGAAGTGAAAGGAAAAGTGTGGGAACATGAACCAGATCCAATCACCTCTGATAGGGCTGTTACCATCTTTTATGACAAGGAAATTTCAACAGGAAGATATGTAGATTGAGGTGCTATGAGACATGATATTGTGATCTGGAACAAGGAGGAATAAACAGCAAAGATTATAGATGTGACAGTAACCAGTGACTTTGGCCTCAATAGAGCTGAAAGGCATAAAATAACAAAATACCAAGACCTGAGGAATGACCTGAAAAGCACATGGGAACTGAATGAAATAGAAAAAAATACTTTTGGTGGTAGGAGCAACAGGACTTATAAAGAAAAATTTGAGAAAATATCTTCAGGGTATACGAAGTTGCCCAGTATAGATGAGGTGCAGATTGCTGCCCTCAAAGCAATGGTAAACACTGAGAAAAGAGCCCTTGGATATAAGGATAGTGGAATATAGAGGTGCAACCATTGCACCCCTGATATAAATTGAAAATTAAGAATAACAAGCCAGAGAGAAACCATTTAGTTGCTCTATATGTCAAAAAAGTTTTTCTCAACCAAGTCCTCTCAAAAGACACGAGAATTCACGTTAGACAGAAACTGTTTCCTTGATCTCTGTCCAAGTAGTTTTTATTACATGATTTTATTTAACTTGACTCCTGCGTCTGTTTTGAATGAAGGTGTCTCAAAAGGTGTGTGAAAACTCATGCTAGAAAGAAGTCATATCCTGTATCTGCACTTGGTTTCCAAGAAGTCTTTTTTTATTAGGTTTTTTCATTAGGTTCATCTTAGAATGAATGTGTTAACTCAGAAGAAAGATGTTGAAACAGTTTTTCTCTTGTAGATTCATAACATATGTGAGCACTCATGGAGGATAGATATTGTTAGTTTACGCTGCATGTTGTACTTTTGTCTTGTATTCTGCAAATCATAGTCATTGGTTCTGAATGCCAGGCTGTTTTTCAGGTGTCAAAATGCACAAGGAAAGTCACTCATCAGAGAGGATGTTCAGTTGTGCTGACAGATTTGTTAATGTTTTGCACCCCAAAGTAAGTTGCACTTGATTTGGAGATAATTATTGTGAACTTGTCTGAAAAATCTATAGAATAAAAGGCAACAGCAACCTAAAGGATGATAAAAAGAAAAACCATATTCATATTTTTATGATCCAATTCATGACCATCATCATTGCTGTTACTCAAAGAAGAGAAGGAGAATCTGGAGGAGGGTCTCACTGAAAATGCAGATGAAGGCTGTTCATTTGCAGAGTCTTTATTAGAAGTCAAGGCAGAGCCAAAGTATTTTGGCAAGAGTGAATTTGATACAAAATGTTTGTGTAACCTTTATGCAAAGGTAAAATAAATGACTTTTAGTTTTTTTCTTACAATTGTTCTCATTGAACACTGTACAGTGCTAGGTTAAGAAACTTAACTTTTGCCTTTTCCACTTTTTTTGTTCCTGTGTATTTTTTGTATGATTTCCAAATAAAGAATTAGTATTGTCTCTGGCTGAATAAAGAATTAGCATTATCTATGGCTGACATGAAGTTTTCTTCCTTTTGTTATTCAGCATTGTGCATATATGCACTTGTATATGTAGTTGTTAGCTTGAATATTTCCATGAAATGTTATTCTTAGTGGAAATAGAAAGGACTGATATCTTCATTAAACTTCAATGAAATTTAGGTGCAGTTTTGATTATTTTTTATATTTTCCTGGTTTTAATCTTCTACAAATAATGTGCTACAGCATTTGTAAGTAAATCCTAACACCTTGTATTCGCTCACTAAATATTACAGTGGACTGTGTCGTATTTTGCTTTAGGTTAACCAGTCTGAAGTGTTGAGACTAGAATAGTTATGTAAATTACTAAAATAAAGTGTTATTCTTATTAGATTAAACTTCTTTTTTTTTATTTCATTTCATTGTATAAACTTTTGAAAATATTGATAAATAATAAAAATAGTTTATACATAAAATTTTTCATTTGACCCCATTAAAACTTAAATATAACAGAATAATATTGTACACTGCCAAAAGTGAATGAATGCACCATGATGTGGTCTGAATGCACCGAGTATCTGGTCCCAGTGCACCTCTTCCCAACTGAAGTGCATCTTTCCTGGTGGTCCCAATGCACCAACTTCATTCACATAACAGCTGCCTGTTACGGATCTGAGATCTCAGAGACAATGTCACGGTGTCGAAATATCCTGGTTAAAGGTCAACACAATGTTACGGCCTCTGAGAGAGGTCCACTTCAGGTTCAATATGAAATTTAAAAAAAATATATCAACACAAACAGTTGAAACTGGGGATACGAATATAGAAAGAAACACTAACACAACAAAGGTTTATTTACAAGCTTACTAACAAAGGTAAATGCAGAATGGTATCTCCTATTTACATAAAAAGATAGAATCTTACACTGCATGAACTGGGGGAACAGTGAGGCAATTCAAATACTTGCTAATCGATTTGGCAATTCGACGCTCTGGCTTCGTAAAAGTAGAGCGGCAATTGCAGGAACTACCCAAAACCTGTAGCAGGACCTTTTCTTCTCTGAAGTCTGCTCGACGTCGAGAAAACACGGCCGTCCACTCCTGAAGACGACTAGACCAATATCCAACCAACTCTCGAACAACTCTTCGTTTGATTGATACTTCGTCGGTTCCTTTGTCTCTAGTCTCTCTCTGACGATCACTGCTGCTGATCTCTCACTGATAATCTGATCTGTGGCTCTTACTAACTGGTGATCTCTCTCTTTTACGATCTCTTCCTTCTACGATCGCTGCTCTCCAAAGTTCGTTCGTCGTATTTATACGGCACTCTGGGGGCGGAGCCTACGGCGAACGTCACCGACTCTAGGGATTTCTAGAACTTCTTAGATGAATCTAGACGAGGTATTGCATCAGAAATCGCGGCGTTTCTCACGTAACATTGGCTCGTTTTTGCACTCCACAACACGCCCGACGATTCCAGAACAGCCGCGAGGAAAAGACGCCTCCAACACGGGCGCGAAAACCTCCTTACTGCCGAACTTCTCGAAAATGCGTTCTCCTTTCCTTTATCTTCCTTTGCTATGAAGCAATTACCATCACACTGCCCTTTGGCGAACTGTATAGATGACTATACTATTCACTTTGCAGGACTATTTTCTTTGATAAATCGAATCAGTTTAAAAAGTCTGAATAAAAACAGAATATTACAAAACCAACAAACATCCTGGTATGAGGGAGAAGTTTAAAACTGACTACCTCTCTAGGTAGCTACCTCTTAATTCAAACTGCAAGCCTAACTGTTTCTGTAGCTAGCAGTTAACCTCTAAAAGAAATGACTGTGCTGACTACTCCTTTGGACCTGTGGTGGCTGCTCAACAAATTGTGTAGCTAACCTGGCTCTTTTATCGGAACAAGGTTGCATCTCACCTTAGATGTGCAGTTGTGGAGACGGGAGAATGAATGAGGGAGTGACTGGCTTCTCTTCTCTGCTCCTTCATCCTTCTGCTTCGGGGCAGAGAGTGGATCCAGCCGCCACATGCTGGAACTGTCGACCCATGCAAGGAAGTTTTGCAATGGAGCAACCATTCTCTTTACCTTTGTAGAGTTTAGAAACAACCGCCCCTTTCTCTAGCAAGGGGATGTCCCTGACAATAAGACAAACCCACTTCTTATATTTACCTTACTGTCTTTTAACTTTCAGCTTCATCCCAACTTGATTTTGAGTGGGGTTACGTTTCTTCCTTCATTTGAAAAAGCCCAGAAGTCTGGCGGCTGATCACACAGTCTTTGTATTACTCCGATCAATTCATCAGGGCAGACTTCTTCTTTTACCTGAAGATCTCTCGAAGACTGAGGTTATCTTGATGCTTGGTTTCTGCATAATGAAGTGTGGGGAAAACATCTAAACTATTATCTTGACACTTGAGTTGAGGGGGAGGTTATCAATACCTAGTCCAAGTACCCACTATTATCCCAAATAACTGAAGGTATGGTTGAAGGCTTATTGACAGCAGCTCGATATGCAGTAATAAGCCATAAATAATTCTAGACCTCTGGAGACCTGATCCGAATGTCTAGATGAAACCAAGTTTTATCTCGTCAGAGATTTTAAGTTCTTGGGGTTATTACACTTATAACATTTAAAGCTACTTATTATCCGTTGCCCGTACGGGTGACAAAGGCAACCCTTGTCACTTTGTTTCAGAACTTCAGTAATGAATGAACATTGTCGGTGGTAAATATAATCGCTAGTGGATATTGATATGCTAATTTACGGAATAACTAAATGTTGAGACTTTAGTTTCACTGTCCTAACCTTCATTTAACCACTAGTGTCACCGGTCTAGTTGGTCTTCATGAACAAATCTGTGTGGAAGGTCAAGCATTGGAATAAGGTAACTATTACAAAGCCATATTATGGCCATCTTGTTAAGTTGAATGGCAATTATTGTAGAGAAGTTTTTTCTGTTGGGTTTCAATATAATTCACACAATTCAAGACTAAAGTGCTTTTAAGAGGACGACATAATAACTAACGTATGCATGGAGGTTCTGCGGCAATAAAATCATCCTAAAAGCCAGACAGAGAGTCCTTGTCTGAATGACTTCCTCAACATTATTCAGTCGCCAAGATCAACCCAACCAATTATTCCATCTCTGATCAATAAAACACCAAAAGAAATTCACGTCCAAGAATTCAACCCTTTTGTCTGTAGTTCTACAGAAACTTTATGACTGAGATTGCAATGAAACTCTCTGTTGCAGTCAAAACTTCAAACCTGACAGCCAGAATACGAGTCAAGAGTTCAACTAATCAAAGTAATTTGATTAAGCCAGACCTTTCTTTCTGTTCTGGTGATCTTACTTGCCACACTCTTCTAACAATTGTTTCACGGTGCAACTTCGAGATGTTCCTCCTGTTATACATTTCGAACTTTTTTTTTAACTGTCAATTTCCCTGTCAGGGCTAAATAATCTGGTCTAATTTCTATATTTTATTCTGTTCTGGAGAGTCCCAATGACCTCGAACATTGTCTGGAAACTCAGTAAAAATGCTTAGCTGTTTCGCCAACCAGAAACTACCTTGAAGCTGTAGACATTCAAATAGATGGGCATTTGTATTACCAATGATGATGGCATTATTGGTAATGACATCACATATTACTACATTTTTCTTAAAAAATAATAATAAAACTCCTACTAACTAAACTGCAAATGTTAAAATTTAATTATTTAATAATTGGCCATTAGTATTACTGTTATCATAATTTATATTTATATCTTGATTGTACTTTGCATAGTTACCAGGTTATGGTGGACACAACTTGAGTTACTACTTTACATCAACCAAGAAAGATTCTGTTCTTTGTTATAAACAGAGTCCAGGGATTGAATCCGAAATGTTCTAAGCTCAAAAACACCCAGCTGTTTTCTGGGCTCTATGAGAGCACCAACAGCATTTTGGCTTTTATAAAGCAGCCTCATCAGTGGGGACTGTTTCAGATGTTACATACCTTGAGATTACTGATTCAGACGTTAAACAGACCCAAAACCTTTACATTATAGGTATGGAAAATAATGAAATAGCACACTGTAAATAAATATTTATGTATGCCTCTTTACATAATACTGGAGAGAATAATAATTTCAGAACAGTATATTTCAGTTATATCACTCCAAAATGCTGACATGTTAAGTAACCTGCACAAAATCATTTTCACTTTCATATTGCATACTCTATTTACATAATTATACTTACCTGATTCCATTGTAAAAATCTACATGAAACAATTACCTCACCATGTTCATTTTATTGAACATTTGATATAAATAAAAAATTACCATACCTAGTTGATTTTATTAGAAAACTTTAATATGAATAAAAAACTACAGAACATTTACATTAATCATCTCTTAAAATGTTACTCATTACATTAAGCAAGCTATGTAATACAAATAAAAATACTACTACTTGTTACTACAAATACATAAAAATCCACTGTAACCAAATGAAAACCCATATTCTCCACAGTCAAGACACCTACTTTAAAAAAGAAGTATTTGGGAAAATCAATTATGCTTTGGCTTGGCTACTCCTTCAGAATTTATGAGAGTACTTCAAAATAAAATTTACCAATGACACAAGAAGTGAACTGTCTTAGTAGGGAGCAAAAACTGGATCATGGTGAAGTCAGAGAAGTTGGACAATAAGCAGGAAGAAGCCAAGGGAATTTATTAAAGTATATACAGTAAGCACTGTTGACTAGGTCTTGGATGGATCATAACCAGAGACCTTAGAACCCATGAGAGGCCAAACCTTGGGGAGCTAAGAAGAGTTTCAACTCGGTTGAAACTAGTGAATGACATCATGCAAAAGGCAGCAGCATCACAAGTGTGACATGGGAAAGGGATTTAAAGAGAGACACGGAGGTTGAATCGCTACATACAAAAGACAATGGAAGAGGAATCTGCCTTCGAGTTCAGGCAGATGACAGGTAGGGGAGATGACTGGCATTTCTTGAAGGAGAAGCTAGGCTAAAAATCAGGTGAAATGTGCTACGAAGAGGAATTAGAACCTCAAAAGCAGATGTAAGAATGGGTGTATTCAGGGAAAAAAAGTGGCCGAGGAATGATGCAAATTACATATATAAAGGATGAAAATGAAGAAATAAATACTTGTGATACTAGAATGACCGAAGGACTATTTCGAAAATATTCTGAATGAAGAAGAGAATGAAAACAAAGTAGAGGATGCTGGCAGGACAGATGAAGCAATAGTGAAGAGGTGAAATGGGTCTTTGGAGGATAAAAATGTGTAAGTCACCACTGTTATGAATAACAAGCAATATTCTGGCTGACGTAAATATATGCAAACCTGACACTGGGAGGTACAGGACCTGAAGTGTGAGAACAGAGCTTCATAACTTTAATACCCTTATTGTTCCAAACCAAGCTGCAACCTCATTATGGAAAAGCAGACTGCTACAAGTCCAAGGGCTCCAACTGAGAAAGTAGCCCAATTCGACCAAAAGAGAAATAGAGAAGTTTAAGAGCAATGAAATAAGACTCATCATAATTAGGAATTAAATAGTCATAAATAAGCTTATAAGGCTTGTAAATAGAAGTTACAAATATTATCTACAGAATTATTGCACAAAGTGGTCAGCGGCAACTTTTTAGAACGTAACTTTAATGCTTTTGATATTAGATTATTTAAAGCTAGGTTCAGTCAAAATAATATCGATTAAATTTATCATATACCAAATGTTCTAACCATTCAACAAAAGAGGCTGTCTTGACAATGAGGCAACAACAAGAAAACTGCCACGAAAAATGAAGGAGGAGGAGACTATACCAAATACTCGGGAATCTTGAGAATCCACGTGGCATAGTATCAAGTCAAAACCATTTGGAAGGGCAGAGGGAACTAAACATTACTCTAGTGTGAAGGCAGCGGCGGCAGACATATCCGAAGAATTTGAGATAAATCTTGTTGATCACAATAATCACAGCAAACTACGAAGCACTGCAGAAGGGGATCAAGAGAGCTGCTATATACAGCATGAAAAGTAGACTCAGAGGAAGAAGTTGAAGAGAAATATTCAAAAGATAAAAGAATGGAATAGAGGATTGAAAAGAAGCAAAGGTTAAATTCTAGTCCAGAAAGTATTAAGAGAGGGGTGAACCCCGAACTCTGTACTGATTGTAATAGTTGGCATCAGTAGATACCTTAGATAACAAAATACATCTGGCATAAAGTCTTTCAATATTTCAACTGTATAATGAGAACAAATGGTAAAAGGAAAGATACAGAAAACCATTTTATGCTGAAAATAAAAATAAATGTAAGATATCAGTCTGCACAAGCAGTTCTTTACTTAGGTAATATAATGTGGTTGGCTCTTAATCTGAAAGCTATTGCACAATATAGGATACATGTACAGTTATGATCAACCTGAACTGTTATCTCAAAAACAATGTCCATTCGAAAATTTTCTCTCGTTTCAAAAAAGACACTTTGTACACTCACAGAACCATATAATTAAGTGAATGCTATTGTGAAATAACTAAAACATGATCTACATCAAAGGGGATAAAGAAATAAAATTCCTTGGAGATAAATTCTCTTTAATATGACCGTCGTTCTCGATAAAAAAAGATAACATTATGCAAATTATTTCACCACCTAATATGTTACATCTCCTGGAATATTTCCTCCCACCCTAAAAGAGTGGCTATGATTCCAAAGGTTTTCCTGTCAGGATGAACACTGTCTACTCATGCTGAAGTTATTATGCAGACCTCAGCCTCTTATGATTACAAAATGTAAAGTTGGGCATCATTCTGAAATATAAAAAAAACTTTGGCTTTGTTCAACACCCTCCTTTTAGGAGACTGTAATCAGAATCTCAACACTCCTGAGGGACAAAAGCGGAATGGAATAGTATAAAGTTTAGTCCACAGGCCAGGAGCTTGGATCTATGATGGGGTCATTCAGGTATGAAAAGGAAATTGAGAGCAAAAAGGTTTTGAAGGGGTAACAGGAGGAAAGCCTCACAGTTACACTGTGAAACCATAATTCTTAGGAAAGGGTGAAAAGCAAGTTCCAAGAAAGATAGTTTGAATGGAGGTACAATAAAAGGAATCAAAGGTGTTGCAGCTAGAGACCAAAGGGATGCTGCAAAGAACCTTAAGTAATGCCTACAGTGCACTGTGTGAGGTGCACTGACAGTACTAACCCCCTGCAGGGCTCAGAAACAAAAAGGAAATGTCTGGAATAGAGCAATGAATGAGGAGGAATGAGGAAAACAATAGTCTTAAGATGATAAAAACTGGAAAGGCTCCTCCATGACTATCAGTTATAGTAATGCGTCATTTCCTAAAACCACCTTCAGAATGGTGCTGGAAGCTAATCATTGAATACACACAGTCCACGGGTTACATCAGGTTCGGGTTAAGTCGTTCCAGACTTAAGGCGCTTGCCTCGTGGCTCTGTTAACCTGCCTTACAGTGCAGGTTAAGGCGATTTTCGGCTTACAGCGCCCTGCCGGGAACGGAACCCCTGCCGTAACCTGGGGACTGCCTGTATATGATAAAAAAAAAATATTCAGGAAATATCAAACAACAGTGGTAGAAGAATATTATATACCACACAACAATAAAACAAGTATGAAAATGGTATGAAGGAATGAAATCATTAAGACATGCTGTGAAAGTATTGGAGACATTGCAATTAAAAAAAACGTCTGCAACAACTGTCAAAATCAACAGTTGGTAGTTGCAGTTTCATGCCAGGGAAACCCATAACAGAGGCAGCAGTCTCTGTACTAAACAAACTACAGGAGAAGTCCTATGCTAAAAAGGAGGTTATCATAACTACATGGGTATTAAAACTGAATTTGACACAGTATCAAAACAAGAAAGTAGGCACAGAATTTTACAGGAAAGACAGTAATGTTCCAAATAAATGCAAAAAGGGAGGCTCCAGAAATAAGGAATAGAAGAATAGATAATAGAATCGAAAACCAAAGTGAATCTAGGCTTCTGGTGACAGAAGGAAAAAAAGTAAAGCCAAGGAACAGGAATGTGTCTATGCAGATGCAACAGAAGAAGAAAAGATATAAACAACACTACGAATAAAATGGAACAGATGGTGACGCAGGAATTGCAAAGGAATGTACAATACTATGAGAGAGATGATGGAGATGGTATATTATTATTATTTTGTTAAACCAGACTACTCTTATAGGGCTGGTCTGAGTAGGAGCAAACTGTTGTAACTGAACAGAAGGCCTTTGAGGAGATAGAACATTTCCATTTCCTTGGCAACATCTTGGATGAAGTGGAGTAAAAACAAGCGACTAATGACAGGTAACTGTTACTCCCTTAGGAAAGGAAAGCTGCGATGCATGTAAAAGTGCAGCATATACTATTCAACATGACAGGCAAGGAAAGACACTTGCAAAGAATACAGAGCAGATTTGGGAGAGACATAACTAAAAAATGCTCAGGTTCACTGACTGGAGTAAGCTGGGAAGATCAGATCATATAAGAACTGAAAATATGGGCAGAGATGACCTGCATATGCGTTTCAAACAGGAAAGAAGTTAGTCAGAAAAGTTGCAGATATGGAAGGAAAGAAAACAATTTAAAAATACTATGACACAGGGGCATAGATGACAGCAAAAATTCACGGTGAAAGTGTACAAGACACTGCAAAACAATTTCACAACAACTGCAAACAAAAAACACAAACAAGAATACTGATAATGATGATCATGAGTGAAAGGTCAGCACAGTGAGGCAAATGTTTGGAAATTACGTAGCTATGTCAAGTGCAGCAGAACAACTTACTCACTACCAATCACTTGAAATGTGATCATTATGAGAGGAAAGTAGATGATTATGCGGCTATCAAATCCCAAGGAACTACTGACCCTATTAATGAGATGTTAATGGATCAGAAGGAACGTTTTTGGGTAAAATATGGCATGATATTCAGTGGCTTCTCTTAAACTAGGACTAATGGCAGGAGCTACTTTGATATCAACACTTGACTTCTATATACAATATCCAGATAGGAAGGCTGATGTAAACTACATAAGGCTCAAAGTCCTGCCTTCAAGAAATACTGCTTCCATTTCATCATTTCCAGCATCCACTCTCTACTTCCGTCAACAATAAACCAAGAAACACAAACCAAAAACAAATTTAATCTTAGCTTGTAGTAAAAAGGAAAAGTAAGTTAAATAAAGAAGGCAGAATTAATACATTTATTTACTCCAACATGAAGCTTTTACCTCATCAAATAGTCAAGTTATTCCTGACCATAACGAAATCATTAAGGTCCTACAAGAGTCAGGTACTTAAACAAGGTGGCAGTA
>NC_087222.1:15511247-15513747 GCF_015104395.2 Macrobrachium nipponense
GAAACTACACTCAAGCCAAAGCAGTATCCATCCATATTACTGTGACGAAGGCTGAACACCAAATAAAAGTTAAAAAACAGTCAAATGAAAGAGTTATCCAATTTCACCACAAAAAACAAGAGTCTTGCGAATGTCCAACAGAAATTTTCTGAGTCGGCTACAATGAGCAGGAATGCAAACTGATCAAGCATTTACAAACAAACACAATATTTATTTTCTACAAAAATGACGGGCCGTTTTCCATAGCAAAAGTAACTTGTTCTGTGTGTTGACTTTGGTTTCCAGTGAGGGAGGAGGCAGCAGCTCCCTCTAGTACAGTTTTTTTCAGAAGGAGATACGCAAAAAATGTTCGAGTTGGGCATTGTTAACGGCTCTAACAACACCTATCTCTGTGCTATCTCCTTCCAGGGAGGGTCCTTCGACGTCCTTCCCAAATCTCCTATGTCTGCTCCCTCAGACACTCTGGTCCACGCTCTTTGACAGACTTGAAGACGTGTTTCTCAAGAAGTACAGCCGTGTTGAGTTTCCGATATCCAAGAAGAGATACCTGGAAAACAAAAAACATATTTTAGTATTTAATGCATGTGTGGCCAAAACATCAACTGCCTTGGAAAAGGTGCCTGGAAAAACAAGTCATGTCGATGAGATCTGACTTGAGTAAACTGAAAGAGATGGCAGAAAAGAGGCTAAGAAGCAAGAAAACAAGGGAGGAACTGAACGAGAAATACAAAGTACAGAAGCGACTAAACAACACAATGGAAGATTTAAAACATAGGCTTCAAGCCAAAGCACAGAAGATCCAATGGTACTTGAGCAAGAATAAAGGATACCAACAGCATATACTATTCGGAACCAACTAGAAAAGACTATAGAGCCAACAAATAGGGGAAGACAACCACCAGAAAATTCCTGAAGCTGATCCATGTAAGAGACTCTGAGAAAACATATGGAGCAATTTGGTATCACACAACAAACAGGCAACATAGCTCCAGGAAGTCAAGGTAGAAGAAATGGGGAGAATGACACAAAACGGTTCACTGAGATCATGACAGACAATCAGACGCCAACTAATGAAAATGCTTATCTGAATACTGGCTCAAAAACTGGATGACCACAGGGAGAACATCCTTAGTACAGAAAGTCAAGAACAAGGGAAGTAAGTGAAAGGCAACACAACTACCAAGAGGATACAAACAGTATCCTCTACCAACGGAAAGGTTGCGAAGGAAATGTAGGGGCACAAAAGACCAGCTCCTGATAGACAAAATGGTAGTGAAGAATAGTAAAAGAAAGAAAACCAACCTATGCATGGCATGGATTGACTACAAGAAAGGCTTTGACATGATACCGCACACATGGCTAATACAATGCCTGAAAATATATAGGGAGAGGCAAACACCATCAGCTTCCTAAAAAATACAATACGCTACTAGAACACAGTATGCTCTGGGATAAGACTAGCAGAGGTTAACATCAGGAGAGGGATCTTTCAAGGTGACTCACTGTCCCACTACTCTTCCTAGTAGCTGTGATTCCCATGACAAAAGTACTGCAGAAGATGGATGTTGGGTACCAGGTCAAGAAAAAAGACAACATACTTAATCATCTGATGTTCATTGACGACATCAAGCTGTATGGTAAGAGCATCAAGGAAATAGATACCCTGATTCATAATGTAAGGATTGTATCTGGGGACATCAGGATGGAGTTTGAAATAGAAAAATGTGCCATGGTCAACATACAAAAAGGCAAATTGACAAGGACTGAAGGGATAAAGCTACCAGATGGGATCAGCATCGAGCACATCGATGAGACAGGATACAAATACCTGGGAATAATGGAAGGAGAGGATACACAACACCAAGAGATGAAGGACACGATCAGGAAAGAATATATGCAGAGACTTAAGTAGGGGCATCACTTAGGGAGGCTGGAGGACTGGGGGGAGGCAACTGATCCCCCAACTCAAGTTGGCCCCCCGCCCCACCAACCCCAAGCCTCAACATATGAAGACAGAGTTGTATTGGCCAGTAATGGATATGTTCACTGCCGAATTTGACCACAAGTTCAGCAGTAACATAGATTTATTTCAGTCTCTCTCTGCATTTGACTGTCAACCAAAGCAGTTCCTTGATGAGGTAAAACTAACTCTGTTCACAAAGCATTACAGTGCACACATTGATACAGTCCTCTTGCTTTCACAAATTCATTCTGCAAAGGTGTTCTTAGAACAAAAGAAACAAAAGGACCTAATTAATGTGTACACAGCTATAAAAACCTTCCCAGATGCCTTTTCTGAGTTACTAACTATCCTTAAAATTTCGGTTACCATTCCAGTCACAACTACTAGAAATAATTAGATAAAGAAATAAATAAAAATAAGTCAATAAATAAAAATAAATAAATGAAATAAATAAATAAATATAAATAAATAAATAAAGATAAATAAAAATAAATAAATATATAAAAAAATAGATAAATAAAAATAAATAATTAAATA
>NC_087222.1:15518747-15522086 GCF_015104395.2 Macrobrachium nipponense
AAACAAATAAATAGAAAATAAAATAGCAATAAATGAAAACAAATAAGAATAAATAAAATATATATATAAAAATAAAAAATAAATGAACAAGAATAAATAGATAAATAAAAATAAGCAAAAATGAAATTAAATAAAAATAAATAAATAAAAAAGTAAGAAAAATTACTAAGAAATAAAAAAAAATAAAAAAATAAAAGAAAAATGTAATGAAAAGAAATAAAAATTAAAAACAAAAAAAAAGCTAATTGGAAATATTTTTACTCCATTCAAATTCTCGTGGTATATCCAAAATATTAAAACCTGCCAGTAGATGAGCTAAATCCCTTTCTTCATACCATTCAATCGAGCTAAAATTTTGTAAATAAATAAATAAATAAATAAGTAAATAAATAAGGAGTAAAACAAAAGTAATTGTAAGCCAATATCCCATGATAAAAAAAAAAGCAAGCCCCATTAGAATAGCTGTTGTTGCCAATTTTGAATAAATACCCAGCCAGTGACTCACCCTTTTCAGCATATCTTTGCGTATGACAAGAACACCTTAATGCCAGTCCTAGCCCGAAAATTCGATGTGTGTCCTATAAGGGAACCCCCCCCCCACCACCCCGCTCCCCATACCAGAGAGAGAGAGAGAGAGAGAGAGAGGCGCGAGTGTTGAAACGGCAGCGTCCAAAGTTGCAGACCCCCTGATAAGGAAGACCTTATCTCCGCCCTCAGTGATGGAGTCGTTTTATCAGGCCGGATGTAATGCGGCCAAGTTACCTTCTGCAGATAATGGTGATGAAGACGAAATGGCTCTCATGAAGAATATTTCATTCATTACTCTGTGAATCACCTTTGCCGAATTTCATTCCTAATTTCTATGATGGACTTTCATGGAATGAGTATCCCAGGAGCCAGCCGGAGAGTCTGTCTTCGTTGTATAATCACTTAGAGAACTTACTTTGACATTCTGTTCAACAACTGGAATGCTTATATATACCTTTAACTATTCGAAGGGGGGAAATAATTATCAAAACGTTGTTTCACCATATCAAGTTCTATGATACAGTGCTCTTTCTCAAAATATTTCTGCAAACATGAGAAGGAAAATAATCTCTACTGGACATCACTTCGAAGAGTAGAGTCCTCCCTTTCAGGACTCAGAATGACCTGACAAACTTCTGATGTCCTCCTCAGATCAGCCGGAGCAACAAACAAGAGGACAGGCAATGGGGAGCACACTACTCGATACTCTGGAGAGAATATGATTAATAGGCCCACCTCCTCGAACAGGTGCAGCGATCTTCCGCAAGTGCCTCATCTTGGGATGCACCATCAGTCAGCCCAAAATGAGCCCTTGGGAATCTCCTCAGTGAATGAAACCCACAGACAAGTCATCACCAGAACAGAAAACCCTGAAGAGGGTACCCTGTGGTGTCCTTCGTTATGCTCTGTTGAACCTGGTGTCAATCAGACTTAATCTCTCTCTCTCTCTTTCTCTCTTCTCCTCTCTCTCATCTCTCTCTCTCTCTCTCTCTGCTCTCCTTTCATCTCTCTCTATCTCTCTCTCTTCTCTCTCTCTCCTCTTTCTCCTTTCATCATATATTCTTCTTCTTCTTCTTCTTCAGGACCATCATGAAACCTTTCACCTCCCCAACATGTCATTAAATACGACAAATGTGTCATCTATAACCAACATAAAGACAGTCCCAATCAGAAACCTTTAATGTAAGAGAGAGAGAGAGAGAGAGAGAGAGAGAGAGAGAGAGAGAGGGTAGCAGTCAAGGATAATTAGGCAACGTCAAGGACCTTATCAAAATGCACCCACCCCAAAAAACAGCAGATAGCGGCAAAGGACTCGAGATATTATCTATCACTCGACCGCTGAAATGGGACGCCTTATCTCGTCAGTCATTTGGGGTCTCAACTGAAACACGTGAATGAAAGAAGCCCTGAGTGTTGAAAACATTCCTGATAAAGCCTGCCGCTCCCTGACAAACTGAGGTCTTGAGAATATCATTCTGTGCACCACAAGCATCGGAGGGAAACATATGAGCATCATCATTATCATGAATGAGAGAAAAAGAGACACAACAAGTGAACCATATTCTTCTCTCTCTTTCTTGTTACATCCACATGTTTTCACAGGAACCACTAGAACAATACTACAGCTCTTAGCTCACGACAATTCCTATTGTTGTTATCTGCTGTCTGTCTGCATCATCTCCTATCCCTTCGTGTCTCTCCAAGGGGTCCTGGCTAATCCTTTGCCTCCTTCCCTTCAGTCTGAGGATTCTCAGGCATCCTTTTGTCACTCGAGGTCCTCCAGCTGTGCAAGCGTTTGGATCTTTTGGCCAAATCTCATGAGGCCTCCTGACTCCTCCAGAACTGAGTCTCTACTGAGGTTCTCTGAATGCTTTGTCTCCAGCTATTACAAGTAGTGAGTCTATCATTGTCTCTCTAAATACTCGGCACCTTGTGTGTGTGTGTGTGTGTGTGTGTGTGTGTATTTGTGTCATTAATTTTGTGTTGTGCTAATCTAGTTTGATCGAATTCACACTGTGATTTTTATCCCCAAAATTGGAGCTGATGCATCATTTCAATCTTGTATGGATACAGTCCTTTTCTGTTCCTTTTTTATACGAAACCACTTCCTTAATGCTCAGCAGGTAAAGTGCTGTAAAGAAAGAAAAGAAAATAGAAAATGGGTATAATTTGGGGGAAAGTACTATCATAATATCATTGTATATGTGTGTTTCTCTATTCATATTACACTACAATTTCGTTTCTACTTCCATAACGCCTGTAATAAGATTGTAATTCTTGTACCGCAATGAGTATAGTGAATGAGTTGAGTTTCAATCCTCTTGTATTATATTACTTATCATTAATGTAAGTGTTACCTATTACACTATTTCAGGCATTTAACATATATATTCTATATAAAGAAGATATCCAGTTTTCGCCTAATTCATAGTTAGAAATCAGTTGTCTTTTGTCTTTCACAGGTTTGTATCTATTTTGCAGCATCGCAAACTGTCCTTATTGAAGAGTCGCTTGATTTTGATTCCTTGACGGCAACAGACCAAAAATGCTGGAGATATATATTTATCATAAGATTTCATCACTTATATAATCTGAATATACTTATTGTCTATGAATTTGAATGATTTTGAATGAGTATATAAAAATGAAAATTAATATGTTTGATCTAAACACTTTCCAAAGTCATATTTTGTTTCATTTACACATAGTCTATATTTATACCTATATTTTTGGCCATCAACGCAACACATATAGCATTATGCAGTGCTATATATACCCAATATCTATTATGGAATTCTGAAGTCTACCTTA
>NC_087222.1:15522586-15552423 GCF_015104395.2 Macrobrachium nipponense
ACTTAGTTTCCAAGAGTCTTTTTCATTGGGTTTTTCATTAGGTTCATCTTAGAATGAATGTGTTAACTCGAAAGAAAGATGTTGAAATTCAGTTTTTTTCTCTGTAGATTCATAACATATGTGAGCACTCATGGAGGATAGATATTGTTCGTTTACGCTGCATGTTGTACTTTTGTCTTGTATTCTGCAAATCACAGTCTTTGTTTCTGAATGCCAGACTGTTTTTCAGGTGTCAAAATGCACAAGCAAAGTCACTCATCAGAGAGGATGTTCAGTTGCCCTGACAGATTTGTTAATGTTTTGCACCCCAAAGTAAGTTGCACTTGATGTGGAGAAAATTTTTGTGAACTTGTCTGAAAAATCTATAGAATAAAAGGCAACAGCAACCTAAGGGACGATAAAAAGAAAAACCACATATTTCTATGATCCAATTCATGACCATCATCATTGCTGTTACTCAAAGAAGAGAAGGAGAATCTGGAGGAGGGTCTCACTGAAAAGGCAGATGAAGGCTCTTCATTTGCAGAGTCTTTATTAGAAGTCAAGGCAGAGCCAAAGTATTTTGGCAAGAGTGAATTTGATACAAAATGTTTGTGTAACCTTTATGCAAAGGTAAAATAAATGACTTTTAGTTTTTTTCTTACAATTGTTCTCATTGAACACTGTACAGTGCTAGGTTAAGGAAACTTAACTTTTGCCTTTTCCACTTTTTTTTGTTCCTGGTGTATTTTTTGTATGATTCCAAATAAAGAATTAGTATTGTCTCTGGCTGAATAAAGAATTAGCATTGTCTATGGCTGACATGAAGTTTTCTTCCTTTTGTTATTCAGCATTGTGCATATATGCACTTGTATATGTAGTTGTAAGCTTGAATATTTCCATGAAATGTTATTCTTAGTGGAAATAGAAAGGACTGATATCTTCATTAAACTTCAATGAAATTTAGGTGCAGTTTTGATTATTTTTTATATTTTCCTGGTTTTAATCTTCTACAAATAATGTGCTACAGCATTTGTAAGTAAATCCTAACACCTTGTATTCGCTCACTAAATATTACAGTGGACTGTGTCGTATTTTGCTTTAGGTTAACCAGTCTGAAGTGTTGAGACTAGAATAGTTATGTAAATTACTAAAATAAAGTGTTATTCTTATTAGATTAAACTTCTTTTTTTTTATTTCATTTCATTGTATAAACTTTTGAAAATATTGATAAATAATAAAAATAGTTTATACATAAAATTTTTCATTTGACCCCATTAAAACTTAAATATAACAGAATAATATTGTACACTGCCAAAAGTGAATGAATGCACCATGATGTGGTCTGAATGCACCGAGTATCTGGTCCCAGTGCACCTCTTCCCAACTGAAGTGCATCTTTCCTGGTGGTCCCAATGCACCAACTTCATTCACATAACAGCTGCCTGTTACGGATCTGAGATCTCAGAGACAATGTCACGGTGTCGAAATATCCTGGTTAAAGGTCAACACAATGTTACGGCCTCTGAGAGAGGTCCACTTCAGGTTCGATATGAAATAAAAAAAAAATATTTCAACACCAACAGTTGAAACTGGGGATACGAATATAGAAAGAAACACTAACACAACAAAGGTTTATTTACAAGCTTACTAACAAAGGTAAATGCAGAATGGTATCTCCTATTTACACAAAAGGATAGAATCTTACACTGCATGAACTGGGGGAACAGTGAGGCAATTCAAATACTTGCTAGTCAATTTGGCAATTCGACGCACTGGCTTCTTAAATGTAGAGCGGCAATTGCAGTCGTCCTCTTGACTCCGTATTGCAGAAACTAGTCTACTTGAAAGGCAGGAACTCCCCAAAACCTGTAGCAGGACCTTTTCTTCTCTGAAGTCTGCTCGACGTCGAGAAAACACGGCCGTCCACTCCTGAAGACGACTAGACCAATATCCAACCAACTCTCGAACAACTCTTCGTTTGATTGATACTTCGTCGGTTCCTTTGTCTCTAGTCTCTCTGACGATCACTGCTTCTGATCTCTCACTGATAATCTGATCTGTGGCTTTACTAACTGGTGATCTCTCTCTTTACGATCTCTTCTTCTACGATCGCTGCTCTCCAAAGTTCGTTCGTCGTATTTATACGGCACTCTGGGGGCGGAGCCTACGGTGAACGTCACCGACTCTAGGGATTTCTAGAACTTCTTAGATGAATCTAGACGAGGTATTGCATCAGAAATCGCGGCGTTTCTCACGTAACATTGGCTCGTTTTTGCACTCCACAACACGCCCGACGATTCCAGAACAGCCGCGAGGAAAAGACGCCTCCAACACGGGCGCGAAAACCTCCTTACTGCCGAACTTCTCGAAAATGCGTTCTCCTTTCCTTTATCTTCCTTTTCTATGAAGCAATTACCATCACACTGCCCTTTGGCGAACTGTATAGATGAACTATACTATTCACTTTGCAGGACTATTTTCTTTGATAAATCGAATCAGTTTAAAACGTCTGAATAAAAACAGAATATTACAAAACAAACAAACATCCTGGTATGAGGGAGAAGTTTAAAACTGACTACCTCTCTAGGTAGCTACCTCTTAATTCAAACTGCAAGCCTAACTGTTTCTGTAGCTAGCAGTTAACCTCTAAAAGAAATGACTGTGCTGACTACTCCTTTGGACCTGTGGTGGCTGCTCAACAAATTGTGTAGCTAACCTGGCTCTTTTATCGGAACAAGGTGCATCTCACCTTAGATGTGCAGTTGTGGAGACGGGAGAATGAATGAGGGAGTGACTGGCTTCTCTTCTCTGCTCCTTCATCCTTCTGCTTCGGGGCAGAGAGTGGATCCAGCCGCCACATACTGGAACTGTCGACCCATGCAAGGAAGTTTGAATGGAGCAAATATTCTCTTTACCTTTGTAGAGTTTAGAAACAACCGCCCCTTTCTCTAGCAAGGGGAGTGTCCCTGACAATAAGACAAACCCACTTCTTATATTTACCTTACTGTCTTTTAACTTTCAGCTTCATCCCAACTTGATTTGAGTGGGGTTACGTTTCCTTCTTTTCATTGAAAAAGCCCAGAAGTCTGGCGGCTGATCACACAGTCTTTGTATTACTCCGATCAATTCATCAGGCAGACTTCTTCTTTTACCTGAAGATCTCTCGAAGACTGAGGTTATCTTGATGCTTGGTTTCTGCATAATGAAGTGTGGGGAAAACATCTAAACTATTATCTTGACACTTGAGTTGAGGGGGAGGTTATCAATACCTAGTCCAAGTACCCACTATTATCCCAAATAACTGAAGGTATGGTTGAAGGCATGTTGACAGCAGCTCGATATGCAGTAATAAGCCATAAATAATTCTAGACCTCTGGAGACCTGATCCGAATGTCTAGATGAAACCAAGTTTTATCTCGTCAGAGATTTTAAGTTCTTGGGGTTATTACACTTATAACATTTAAAGCTACTTATTATCCGTTGCCCGTACGGGTGACAAAGGCAACCCTTGTCACTTTGTTTCAGAACTTCAGTAATGAATGAACATTGTCGGTGGTAAATATAATCGCTAGTGGATATTTGATATGCTAATTTACGGAATAACTAAATGTTGAGACTTTAGTTTCACTGTCCATAACCTTCATTTAACCACTAGTGTCACCGGTCTAGTTGGTCTTCATGAACAAATCTGTGTGGAAGGTCAAGCATTGGAATAAGGTAACTATTACAAAGCCATATTATGGCCATCTTGTTAAGTTGAATGGCAATTATTGTAGAGAAGTTTTTTCTGTTGGGTTTCAATATAATTCACACAATTCAAGACTAAAGTGCTTTTAAGAGGACGACATAATAACTAACGTATGCATGGAGTTCTGCGGCAATAAAATCATCACTGACCACATCCTCCTAAAAGCCAGACAGAGAGTCCTAGTCTGAATGACTTCCTCAACATTATTCAGTCGCCAAGATCAACCCAACCAATTATTCCATCTCTGATCAATAAAACACCAAAAGAAATTCACGTCCAAGAATTCAACCCTTTTGCCTGTTGTCCTAAGAAACTTTATGACTGAGATTGCAATGAAACATCTCTAACCTACGACCTACAAGTAAACTGCTGAAGAAAGTACCTACTACATATCTCAAGGAGCCAGTTTTCATAACTGGTATCATTCTCCAGTTTCGGTTGCCACTTTTTGGATTTCTCACAAGCAACTCTCTATTGCAGTCAAAACTTCAAACCTGACAGCCAGAATACGAGTCAAGAGTTCAACTAATCAATAGTAATTTGATTAAGCCAGACCTTTCTTTCTGTTCTGGTGATCTTACTTGCCAGGTCACAACTTCTCAAAAATTGTTTCACGGTGCAACTTCGAGATGTTCCTCCCTGTTATACATTTCAAACTTTTTTTTTTACTGTCAATTTCCCTGTCAGGGCTAAATAATCTAGTAAGTCAGCGCTTGGCTTCGGTCTAATTTCTATTTTATTTTCTGTTCTGGAGAGTCCCAATGACCTGGGAAACTCTAGTCTTACTTTCTTCAGTAAAAATGCTTAGCTGTTTTCCAACCAGAAACTGCCTTGAAGCTGTTAGACATTCAAATAGATGGGCATTTGTATTACCAATGATGATGGCATTATTGGTAATGACATCACATATTACTACATTTTTCTTAAAAAATAATAATAAAACTCCTACTAACTAAACTGCAAATGTTAAAATTTAATTATTTAATAATTGGCCATTAGTATTACTGTTATCATAATTTATATTTATATCTTGATTGTACTTTGCATAGTTACCAGGTTATGGTGGACACAACTGGAGTCACCACTTTACATCAACCAAGAAAGATTCTGTTCTTTGTTATAAACAGAGTCCAGGGATTGAATCCGAAAAAACAATTCTAACCTCAAAACATATAGCTGTTTTCTCGGGCTCTATGAGAGCACCAACATCATTTTGGCTTTTATAAAGCAGCCTCATCAGTGGGGATTGTTCAGATGCTACATACCCTTGAGGTTACTGATCAGACGTTAAACAGACCCAAAACCTTTACATTATAGGTATGGAAAATAATGAAGTGGTACACTGTAAATAAATATTTATGTATGCTCTTTACATAATACTGGAGAGAATAATAAATTTCAGAACAGCATATTTCAGTTTATATCACTCCAAAAAATGCTGACATGTTAAGTAAACCTGCACAAAATCATTTTCACTTTCATTATTTGCATACTCTATTTACATAATTATATTTACCTGATTCCATTGTAAAAATTCTACATGAAACAATTACCTCACCATGTTCCATTTTATTGAACATTTGATATATAAAAAAAAATTACCATACCTAGTTGATTTTTTATTAGAAAACTTTAATATGAATAAAAAACTACAGAACATTTTACATTAATCATCTCTTAAAATGTTACTCATTACATTAAGCAAGCTATGTATACAAATAAAAAAATCTACTACTTGTTACTACAAATACATAAAAATCCACTGTAAACCAAATGAAAACCCATATTCTCCACAGTCAAGGACACCTACTTTAAAAATAAAAAAAGAAGTATTTTTGGGAAAATCAATTATGCTTTGGCTTGGCTACTCCCTCAGAATTTTATGAGAGTACTTCAAAATAAAATTTACCAATAACACAAGAAGTGAACTGTTTCTTAGTAGGGAGCAAAAACTAATGGATCATGTGAAGCAGAGAAGTGGACAAAATAGCAGGAAGAAGCCAAGGGAATTTATTAAAAGTATATACAGTAAGCCCACTGTTGACTAGGTCTTGGATGGATCATAACCAGAGACCTTAGAACCATGAGAGGCCCAAACCTTGGGGAAAGCTAAGAAGAGTTTCAACTCGGTTGAAACTAGTGAATGACATCATGCAAAAGGCAGCAGCATCACAAGTGTGACATGGGAAAGGGATTTAAAGAGAGACACGGAGGTGAATCGCTACATGCAAAAGACAATGGAAGAGGAATCTGCCTTCGAGTTCAGGCAGATGACAGGTAGGGGAGAGGACTGGCATTTCTTGAAGGAGAAGCTAGGCTAAAAATCAGGTGAAATGTGCTACGAAGAGGAATTAGAACCTCAAAAGCAGATGTAAGAATGGTGTATTCAGGGAAAAAAAGTGGCCGAGGAATGATGCAAATTACATATATAAAGGATGAAAATGAAGAAATAAATACTTGTGATACTAGAATGACCGAAGGACTATTTCGAAAATATTCTGAATGAAGAAGAGAATGAAAAACAAAGTAGAGGATGCTGGCAGGACAGATGAAGCAATAGCGAAGAGGTGAAATGGGTCTTTGGAGGATAAAAAGTGTAAAGGTCACCACTGTTATGAATAACAAGCAATATTCTGGCTGACGTAATATATGCAAACTGACACTGGGAGGTACAGGACCTGAAGTGTGAGAACAGAGCTTCATAACTTTAATACCCTTATTGTTCCAAACCAAGCTGCAACCTCATTATGGAAAAGCAGACTGCTACAAGTCCAAGGGCTCCAACTGAGAAAGTAGCCCAATTCGACCAAAAGAGAAATAGAGAAGTTTAAGAGCAATGAAATAAGACTCATCATAATTAGGAATTAAATAGTCCATAAATAAGCTTATAAAGGCTTGTAAATAGAAGTTACAAATATTATCACAAAATTATTGCACAATGTGGTCAGCGGCAACTTTTTAGAACGTAACTTTAATGCTTTTGATATTAGATTATTTAAAGCTAGGTTCAGTCAAAATAATATCGATTAAATTTATCATATACCAAATGTTCTAACCATTCAACAAAGAGGCTGTCTTGACAATGAGGCAACAACAAGAAAACTGCCACGAAAATGAAGGAGGAGGAGACTATACCAAATACTCGGAATCTTGAGAATCCACGTGGCATAGTATCAAGTCAAAACCATTTGGAAGGGCAGAGGGAACTAAACATTACTCTAGTGTGAAGCAGCGGCGGCAGGCATATCCGAAGAATTTGAGATAAATCTTGTTGATCACAATAATCACAGCAAACTACGAAGCACTGCAGAAGGGGATCAAGAGAGCTGCTATATACAGCATGAAAAGTAGACTCAGGGAAGAAGTTGAAGAGAAATAATCAAAAGATAAAGAATGGAATAGAGGATTGAAAGAAGCAAAGGTTAAATTCTAGTCCAGAAAGTATTAAGAGAGGGGTGAACCCCGAACTCTGTACTTATTGTAATAGTTGGCATCAGTAGATACCTTAGATAACAAAATACATCTGGCATAAAAAGTCTTTCAATATTTCAACTGTATAATGAGAACAAATGGTAAAAGGAAAGATACAGAAAACCATTTTATGCTGAAAATAAAAATAAATGTAAGATATCAGTCTGCACAAGCAGTTCTTTACTTAGGTAAATATAAGTGGTTGGCTCTTAATCTGAAAGCTATTGCACAATATAGGATACATGTACAGTTATGATCAACCTGAACTGTTATCTCAAAAACAATGTCCATTCGAAAATTTTCTCTCGTTTCAAAAAGACACTTTGTACACTCACAGAACCATATAATTAAGTGAATGCTATTGTGAAATAACTAAAACATGATCTACATCAAAGGGGGTAAAAGAAATAAATTCCTTGGAGATAAATTCTCTTTAATATGACCCGTCGTTCTCGATAAAAAAAGATAACATTATGCAATTATTTCACCACCTAATATGTTACATCTCCTGGAATATTTCCTCCACCCTAAAAGAGTGGCTATGATTCCAAAGGTTTCCTGTCAGGATGAACACTGTCTACTCATGCTGAAGTTTATTATGCAGACCTCAGCCTCTTATGATTACAAAATGTAAAGTTGGGCATCATTCTGAAATATAAAAAAACTTTGGCTTTGTTCAACACCCTCCTTTTAGGAGACTGTAATCGAATCTCAAACACTCCTGAGGGACACAAAGCGGAATGGAATAGTATGTTTTTAAAGTTTAGTCCACAGGCCAGGAGCTTGGATCTATGATGGGGTCATTCAGGTATGAAAAGGAAATTGAGAGCAAAAAGGTTTTGAAGGGGTAACAGGAGGAAAGCCTCACAGTTACACTGTGAACCATAATTCTTAGGAAAGGGTGAAAAGCAAGTTCCAAGAAAGATAGTTTGAATGAGGTACAATAAAAGGAATCAAAGGTGTTGCAGCTAGAGACCAAAGGGATGCTGCAAAAGAACCTTAAGTAATGCCTACAGTGCACTGTGTGAGGTGCACTGACCGTACTAACCCCCTGCAGGGCTCAGAAACAAAAAGGAAATGTCTGGAATAGAGCAATGAATGAGGAGGAATGATGAAAACAGATAGTCTTAAGATGATAAAAACTGGAAAGGCTCCTCCATGACTATCAGTTATAGTAATGCGTCATTTCCTAAAACCACCTTCAGAATGGTGCTGGAAGCTAATCATTGAATACACACAGTCCACGGGTTACATCAGGTTCGGGTTAAGTCGTTCCAGACTTAAGGCGCTTGCCTCGTGGCTCTGTTAAACCTGCCTTACAGTGCAGGTTAAGGCGATTTTCGGCTTACAGCGCCCTGCCGGGAACGGAACCCCTGCCGTAACCTGGGGACTGCCTGTATATGATAAAAAAAAAAAAAAAAAATATTCAGGAAATATCAAACAACAGTGGAGAAGAATATTATATACCACACACAATAAAACAAGTATGAAAATGGTATGAAGGAATGAAATCATTAAAGACATGCTGTGAAAGTATTGGAGACATTGCAATTAAAAAAAAAACGTCTGCAACTACTGTCAAAATCAACAGTTGGTAGTTGCAGTTTCATGCCAGGGAAACCCATAACAGAGGCAGCAGTCTCTGTACTAACAAACTACAGGAGAAGTCCTATGCTAAAAAGGAGGTTATCATAACTACATGGTATTATAAAACTGAATTTGACACAGTATCAAAACAAGAAAGTAGGCACAGAATTTTACAGGAAAGACAGTAATGTTCCAAATAAATGCAAAAAGGGAGGCTCCAGAAATATGGAATAGAAGAATAGATAATAGAATCGAAAACCAAAGTGAATCTAGGCTTCTGTGACAGAAGGAAAAAAGTAAAGCCAAGAACAGGAACGTAATGTGTCTATGCAGATGCAACAGAAGAGGAAAAGATATAAAACAACACTACGAATAGAATGGAACAGATGGTGACGCAGGAATTGCAAAGGAATGTACAATACTATGAGAGAGATGATGGAGATGGTATATTATTATTATTTTGTTAAACCAGACTACTCTTATAGGGCTGGCCTGAGTAGGAGCAAACTGTTGTAACTGAACAGAAGGCCTTGGAGGAGGTAGAACATTTCCATTTCCTTGGCAACATCCTGGATGAAGTCGAGTAAGAACAAGTGACTAATGAAAGGTAACTGTTACTCCCTTAGGAAACAGGAAAGCCTGCGATGCATGTAAAGTGCAGCATATACTATTCAAAATGACAGGCAAGGAAAGACACTTGCAAAGAATACAGAGCACATTTGGGAGAGACATAACTAAAAAATGCTCAGGTTCACTGACTGGAGTAAGCTGGGAAGATCAGATCATATAAGAACTGAAAATAGGCAGAGATGGCCTGCATATGGGTTTCAAACAGGAAAGAAGTTAGTCAGAAAAGTTGCAGATATGGAAGGAAAGAAAACAATTTAAAAATACTATGACACAGGGGCATAGATGACAGCAAAAATTCACGGTGAAAGTGCACAAGACACTGCAAAACAATTTCACAACAACTGCAAACAAAAAACACAAACAAGAATACTGATAATGATGATATGAGTGAAAGGTCAGCACACTTAGGCAAATGTTTGGAAATTACGTAGCTATGTCAAGTGCAGCAGAACAACTTACTCACTACCAATCACTTGAAATGTGATCATTATGAGAGGAAAGTAGATGATTATGCGGCTATCAAATCCCAAGGAACTACTGACCTATTAATGAGATGTTAATGGATCAGAAGGAACGTTTTTGGGTAAAATATGGCATGATATTCAGTGGCTTCTCTTAAACTAGGACTAATGGCAGGAGCTACTTTGATATCAACACTTGACTTCTATATACAATATCCAGATAGGAAGGCTGATGTAAACTACATAAGGCTCAAAGTCCTGCCTTCAAGAAATACTGCTTCCATTTCACCATTTCCAGCACCCACTCTCTACTTCCGTCAACAATAAACCAAGAAACACAAACCAAAAACAATTTAATCTTAGCTTTGTAGTAAAAGGAAAAGAAAAGTAAGTTAAATGAAGAAGGCAGAATTAATACATTTATTTACTCCAACATGAAGCTTTTACCTCATCAAATAGTCAAGTTATTCCTGACCATAACGAAATCATTAAGGTCCTAAATGAGTCAGGTACTTAAACAAGGTGGCAGTACTGTACATCTAGCTGCTCTCAGGATCTGAAGTATAAATAAAGTACTATATGATACCAAAAGAAATATTTTGATATAAAAACCTATAGCAGGTAGGGTGAGTTGAAGGACTGCTATCCTTTAAGAGTGTAACTGCTCGTTATACCGTCACCAGAATAGACTATTCAATTTTCTCTAAGTATCCATATATCACTGATATACGTCCACAATAAGGTGGAATCATGCCACAAACTCAGTTTTCAAAGTGCAAGGATGAATTCAAGAGAGGAAAAACAAGCACAATGAAAACCATAAATTTAAAATACATAAATAACAGATAGAAAATACACCTGAACATCTTTGAGTACAGGGAAATAAATGACAACTGTCACACTTAATAATTATTCAAAACACGTATACAAAATTAAGATAGCCTAACCAACACACTCAAAACCAAAATAAGGGGGTCCCAGAAAGGAGGAGTAAATAAGGGGGGACAGAAAAGGGAGGAGGATAATCGAAAAGAAAGAATATCCTGACGATTTACAGGCTAATTCTTTATGTAAAACCAAACTTGTCACTAAAAAGCGTTCGTTATCACTAATGCTTATTATTCTCTTTAAAGAATACGGAATCCTCCACGTCTGGAGGGGTGGTACCACAGGTGGTTATCAACTCGGGTCCAGTCGAGCAGCCATGACAGAATTATAGCCGTGATCAATGAAAAAGGTATCAAAAGCTTACCATGGGATAGCGAGATCCCCCTGGCTTTATAACTGAACCAGGGGTGGTGCGGTGAATATCAGGACGTCCAGATAGTTTATCTAAAGATATCTTCCAATTTGAAGATGGCGGATATTAAAAAATAAAAAATCCCAGGGTCCTGCAGATAGGGCAAATCACCAACAGCGGCTGCAACCACCAAGAAGCAAGAGACGGCAGTAGTGCACGAAGCAAGGTAAAAAATATTCCAAATGTGACAAGGTCCAGAGAACGACTGCCTGTTCTCCTCTCAGAAGCAAAGAAGTTAACCCCCCCCCCCCAACTTATTCACAGGGGAGGGCCCACACACACAAACCTCCTTAAGACAAACAATTATTACACTCGAGAGGAGGTCAAACAACAAGTGAAACTTACAAAACTAGTGTTTTAACAAATTATATAAAAAAATTTAATTTAATAATGATATTTAACGAAAAGGATCACATACTGACAAGAGGTTTATGAAGCCATTTCCAAAATGAGGCATAGAGTATAATCATTCACAAAACAGAAGACGCAAGATGAATTCCACATTCTGAAGTGAATGGGATGAAGCACAGAACCAGTTGGTTGCCACTAAAGTTCATGAATTCTACAGCCTCTCATCGTTCTGCCTTTCATGATTTGTTAACATAAAACTAAAATAAAATCACACAACAGAGTTCACTCACGAATAACATATTTAGGTAATTATACAAACTATTTTACCCATACTGACCCAGTTGCTTTCTTCAATGAGTGGACCAGAATGTCTCTCAATTTGTCCAGTCACATAAACGAACTGATCAAATCCTGTGCCATTCAGACTCCGCATTTTCAATACATATTCAACCACATTTCAAAAAGTTTGATAAAACTAAACACAAACTTGAGGAATAAATTTTGATTAAATTTTTAACGGTTTCCAGCTGGTGCCAGAAGATTTATCCTAATGTTAAGACTTAATAACATACCAAAAATATGGCGATTCCAATGCAAAGTTAATGTTCTTCCTACCACAAGAAAAAGGACAAGAAGCTTAACAGAAAAGTTGTAAACAAATTCCAGACCTCAAGACACAACTATAACATAAAAACACAAAAAAACCTTGATAAATTCAGAACAATTTTCCTGTATAATGGACAAGAAAAAGCATGGCTTCTGGCAGATTTGCCCAAAGATTAATACATTGTAACACTGAAGATCAGTTCATAAATAAAAAAAAATAAAAATATCAAGGGCGGCTTTCTTCTGGGGACAATTAAAAAGCAGCTCTGATATGAAAATAAAACTTTAAAGAGGAAACTTCTAGGTTGCATTTTAGCTGTCCCATATGTAGTATTATTCTATTTAAGTACCCCTGGAGTTGAAAAAAAGTTTTTTTTTGAAAGGGAAGGGTTTTCTTATTTTTTACAATTAATGGGCGGCGCCATTTATGTGTGGGCCTCATCTGTTTGCATAACGTCATTTCGCCGTCGGCTCAAGACAGGCGTGGAACTATTCCGAGCACAAAACACCATCTCCAGATAATATTCTTTTTTGTTTTGTTTTGTTCTTTTCAGGGCTGCAAAATATATTATTGTAATGGTAAAAATAAAGGAAGTAGCCACTGAAGTAGGGCCTAGGTTATGGCATATTCAGCCCTATATTCATTAAAACCCCATTAATTAAAACTAGGTTAAAAAGGAACACCACACACACACAGTTTAGGAAAAACTGCCAGTGATTGAATGGTTCGGAGGGGAACAATTAAGAAAAATGTCCCAACTTTTTTTTTCTACTTTTATGAGCTTCGTCCGGCTTTTTTCAATTTTGTCCCGCGTTTTTTTTGTGCTACAAAAACAAAACTGTCCCCATTTTAATGGCAATAGTACCTGATATTTGGTTTAATTTTGCCATTATCCAGTAGCTGGTAACTCCTATCTTCGTTCTGCCGACTGCTACGATACCCAATGAACGTGAATTAAAAGAATATTATAGACAGTAAAGTGTATTCAAGTACGGCCCTTTCTTTGCCAGCTGGCTGATGTCGACAGAATAAAGGGCCGACAAAGTCACCCGGAAAGTACGATGGTTAGTATGTATATTATTATATATATATATTAATCTATATATATATTATATCTGTATATGTGGTGTGTGTCGGTGTTTAGTATATATATAAATTATACTATATTAGTATATATATATATATATATATATATTAATATATAAATATAAATACTAATATATATATATATATATATGTGAATGGGAAAATCATCACAATCGAACCAGTGATTCATTTATCTATCCATTGAGACTACAAATTTACGTTTAATATCTAAATTGCACTCTACTTCGGAAATTGATTATTTTTATTTTCAATATATGTACCGAAGGGGAATTTTTTAGTTGAATAACCAAATTTCCGCCCCCACATGGGATCGAACCACTGTCCAAGTGGACGGGGACGAAATCAGGACCCAGTGACGCTATCAAGTCAGGCTAACAGAAGACGCTATAAGTTCATATCGATTCTGACCTTTACAAATCACCCTCGAAACTCGTTGTAATTTCGTAATTAGAATCGATATGAAACCCCAGTCTACCATGTTAGTCCCAATTGAGCGTTTGAAAACAACACGTAGCCTTAATTATTGAAATAATCATCACATCGAAACCGTGATTCTTTATTTATTATCATTGAGCAATACCAAAATTTCCTTTCCTTTAATATCTAAAGTTCAACTCTAACTTCGGAAATTGAATATTTTATTTTTCATATAGTGTACCGAAGGGGAAATTTTTTTGTTTAGTTGAAATAAACAAATTTCGCCCCATAATTACGGAATACACCGGATTCGAGGGTTGATTTGTAAGGTCAGAAATCGATATGAACTTATAGCGTCTCTGTTCAGCTGACTTGATTAGCGTTCACTGGGTCCCTGATTTCGTCCCCGGTCCACTTGGGGACAGTGGTGGTCGGTATCCCATGTGGGGGCGAAATTGTTATCAACCTAAAAAAATTCCCCTTCTGGTACATATTATGGAAAAATATATCCAATTACCGAAAGTAGACTGTGAATTTAGATTATTAAAGGAAAATTTGTGTGCTCAACTGATATAATATATATTTCGGGTGGGTTTGTGTGATGTGTGTGTATAATATATATTCTAATATAAGCTATATTATATATATATATGTGTGTGTGTGTGTGTGTGTGTTTATATATATAATATATATATATAATATATATATATTATATATAATATATGTGTGTGTGGTGTGTGTGTGGTTGTATGTAGTATATATATTATTATATAATATATATATATATATTAATATAATTATAATAGTATTATATATATATAAATATATTAATATATATTATATATAATATATGTATATTTATATTACATATATATATATTTATTTTTATATTATATATATATATATATATATATATTTATTATTAAAATTAAAAAAACAAAAAATCTATATATACACACAAATATATCTATATATATATATATGATATATATATATATATATATATATATAATTATATATTTAAATTAAAGAAAAATATTTGCTGGTCACATTATGATATCCTCCCTTGGAAGAGCAAAACCCAACCCCTCCCCTCCAAAAGTTGACAAATAACCCAGTTGACTTTGATTTCTCTTATTTGACGGAATCCTGTGGAATATCATGCCTTTTGGGGACCAACTTGACAGAAGCTATTTGCCATAACCAAACGCCATTAAAAAGAAGGCCATGCAAACTGACACTATTTGAATGACAATTCACCTAAAACACGAGGCGACAATACCCGAGGACGAATACTCTACAATTACGGCGTACTTTGCTGCGCTTGTTATTGAGGAAAACCGCTACACCTATTGTAATCGGTACTAATACGGCCATGAGGGCAAACATAGTCGGAATCCCTGGGATAAAAATGGGCGCCCCCCTTCCCCCTTGAAGTACCTTCCCCCCCTGCCCCCGCTAATTTGAAATTAAATTGTTAAAAAAATGGGATTGCATACAGATTCGAGCAATGGCCTCAATTTTTAGCTTATTAAAAGTTTGGTCAGACAAAAGTTTAATGGCCTAGTTAAACCAGAAGTTCCCCGTTTAAAAGTATGCGCGGGTTGTGAACCGGACGGGTTTGGTTGCTGGAACAGAACCCGTTGTTAAACGAGGGAGTACCTGTTTTCAAAACATATAAAAGGAAGATCCCACCGAGAAATTAAACTACACAAACACACATCTTCACTCGAAGACGGCCACAAGTAAATTGGGAATGCTCATGTCTTAGGCAGGCAGGTCTCCCCCACCCATACGAGCAGGTAGTTACTTGCCCAACCCACAGCCTTGTTCAAGATTTTCTTTAACGGCCGTATCCAGCTTGCTACACCGCAAGTATATCCTATTGTAAATAAAAAAAATCTTCTCCCTCTTTCCAAAAAAAAAAAAAAAAAAAAAAAAAATAAAAAAGGAAAAAAAAGGAACCAAGGGGCTTTCTATATCGTGTAGGAAAAACAAAACATGCAACAATGCTCATTGGAATCTTTGTGTTGGAGACCTGAAGTTACAAATAAGCATGGTATTGACAGCACTCATGTTACTCTCAGAAAGAAATGTAGATTGGTGTTTAAAACAACGTAATTGGCCTAACCACGAACAAATACCACATGACTGACTTCTAGTTGTGGCACTCTATTCTCAACCTATCAAAGTGCCACATTTAAGGAATATGATAGTTCAAAGGCCCAGCAACTTCATAAAACAGTGGAAACCTCAAAAACGATTTTGGCACTAAACAAAGAAAATAAAGTTAGTTGTAAATACTGTAACTGGGAAGGGGAGTACTTCATTTCGCAATTATCATCTACAAAATGTTTCTGCAAAATTACCTAAAGTCCCACAGGACCTCAAGGGGAAAAAGGACACCTTCCATGTTCTAACGCAGTACCAAATCAAGGAAGAATGCAGAAAATAAAAGGAAAATTTTAATCTGCAGCCATAATGGATTCAAAAGGACATCAACATAAACTAGTCAATAAGTAAACCTCCAATGAATAAATGAACACTATCTACTCAAAGTTAACGCACGTTCCTGAACAGCAGCCAAAATGGCAAACTTTGGAAGTCCACTGGTCTTGCGGACTGTGGTTGTAGCCAAAGTTTCAAACCCCACTACTAAAAAAAATTCGCCAAGCAAAACACACGCAGGAAAAAGTGCATATTCTTGAGGAAAAAACAAAGGATATACTGTGAACAACCAAAATGGCGTCAATGTCTACAAGAAATAAAGAAAGCCAATGAAACGGGAATCACATGCTTATCCTTACTCACAAGAAAACTTAACACTCAAGCCAAAGCAGTATCCATCCAATCGTTTACTGTGACGAAGGCTGAAACACCAAATAAAAGTTAAAAAACAGTCAAATGAGAAAAGAAGTTATCCAATTTCACCACAAAAAAACAAGCGTCTGGCGAATGTCCAACAGAAAAAATTTTCTGAGTCGGCTACAATGAGCAGGAATGCAAACTGATCAAGCATTTACAAACAAAACACAATATTTATTTTCTCTACAAAAATGGACGGGGCCGTTTTCCATAGCAAAAAAAGTAACTTGTTCTGTGTGTTGACTTTGGTTCCAGTGAGGGAGGAGGCAGCAGCTCCCTCTAGTACAGTTTTTTTTCAGAAGGAGATACGCAAAAAATTTGTTTCGAGTTGGGCATTGTTAATTGGCTCTTAACAACACCTATTCTCCTTGTGCTATCTACCTTCCAGGGGGGAGGGTCCTTCGAACCGTCCTTCCCAAATCCCTCTATGTCTGCTCCATCAGACAACTCTGGCGTCCACGCTCTTTGACAGATCTTGAAGAACGTGTTTCTCAAGTAAGTTACAGCCGTGTTGAGTTTCCGATATCCAAGAAGAGATAACCTGGAAAACAAAAAAAACATTATTGTTAGTTAGTTAATGCAATTGCATGTGGGGGGGGGGGGGGGGGTGGGGGGGGTTTTTTTTTTTTTTTTTGGGGGGCCGGCCAAAACATCAACTGCTTTGGAAAAGGTGCCTGGAAAAACAAGTCAATGTCGGGATGGAGATGTGATCTGACGGTAAACTGAAAGAGATGGCAGAAAAAGGAGGCCTAAGAAGCAAGAAAACAACAAGGGAGGAATCTGAACGAAGAAATACAAAGTACAGAAGCGACTTAACAAACACAATGGAAGCTTTAAAACATAGGCTTCAAGCCAAAGCACAGAAGATCCAATGGGTTACTGAGCAAGAAATAAAGGATACCAAAACAGCATATACTATTCGGAAACCCAAACTAGAAAATACAGACTATAGAAGCCAACAAAATAGGGAACAGACAACCACCAGAAAAATTCCATGCAAGCTGATCCATGTAAGAGACTCTGAGAAAAACATATGGAGCAATTTTGGTATCACACAACAAAAACAGCAACATAGCTCCAGGAAGTCAAGGAGTAGAAGAAAATGGGGGAGAATGACACAAAAACGGTTCACTGAGGACCATGACTGACAATCAGAACCGCCAAACTAATGAAAAATGCTTATCTGAATTACTGGCTCAAAAAACTGGGATGACCCCACAGGGAGAATAACATCCTTAGTACAGAAAGTCAAGAAACAAGGGAAGTAAAGTTGAAAAGGACAACACAAACTACCAAGAGGATTACAAAAACAGATCCTCTACCAACGGAAAGGTTGCGAAGGAAAAATGTAGGGGCACAAAAGAACCAGCTCCTGATAGACAAAATGTTAGTGAAAAGAATAGTAAATAAAGAAAGAAAACCAACCATATGCATGGCATGGATTTGACTACAAGAAAAGGCTTGGAACATGATACCGCACCACATGGCTAATACAATGCCTGAAAAAATATATAGGGAAGAGGCAAAAACACCATCAGCTTCCTAAAAAATACAAATACGCTACTAGAACCAACAGTATGCTTCTGGGAATAAGATCTAGCAGCGGGTTAACATCAGGAGAGGGGATCTTTCAAGGTGGACTCCACTGTTCCCACTACTCTTCCTAGTAGCTGTGAATTGCCCATGACAAAAAGTACTGCAGAAATAGGGATGTTGGGTACCAGGTCAAGAAAAAAGACAAACATACTTTAATCATGTGATGTTCATTGACGACAATCAAGCTGTATGGTAAGAGCATCAAGGAAATAGATTACCCTGATTTCATAAAATGTAAGGATGTATTCTGGGGAAAACATCAAGGATGGAGTTTTTTGAAACTAGAAAAATGTGCCTTCGGTCAACATACAAAAAGGCAAATGAAACAAGGGACTGAAGGGATAAAGCTACCAGAATGGATCAGCATCGAGCAAACATCGCATGAGACAGGATACAAAAATAACCTGGGAAAATATGGAAGGAGAGGATACACAACACCAAGAGATGAACAGGACACGATCCAGGAAAACGAATATATGCAGAGACTTCAAGTAGGGGCATCACCAACCCCAAGCCTCAATACCATATGAAGACAGAGTTGTATTGGCCACCGTAATGGATATGGTTCACTGGCCGAATTTGACCACAAGTTCAGCAGAAGTAACATAGATTTATTTCAGTCTCTCTCTGCATTTTGGACCTGGTCAACCCAAAGCAGTTCCTTGATGAGGTAAAAACTAACTCTGTTCACAAAGGCACTTACAGTTGCACACATTGATACAGTCCTCTTGCTTTCCACAAAAATCTCATTTTCTGCAAAGGTTTGTTCTTAGAAACAAAAGAAACCAAAACAGGACCTAAATTAATGTGTACACAGCTATAAAAAAAACCTTCCCAGATGCCTTTTCTGAGTTTACTAACTATCCTTAAAATTTAAAATTTCGGTTACCATTCCAGTCACAAACTACGTAGAAATAAGTTAGGATAAAGAAATAAAAAAAATAAAAATAAGTCAAAAAAATAAAAAATAAATAAATGAAACTAAATAAATAAAAATATAAATAAATAAAATAAAGGATAAAAAAAATAAAAATAAATAAATATTTAAAAAATAAAAAAAATAGATAAATAAAAATAAATAAATTAAATAATCAATTTAAAAAAAATTTAAAAAAATTAAAAATTAATAAATTAAAAATAAAAATATTAAATAAAATAAATAATATGAATCAGAAATAAATAAAAACAGAAATTAAAAATTAATAAAAATAAAAAACAAACAAAATAAAACTTAAATAAATAAACAATAAAAAAAGTAAAGTAAATAAATACATAAGTAAATAAAAATAAATAAATAAATAAAAAAACAAATAAAAAGTAAACAATAAAAATAAATCCAATAAAAATGAAAAATAAAATAAAATCAAAAATAGATAAATAAAAGTAAATAAATTAAATAAAAATAAAAAATTATTAAATAAATAAAAAATAAATAAATTTAAAATAAAAAATAAACGAATGAATGAAAAAAAATTAAAATTAAATAGCTAAATAAAAAATTAATATTAAAAATAAAAAATAAAAATAAAAAAAATTAAATTAAATAAATAAATAAAAAAATATAAATAATTAAATTTTGAAAATTGAAAAATCAAAATAAATTAAACTAAAATTAAATAAAAATAAATAAATAAGAATAATTAAATTAAAAAATTAAAAAAAAAAATAAATAAAATAAGAATAATTAAATAAAAAATGCCAAAAAATAAAAACCCCAAATAAAATTTAAAAAAATTATAAAAAATAAATAACTAAAAAAATTAAAAATATAATAAATCTTCTTCTTCCCACAGCTTTTTCCCATTTTTATATGGGGGTCGCCGTTTCAGGATGAGCCGTTTACCAATCTATTTTCTATCATTGCGCTTCTGCCTCATCAATTTCCCTTTGTCATGTAAATTCCTCCTCCTCACAAGTCCTTCCAATTCTCTTTCTTGGTTCTCCCTCTCTTTCTTCTTCCTTAGACACCTCACTCCCATAGTTATGGTCTCCAAGGCGTGGTCCCATATCTCTCCTCAAACGGTGTCCATACCATCCTCAGCCTCCCCCCTGCCTGCCCTTTCTGTGATACTTCCACCACCTTAGGTTGGACCCCCTTATGTAGTCATTCTGGATCCTATCCACTTCTTGTTACCCCAGACATTCCACCGATAAGCATTCTCCCATTTCTGCCAAAACATCCATCTTCTTCTGCTCTGCTTTTCTCATGCATGCTGCTTTCCGTACCATACAGCATTGACTGTTCTTTACCACCAGTCTTGTGAAAATTTTCCTTCCTTTTAACCTAAGCGGCACTCTTTTGTCACAAAGAACTCCCGAGGACGCTCCCTCCAGTTGTTCCAGGCCTGCCTGTACCCGATGTTTACTTCTTCTTCCATACTTCCTCCACAGCGTTAACCAAAAGGATCCCAAATACCTTAAACTTATCAAACTTCCTTATTTTGCTCTCCAACCAAGCTGAATACTTTCTCTATCATCCCCCTCAGTCGGTGGTACACATATATTCTAGTCTTGGATCTAACTTGATTCCTCATTCCTTTCTGTTCCTCCAGTACGTTGTCGTTCCATGTTTCCCAATTTCCCTCCCCCCACTCCAGATCTTCCCTGACTCTCTGCCACACAGAACAATAATCATCCGCATACAATATGTTCCATGGTACTGGTCTCCCTTTACTTCCTCTATTATAAAACCATCCATCACTATGTTAAAGATAAAATGGGCTCAGAGCCGACCCCTGGGTTGTAACCTACTCTCACCTCAAAAACCTTCTGTCTCCCCAAAACAACTGCTCCTCACTCTGGCTAAATAAATTACCTGGTACATCTCTTGGTATTTCAATCGCCACATACTTCTCTGGCACCATAATTCTTCCCTCAGGCCCTTCCGCCATAACCTCTTGTCTCGGGCGACTCTGTCATAAGCCTTTTCAAGGTCAATGAAATACCCATGTGTAGGTCCCTTTGTCTTTACCCGAATTTCTCCATTATTTGGCCTCAGACAAAATATACCAACTCTGTTGGTTCCCCTTCCCTTCATAAAATCCCATTCTGCTCTTTACCTATTTGTATTCTTCTTCCTCAGTTCTAGCAATCTATCATCCTTTATCCAGTATCGTTCAAAAGTGGTGGGACGAATCAATTTAATGGCCCCTTATAATTACCACACTCTTGGGAACATCGCCTTTGTCCCTTAAAAATTGGGATCAAATATACTCCCACGCCACTACTTTGGTATCTTTTCCTGTTCAAGGCTCTTTATCAATAAGATCGTACAGGTATATCCACCTCCTTCATCTCCTAATGCTTTCCATGCCTCCCACATGGGATCATGTCTCTGGCTCCGGTTTGCCTTCCCATTCTTCATCTTCTTCAGGGTGTATTTTGAGTACCTCTTGCCTAAAAAAAAAAAAAAAAAAAAAAAAAAAAAAAAAAAAGAAAAAAAAAAAAAAAAAAAAAAAAAAAAAAAAAAAAATATATAAAATAAAGTAGAAACTAAATAAAAATAAATAAATAAATTGAATAAATAAATAACTAAATAAATGAATAAAAATAAAAAATAAAATAAAAATAAAAATAAATCAAATAAATAAAATAAAAATAAATAAATAAAGATAAATGGAAAAATAAGCAAAAATATAAATAAAAATGAATGAAAAATAAAAATTAAATAAAAAATAGAAATAAAATAAATAAATTAAATAAATAAATAAATAAAAAACTAAAAAAAAAATAAAAATAATAAAATAAATAAATAAAAAAATATAATAAATAAAAAAAATAAAAAATAAATAACTAAAAAAAATAAAAATCATGTTAAATAATTAAATCTAACAAAATTAAATAAATATATAGATTAAAAAATAAATAAATAAATAAAAGAAATAAAAAAATAAATAAATAGAAATAAAACTAAATGAATAAAAATAAATAAAAATTAAATAAATATACATATATAATTAAATTATAAAAATACCATTAATTAATATAATAAAAGAATAAAATATAAAACTAAAAATAAAATGAAATGAAATAAATAAATAAATAAAAATAAATAGATAAATAAAAATAAAATAAATTAATAAATAAAAAATAAATAATAAAATTAAATAAAAAAATAAACATATTAAATCAAATAAAAGAAAATAGGAGTAAAATAAATGGAAAAAAAATATATTTAAAATAGATAAAGTGAAAAAAATAAAAAAAATATAAATAAAAAAAAAAATAAATAAATTAGAAATAAACTAAATAAAACTAAACAAAAAATTAAAAAAATAAATAAATAAACGATCAAAAATTAAAAAAAAATAAATAAATAAATAAAAAATTAAAAATAAATATAAAAATAAAAATAAACAAATAAAGAATAAATAAATGAATAAAAAATAAAATAAAATAAAAATAAAAATAAAATAAATCAAAAATAAATAAACCAATCAATCAATAATTAAATAGAAAAAATAAACAAATTAAATAAAAATAAATAAATAAAAATAAATAAAATAAAAATAAAAATATCTGAAAAAAATTAATCAATAAATGAAAAAAAAATAAAAAAAGAAACAAAGAAAAATAAAATAAAATAAACTAAATAAACAAGATTAAAATAAAAAAGTAAAGAGAAAATAATTCAAAAAATAAAAAATAAATAAAAAAAACTAAATAAATAAATAAAAATAAAAAAATAGAAAAAATAAATAAAAATAATTAAATAAACAAAAATAAATAAATAAAAAATAAAAATAAATAAATAAAAATAAAAAGAAAAAATAAATAAAATAAAAAAATAAAAATAAAAAAATAAAATAAAAAAAAAAAAAAAATAAAAAATAAACAAATAAAAATTAAATAAATAAAAAATAACTAAAAAAAAACTTAAATAAATAAATATGAATAAATAAATAAATAAATGAAAAAAATAAATAACAATAGAAAAAATTAAAAAATAAATAATTAGAAATAAATCAAATTCAAATAAATAAATAAATAAGGAAATAAAATAAAATTAACTTAGATAAGTTACATTAAAAAATAAATAAATTAAATAAGGAATAATAAAAAAAAATAAAAAAAAAACAAAAAATGCATGAAATAAAAAATAAATCTAAATAAATAAAAAAAAAAAAAATTAAATAAAAATTAAATAAATAAAAAAAATAAATTAAAAAATTAAAATTAATAAATAAATAAATAAAATCTAAATAAAATTGAAAATAAATTTAAAAATAAATAATTGAACAATAAAAATTAAACACACCAAATAAATAAACCGTTAAAGATATAAATAGAAATAAATGAATAACTAATTAAAAGTAAATAAAATAAACTAGATAAAAATAAAATGGAATTAAAAAATGAAAAATTAAAAAATAAAAAATAAAAATTAAGGAAAATTAAAAGAAAATAAAATAAATAAATCAAACAAATAAATAAGAATACATAAATAAATTAAATAAATAAATATAGATAAAAAAATAAATAAATAATAAATTGAATAAATAAAATTAAAATAAAATAAATAAATTTATAGAAATAAATAATTAATAAAAAATAAAGAATAAATTATAAATATAGAAAATAACGTAATAAAAAATCCATAAAATGAAAATAAATGGAAAATAAATAAATAAATAGATAAAAATAATAAATAAATAAATAAAAAATAAAACAAATAAAATAAAAATAAGTAAAAATGAAAAAAAAAACAAAAATAGATATAAAAAGTAAAAGTATAAATAAATTGGAAATAAATAAATAAAAACATAAGTAAATAAAGATAAAACAAAAAAATAAAAAGAAATTAAAAAATTCTATAAATAAAATAGAAAAATGACAATAAAAATATATATATGTTTAAATAATAACTAAAAAATAATCAATGATAATAAATAAAACATTAATAAATAGAAAAAATGAAATAAAAATAAATAAAAATAAGAAAAAAATAAAATAAAATAAAATAAACTTATAGGACACTAAATAGAAATTAAAATATTGTTTAGATAAATACGGAATAAATAAAATAGATAAAAAAATAAATAAAAACAAATAAATGGATAAATAAAGTAAAAGAAAATTAAATGAATAAAAACAATTTTAAACTTTTTTTAAAAAAAAGTTAAAAAAAAAATTTAAAAACAAAATAAAGATAAATGAATAAAATAAATGATAAAAAATAAATTAAATAAAATAAAAAAAAATAAAAATAAAAAATAAATAAAATATAAATAATGTAAATAGAAATAAAAAAAATTAATAAATAAAAACAAATAAGAGTAATTTAATCAAATAAAAAGAAAATATATATTTAAGATAAGTAAATTAAAACAAATATTAAAATAAATAAATAAATAAAAAACAAAAATGCCAATTAAAAATAAAATTAATTGAATAAATAAAAACAAAGATTATAAATAAAAAATATATAATTAAATAAATAATAAAAATAAAAATTATAAATAAGAAATAAATAAATTACATAAATAAAAAAATAAATATCAATAGAAACAAAAAATAAATAAATAAAAATAAAAATAACAAAAAACAAACATATAAACATAAATAAATAAACTAAAAAATTAAAATGAAAAAAAGAAAAATAAACTAAATAGAAACAAATAAATAAATAAACTAAAAAATCAAACAAAAAAAATAAAAATAAACATAAAAAATAAAAATAAAAATAAATGGAAAAAAGAAAAATAAATAAATAAAAAAAAATAAATAAAAATCAAATTAATTAAAATTAAAAATATATTATATAAAAATAAATAAAAAAAAATAAATCAAAAGAATAATAAAAATAAATAAACAAAATAGAAATGAAAAAAATATATAAATGAATCAAACAAAAAAATAAATAAAAATAAAATAGAAAAAATAAATAAAAATTAAAAGTTAAAGTAAAAATAAAAAAACTAACTAAAAAACAAAAATAAAAAATAGAAACTTCATAATTTAATAAAAAAATTAAATAAAAATAAATAGTTAAATAAAAATAAATATATATATGGTCAAACAAAAAACAAATAAAATAAATAAAAACAATTAAATGAACTGAATAAAAATAAAACTAATATAATTAAATAAATGAATTAAAAGGTAAATCGAGAAAAATTAAAAAAATAAAAAAAATAAAAAAGTAAAATAAATAAAATATAAACAATAAAAATAAATAAATTAATTAACAAAATAAATAAATAAATAGCCTAAATAAAAAAAATATTTAAAAACATAAAAAATAGATAAATAAGTTAAATCAATGAAAATAAACAATAAAATAAATAAATAAATAAACTAACTAAGAATGGAATGAATAAAATAAATAAATAAAAAAAGAAATCTAAAAAATAAGAATGAACTGAATAAAATAAATTAAATAAAATAAAAAAAAAAAATAAATAAATAATAAACAATAAATAAATAAATAAATAAATAAATAAAAATAAAATAAAAATAAATGTAGAAATAAAAAAATAATAAAATGACGAATAAACATAAGGGAAAACAAGAAAATAAAATAAGAAACGTCAATAAAAATAAAACTAAATAAAGAAAATAAACAAAAGATAAATAAATAAAAAAAGAAAAAAATAAATGAAAATAAATAAAAAATAAAAAAAAAAATAAAAATGGGTAAATAGAATTAATAGGATAAAAAATAAAAATTAAAACATAATTAAAAAATTGTTAATAAACAAAAATAAAAAATAAAATAAATATTAAAATTCAAAATCAAATAAATAAATAAAAGTAAATAAATAAATAGAAATAAATAAATAAAAAATAAGGATTAAAATATTTATAAATAAAAATTATTTTTAAAAACAAAACTAAACTAAATGAAAAAAAATAACACTAATATAAATAAAATGAGTAAGTAAATATGAAAAAATAATAAATAAATAGAAATAAATAAATGAAAAAAAAAAAAACAAAAAATAATAAATAAATAAACATAAACAGAAATAAATAAATAAAAAATAAGTAAAAAATAAATCAAACTAAAATAAAAATAAATAGAAATTAAATGAAAAATAAATAAAAAAATGACTGGAAAATAAATAAATAAAATAAAAAATAAATAAAACAAAAAATTATATCTTATTAATAAATAAAAAATATATGAATAGAAAAAATAAAAACTAAAAATAAATGAAATAATCAAAATTAAACAAAAACATTAATTCAAAATAAAAATAAACAATAAATGAGAAAAAAGTAATAAATAAAAAGAAATATAGATAAAAATAAAAATAAATAAATGTAAGATAAATTAAACAAAATAGGCTAATAAATAAATAGAAACCTAAAAAAAAAATAAAAGATTAAATAATAAGTAAGAAAATAAATAAAAAGATAAATAAAAAATAGATAATAAATAAAAAACTACAATAAATAAATTTAAAATAAATAAATATATATAAATAAACTGAAAAATAAATAAATAGAAATAAATAGCAATAAAATGAAAAAAAAATAAAAAGAATAAATAAAAATTTTATATAAAAATAAAAAAATAAAAATAATGAACAAGAATAAATAGATAAATAAAAATAAGCAAAAAATGAAATTAAATAAAATAACTAAATAAAAAATAAAAGTTAAGAAAAAATTACTAAATAAAATAAAAAAAAAAAAGAAAAAAAAATAAAAAGAAAATGTAATGAAAACAAATAAAAAAAAAAAAAAAAAAAAAAGCTAATTGGGAAATAATTTTTACTCCATTCAAAATTCCTCGTTGGTATATCCAAAATAATTAAAACCTGGACCAGTAGAATGAGCTAAATCCCTTTCTTCATTACCCATTCAAATCGAGCTAAAATTTTGTAAATAAAAATAAATAAATAAATAAAGTAAAATAAATAAGGAGTAAAAACAAAAAGTAATTGTAAGCCCAAATATCCCATGATAAAAAAAAAGCAAGCCCCATTAGAATAGACTGTTGTTGCCAAATTTTGAACTAAATACCCAGCCAGTGACTCACCCTTTTGTTCAGCATTATCTTTTGCGTATGGACAAGAACACCTTAATGGCCAGTTCCTAGACCCGAAAAATTCGATGTGTGTCCTATAAGGGAAGCCCCTAACCCCCCCCCACCACCCCACCCCGCTCCCCATAACCAACGAGAGAGAGAGAGAGAGAGGAGATGGCGCGAGTGTTGAAACGGCAGCATCCAAAGGTTGCAGTACCCCCATGATAAGGCGAAGACCTTATCTCCGCCCCTCAGTGATGGAGTCGTTTTATCAGGCCGGATGTAATGCGGCCAAGTTACCTTCTGCAGATAATGGTGATGAAGACGAAATGGCTCTCATGAAGAATATTTCATTCATTACTCTGTGAATCACCTTTGCCGAATTTCATTCCTAATTTCTATGATGGACTTTCATGGAATGAGTATCCCAGGGGGGAAATAATTATCAAAACGTTGTTCAACATATCAAGTTCTATGATACAGCGTTCTTTCTCAAACTATTTCTGCAAACATGAAAGGAAAATAATCTCTACTGGACATCACTTTGATGACTGGAAGTCCCTTTCAGGACTCAGAATGACCTGACAAACTTCTGATGTCCTCCTCAGATCAGCCGGAGCAACAAACAAGAGGACAGGCAATGGGGAGCACACTACTCGATACTCTGGAGAGTATATTGATAAATGGCCCACCTCCTCGAACAGGTGCAGCGATCTTCCGCAAGTGCCTCATCTTGGGATGCACCATCAGTCAGCCCAAAATGAGCCCTTGGGAATCTCCTCAGTGAATGAAACCCACAGACAAGTCATCACCAGAACAGAAAACCCTGAAGAGGGTACCCTGTGGTGTCCTTCGTTATGCTCTGTTGAACCTGGTGTCAATCAGACTTAATCTCTCTCTCTCTCTCTCTCTCTCTCTCTCTCTCTCTCTCTCTCTCTCTCTCGTCTCCTTTCATCCTCTCCTCTTTCATATATCTTCTTCTTCTTCTTCTTCAGGACCATCATGAAACCTTTCACCTCCCCAACATGTCATTAAATACGACAAATGTGTCATCTATAACCAACATAAAGACAGTCCCAATCAGAAACCTTTAATGTAAGAGAGAGAGAGAGAGAGAGAGAGAGAGAGAGAGAGAGAGAGAGAGAGAGAGAGAGAGAGAGAGAGAGGTAGCAGTCAAGGATAATTAGGCAACGTCAAGGACCTTATCAAAATGCACCCACCCCAAAAAACAGCAGATAGCGGCAAAGGACTCGAGATATTATCTATCATCGACCGCTGAAATGGGAACGCCTTATCTCGTCAGTCATTTGGGGTCTCAACTGAAACACGTGAATGAAAGAAGCCCTGAGTGTTGAAAACATTCCTGATAAAGCCTGCCGCTCCCTGACAAACTGAGGTCTTGAGAATATCATTCTGTGCACCACAAGCATCGGAGGGAAACATATGAGCATCATCATTATCATGAATGAGAGAGACGACACAACGTGAACCATATTCTTCTCTCTCTTTCTTGTTACATCCACATGTTTTCACAGGAACCACTAGAACAATACTACAGCTCTTAGCTCACGACAATTCCTATTGTTGTTATCTGCTGTCTGTCTGCATCATCTCCTATCCCTTCGTGTCTCTCCAAGGGGTCCTGGCTAATCCTTTGCCTCCTTCCCTTCAGTCTGAGGATTCTCAGGCATCCTTTTGTCACTCGAGGTCCTCCAGCTGTGCAAGCTTTGGATCTTTTGGCCAAATCTCATGAGGCCTCCTGACTCCTCCAGAACTGAGTCTCTACTGAGGTTTCTCTGAATGCTTTGTCTCCAGCTATACAAGTAGTGAGTCTATCATTGTCTCTCTAAATACTCGGCACCTTGTGTGTGTGTGTGTGTGTGTGTGTGTATTGTGTCATTAATTTTGTGTTGTGCTAATCTAGTTTGATCGAATTCACACTGTGATTTTTATCCCCAAAATTGGAGCTGATGCATCATTTCAATCTTGTATGGATACAGTCCTTTTCTGTTCCTTTTTTATACGAAACCACTTCCTTAATGCTCAGCAGGTAAAGTGCTGTAAAGAAAGAAAAGAAAATAAAAGAAAATGGGTATAATTTGGGGAAAGTACTATCATAATATCATTGTATATGTGTTTCTCTATTCATATTACACTACAATTTCGTTTCTACTTCCATAACGCCTGTAATAAGATTGTAATTCTTGTACCGCAATGAGTATAGTGAATGAGTTGAGTTTCAATCCTCTTGTATTATATTACTTATCATTAATGTAAGTGCTACCTATTACACTATTTCAGGCATTTAACTATATATTCTATATAAAGAAGATATCCAGTTTTCGCCTAATTATAGTTAGAAATCAGTTGTCTTTGTCTTTCACAGGTTTGTATCTATTTTGTAGCATCGCAAACTGTCCTTATTGAAGAGTCGCTTGATTTTGATTCCTTGATGGCAACAGACCAAAAATGCTGGAGATATATATTTATCATAAGATTTCATCAACTTATATAATACGAATATTACTTATTGTCTATGAATTTGAATGATTTTGAATGAGTATATAAAAATGAAAATTAATATGTTTGATCTAAAACCACTTTCTTTCCAAAGTCATATTTTGTTTCATTTAAACACATAGTCTATATATACCTATATTTTGGCCATCAACGCAACACATATAGCATTATGCAGTGCTATATATACCAATATCTATTATGGAATTCTGAAGTCTACCTTA
>NC_087222.1:15552923-15574170 GCF_015104395.2 Macrobrachium nipponense
CGATCATTCCCCCGAATTTCCCATGAGACTACAAACAATGATTTTTATCATTACAAAGGAAAAATTAATCGAGATGCACCAATGATCCTCCTAATGAGAATAAATGTTGCACTAATAAGGTAACGACACCACACAAAGCCTTTAACTACTAAATAACTGTCAGCTGTTCACCATGACTGTGAGAAAGTTTCCTTTCATCAGGATAGGTTAAGTAACTACAGTACTCTAAACTGGGTCCGGTCAGGGCAGTTAGCCTACTAAATGAGACGCCAGGACCTACTCACGATAATAAATTATGATTGTTAAGTTATTCATTATAGTCATTGTACACTTTGAAGAGTCTAAATCACGGTTAAAAATGAAACTACAGCTAAATAGATATAAGTGTGAAGTGTCATACCTTTTCCCACGTAGCTGCAAAAGCCAGGCTGCAGCAATGAACGTCATAAAATAGACCTATATCTAGCCCTTTCTCCATTCATTCAAAATTCAGAGCACACCATTAACTTTTCATGTCCTTGAAATGATAAAAGACAAACTAACCAATTATTCTTCCACGTCTGTGATTCGCACGAGAAATTTGCGGGATATTAAGGACAAAAACCGTCACATTTGATAGACTGAGTCAATCATTGACTTCTCAAATGCTTTGGCAACAATCTTTATTATAATATGTCGTTACTTGCAGGGGCATTAAATAACATGAGCGTGTTTACATTCCGCATTTACCTATTTACTTGTTCGTTGTTTTATCATTTTTTATCTTATATAATTTTCTCCGACCTTATTTGTATGTGGGAAGAATTAAACCGGTGGAAATACAGCGTAGGACCTCGACTTGGATAATTCTCTCTCTCTCTCTCTCTCTCTCTCTCTCTCTCTCTCTCTCTCTCTCTCTCTCTCTCTCATTTACTCTGATGTTCCAGTAATACCAAAACTCGAATTACAAATAATTATCTATTTCAAGTTTCAGAACCGTTCTTCTTAAAGGTCAAATTGCTTTTAGTTTGACTCCAGTTTTATAATAATACTTGTAATGTCATTCTGGATTTTGAACATTTCCATCAACTATTCACTATGCCACCAAGAGAGAGAGAAAGAGAGTTGTATGTAAACAGTCTTTATATAACTATTTTTGTTAAAATAAGATTTTTATCCAAAGTAAATACAAGCTTATATGTGCTAAGATCTCCAGCAGACCAACGGATCATCCGATATAATTTTTTTCCTTCTTCTTTAGGCCGTACGACCGTGCTGGATATAAAGACTTTATGAATGGCGGAACGATACATAGAAGTGGGTGGGGTACCTGCGCTAGCGTAGTAATACTACTGTAGCAGTAGCTCAGCAACAGTAGTATTAGCAGTAATATGCATGAATTAAACGTTTAGGCCAACTGCTGGGATCCTTGAGGATCATTTAGCACTTCTTACTACTACTCGAGAAATGAGTTTTTATAGCCAGAAGTTAAATTTTCTAATCCAACAATGCCCATAATAGCCTTCAGTGTTATCCTGAATTATAACGAGGCGAAAGTGGGTGGAGCCTCATGAAGTCATCATTCTGACGATAATTATTGGTGAAAGTTTAAAGCCAAAATACGGTATAGGCTTTTTTTTCAGTAAATAGGTCGATAGCCAATAAATAAAAATTGCTTGGCATTGGATATAGCAGTTATCAAATCAAGCTTGTCGACTATGTTTTTGAAAATTACCAACTATTCCCTACATCTTGTCAATCTGATTGTGACCTATAAAGTAGACTGTAATTTCTTAGGACACCTATTTTGGGAATTAGACTAATAATCGAAGTGTTTTTGTATTTATTAGCATATTTTGTTGGTTTGTTCATTATGACAATTACCAGTGGAGAGGTGTCAGAGTTCATAAAGGTGTACTGCTTTGCTTGTATTTAAATTTTTGTCATTGTTGCCAGAGGTATAGCCTTCGTTACGTATAGCCAATCATCCATCGAAAAAGAGGGAAGAAATGCTGTCATAGGTTACGTAACGAGTGCGTTCGAAACCTTTTCTTTGAGTAAGTTGGCCCGTCTTCAAAAAAAGTCACTTTTACATTATAAGTACCAAATTTATTCAACCTACGTAATGCAGAATACAGTCAAAATTTATGTGTAGATATAATGTGTATTCTGATTAAGCGTTATATTTAGGAAATGCATAGATAAAAAGTTATTGCGAAAAAACCTTGTTACAGAGGCCCTGAATCTCATTGTAAACTTGCACAAAATATTGTTCTGACGCTCAACTGTCATTACAAACCTAAAGAGCTCCTTCTGAAAAGCTGTAAATACAACTTTCAGCTAATTTAAAGGAACGTCCATCAACTAAGTAACGGAAATGAAAATCTTCCAACTGTCAAAATTGAATTTATTCCTGGTCAGGGAATTTCACCAAACTTGACACGAGATCAGAAACGAACTTCTCACCAAAGGCAAGTTTCAGCTGGTGTGAATAGCCTAGCGGTGCAAAAATGAACTAATTAGTTTTAAAAAGTCTGATTGCATAAGGAACATGAATGCTTACATAATAATATTTCCCTTCAATAATAAATGAGATAGAAACTACTATGGGTTTCACAGAGAGTGCAAGCACGTTTTCGAGCAATAACACTGTAACGAACGCTCGTATAAGTACGAGATTTTGCTGTAGTGTATTACACACAGTGCCGTAATTTATAATATCATGAATTACTAATTGTAAAGAATAAAGATAATAGTCCCTGTACAAAGAGAAAATCTCGATTAGCCTGAAATAAAGTATAAAAAAAAGCTCCGACTACCTTCTCCTTCCACCTCCACCCCCTCCTTCTTCTTTCCCTCTCCTTTCTTCCCTCATCTGCCCTCCCTCCGCCTGTCTCTCTCTCTCTCTCTCGCTCTCTCTCTCTCTCTCTTGAAAGTTGCTTCAGTTTAAACTTTTGTATGATTTTTTTTTTCTATCTATCTATCTATCATACTAAAAATAATATTGCCATTATCAATAGAAATAAAAGTTAAAAATTTATTGTTATTTCATAACTATCAAAACACACGAGTTGCCAACTTGTGTTTATGACATGTTTCATTGTCGTGTGGACGCACCCTCAGTAGGAAACACAATCAATGATATCACAAGGGATGGCAATAAACACATCTTGCATTCAAAGTACAAAACTAGGGAATGTGAAAGAGAGAGAGAGAGAGAGAGAGAGAGAGAGAGAGAGAGAGAGAGAGAGAGAGAGAGAGAGAGGTAAATTACAATGTCGAAAACAAGACTGTCCGGCACTGTTGTTTCTCTTAAATAACAAATTTGTATATAAATATAGCCAAACTTGGACAAATTTTTCAGGGTCACCAAAGACAATGCTAATGAAAGGCTTCTTAATATAATTTAACTAACCATAACTGCACAAGTCCCTGAATAAACAAGCGTGACAGACAGACGAACGAACAGAGAGCAAAGAGACACTCGAAGACCTTTGTAACGACCCTTGACCGCCCCGCACGAGATAAAATTAGACCCAGGACCTACCCAGGGCCCACTAAGACAGGTCAGACCAGAGTCAAAGTATATAGGGTCTGCTCAACTCAGCAGTGGGGGTGGAGCTAATACTGTGACGTCACAAGAGTAACACTTCCCGTGCTTCTCCATTGAATTACTTAAAGAACCTTTAGTTTTGATACATTTAATCCATATCGCATGGGATTTTTCATAAAATCTTGATCAAATCTGTAAAGAGGTCACATGCTTGATGTTTTTTAATACCCATTCAAAGTATGTAAGGTCTGCTCAACTTGGCAGTGGGGGCGGAGCTATAACTGTGACGTCACAAGTGTAACGCTTTCCCACGTCTGGAAGAGTTTAGGGATGGGGAAAATTAGGACCAATCAAAGCGGGTGGAGCTGATCCATGACGTCACAAGCCACCCCTTTTAGCTACACTCGATCTCATAGCCATTACTGCCGAAGAAAATCTTCCCCATTTCACAATTTACGGCTTGTATACCCTATACATTTTAGTCAGATATATAGAAACATAATGCAACACAAATTCAACAAACAATATATTCGTCAAATGAGATACACCATGAAATATCTTATGCGTTGTTGGCTTCTCCCTCTTGGTAATACTGCTCAGTCCCTCTGAATTCCTGCTCACAAAGTCGATATTTACTGCATAAATAATATTTTCATGGTAAGTGGCTGTGGCTAAATTATATACTTGAACATGTGTGTTTAAAGCCATTTAGAAAGAGTTGCGATAACACATGGGATGAATAAAAAATATACAAGATGGTAAAATTAATGGTATGGTAAAAATGATGGTATATGACCTGTAATTAGCACTACAGACTGCAGACAGGAGGCCAAGAACTCGCAGCACTTCGACTCCCATTAAGAATCTTGGACTTTGAAAGTGACGGTTTTAAAAGCATGGATCATGGAACGTTTTTCAGGCGTTACTGCCTGTTGTTTCAGGCTACAAAAAGGTATTATGTACAGAACTAAAATAATAATTGCCTTATGCTTAAAAGAAATGTGGAGGATACAGTTTTGATGACAAATTTACGTACCCGGTAGGGGGATAGTGCCACACATGTTCAAGTATATAATTTGCACACATGTTCAAGTATCTAATTGAATATTTGCATAAAATTTTCTGTTGGAAGAGAGTTGGAAAAAAGTGTCATCCATATTTACTTTAAAGCATATTGCAGTTCTAATAAATTTATGCCTCAATTCTGCTCTAGTTCAGCTTGGTAAAAATTCTACTATAACTCCGTAAATAGGTAGTATTCTTTACTCCTATAATTGCTAAAAGTATTACATACTAATGAAATACTCATTTTGATTCTTTGCACACAATGAATGACAAGTACGAAAGGTTTGGTAAGAATATTAAATAAATTAAATAATCAGTGTTTTCTTTGTACGCAATGACTTAAGCAAAAATCCCGTAAGGGATTGCTGAAAATATTCAATACTGAATTTTATTGTCACTTTTTATTTGTTTGTACACAATGTATGAAAATTGAAAAATCAAAAGCACAAAATTTTCAATAAAAACTTTTTATATATTTGTACACATCAGGTAAGGACATCTGGAAGGTTTTATGAAAACGGAATCCATCTCAAAAAGGCAATTTTTTACTACAGCTTATCAAGTGCACCTTGAAAAACAACCGCAATCAGATTAGCTACTGACAGGATGAGTTTGTCACGTAACTATATTTGGTTACATTAGGCTAACTTACATCACCAAAACAACAATACCGGAGGTTTCCTTAAGGGCACATTAGCTCTTGAAATAATTTAATGAATGAAGCTGAAACTGTGTTCCTGTAAATAGTAGGGACTATATCAGTCTGATTCCTGTTCATGGCCTAGTTATGACCAGTATATTCCTTTTATACAATGCACAATAATGTGCATTACTACGAAATAGCATATGTCAATAGAAATCCGTAGTGTAAGCCTACTCCCTCTCTCTATATTCCCCTGCAAACAGGTCAGATACCATCATTTTTACCATCTTGTATATTGTTTGATTCATCCCGTGAGTTATCGCAACTCTTTCTAAATGGCTTTAAACATGCATTTTCAAGTATATAATTTAGAAATTCACGATGTGAAAATATTATTTACCAAGAGGGAGAAGCCAATAACGCATAATATATTTCATGGTGTATCTCCTTTGAAGAATATATTGTTGTTAAATTAGTGTTGCATTATGTTTAGATATATCTGACTAAAATGTAAATGTTATACAAGCCGTAAGCTGTGAAATTGAGATGAAAGTATTTCTTCGGCATCGTGACTGGCGGCAGTAATGGAAATAGGACTGAGGAGAGAGCTAAAAGGCGTGGCTTGTGACGTCATGGATCAGCACCACGCACTTTGATTGGTCCTAATTTTCCCCATCCCTAAACTCTTCCAGACTTGGGAAATATGTTTCCCGTGCTTCTCCATTGAATTACTTAAAAAAACATTTAGTTTTTATACATTTAATCCATATCGCATGGAGTTTTTCATAAAATCTTGATCAAATCTGTTAAGAGGTCACATGTCTGATGTTTTTTAATGCCCACTCTCTCATTTAGTCACCAAGCCTTGTTTTATTTCACATAAAATATACCAGCTTCAACACACATACTACTCCAGCTTTCTTCATATGTTTATTCTTTACTTATTCATTTACTTACGTATATACTGGTTTGCTGTATTCTCTTCAAGTCCATTTTTTAACATGACAACTCTCTCTCTCTCTCTCTCTCTCTCTCTCTCTCTCTCTCTCTCCTCTCTCTGGTAGTAATATTATCAAGATTTTAAATAATTCTTAAGAAATGTATTTAGTTCTGTCACTGTGTTCATACCTCACTTTGAAAAGTAACTTTTTTTTATTTATTTAGAATGATAGATTAATTATATTTTCCAAATCTTATTATGAATACTAATTGTTATTCAAAAAATACAAAGAATATGTGGATAAAGGCAGTGTAAAAAATGGCAGTTGCATTTGCAAGACTTGACCACAAAAAAGAAAACAATATCAAAAGTATAAGAATTACGTCATATACGATATAAGGTATCAAAGGAATAATACAGAGAACACATTTTCAGTGTAAGGACAACGCTTTATCCGCAATTTCTTTGTACATATTCCTACAGTCGAGTTGTTCTTACCATCATCCTAGAGAGCGTTCAGCAGGCTTCCCGCCAATGTATATATAATGTAAGATTATGTTTTGTATGCTTTTATATTCTTAGTTATATGTCTCATAAAAAACACAGAGCCCGTGCTGGCATAAAGCCAGCTTAATCTTAAACAACAACAATAAAGTCAGTACACTTCTACCTGCCTCTTTGTCCACACCTCGCACCAACAAATTTCTTATTAACACTTCATATGACATAAATATACTTACGAACACTTAAGTTTACATATAACACAAACTGTATACATAAATGTATTAATTATGCATGCCTCAAACGACTATAATATTTTCGGAAAAAAGTACAAAAAGGTATTCGTCAGTCTGGCTGGATGTAACTGAAGACGTTTCACAATGGACCAGGGTAGATTTCAGATCTCCCACGAACGCTTAATTTTTTTTATAATTTTTGCGTGCGTAGATCATTTTTTCTGTGCGCAATTATGGAATTGAAAGTAATTGTAATTGTAATGTGTCATATACCAATTGAAAGGGCATTCTTTGTACTTGTACATGGTATATGGCAAAATGTAATAAGATGAAAAATTATGTAAGAAAAATGTGGTAAATGTTTACATAAAAAATAAAAAAATTTGGGCCGTCTTTGACCTAGATTTCCTCGAAAATTTCTGAGAACACCAATCAATTTTATTTATGCAATATACAGTAAATTTTATCAGCTTTCTAATCCATTTTTCAGTTTCTTTCTATCATCATCCCTTAGTCAGATACGCTACGAAACGTGAATGTATGTAGGTTGACGGATGAAGTAATTGCACATTTTTTTTGTGCATAGATAATTTTTTTGTGCGCGCTTGTGGGTTTGAAAGAAATCGTAATTGTAATGTGCCATATATCACTTGAAAGAGCATTCTTTGTACTTTAAAGTAGTATATGGCAACATGTAATAAGAGGAAAATTTATATAAAAAAAACGCCATCGCAAAAATAGTTACACAATAATGTTATCATAAATATAGTTTCATAAAGATATGGTCCTTTTGTAACTGATGACGTTTCACAAGGGGCGGGGATAGGTTTGAGCAGACCCTATATACTTTGACTCTGGGTCAGACGGCGCGCAGGTAGAACACGCAGCTGGAATGAGTGATGACACCAGCTGCGCCTCTTCATGTACTGACTTCCCGTCTTGTTCCCCAGCCTGACCCAAGTCACCATCGTGTGTACACCTTTTCATTATAATCTTTTTCCACTAGGCATACTTCAATTCTGCAGATATGCCAAACAACTGTTCAGCATATGGGTGCTATAATACAAGATATCAGGATCAGAAGTACAATACTTCCGTTTTCCAACGGCAAAAGAACTTAGACGAGATGGATTCATTGCTGTTGTCGCACAGATAGCACAAACGCTGATAATGCAGTGGTATGCTCTGTGCATTTTGCTGACACTGACTACAAAGATGACATGAAATCCATACTCCTTAGAATCGATACTCCTAAACGACAACAAACATTAAAAGATGATGCAATTCCTTCTCTCCTTATGCCTCAAGGTGATTAAACTATAATGCAGTGCTATGTAATTAGTGTGTGTGTGTGTGTTTAAGGCTTTGTTACAGGTTTTATTGGAGAGAGGTGTTGTGTTTAAGGAATTGTTATGTATTTATAGCAATGTACAGCAATTTTTGTATGTTTTGTTGAACTGTTTGAACTGTGTATTTATGCAAATGTATCATTACTTTGACTTTTTTTTGATGAACTAATAAGGAATAATCTTGTTGATTCTGAAGGATGGTAGTTTCATATCTGATGCCTGTATCTGGGAAAATGTTAACAGCGACAAAGACCGAGTATGGTTTAACATATAAACTTAGTGAAATGCATTTGAATGTATCTGGTCATCAACGACAGCAAGTTAAATTAGCTACCTAACTTCTATCAAATACATGCTCTAGTTCAATTTCATATCTTGGATAAAAGGGACTGTTGGTGAAAAGGTACGGGAAGGAAACTTCTGAGTTCATCAACATGATGGATCAGTGGTTTGACCTAATAAATTCTTCTCATAAGTTTGGGGACAAACAGTCACGTAATGCATTTGGTGTCAACTTATGTGACCAAATAAATGTTCTGTATAGAATGGCGGAAGTAATGTTAACAATGAGAGTCAAAGATTCACAGCGTAAAGGGCTATATATGTTTCAGAAAAGTGTAGTCTTATCTTCTCACCCACTAATTGGCTTGCACAATATGCTTCGTAAGTCTTTCGGTACAGAATACATTTTGACTAGAAAATTAAACCAAGATAATTAGAACGTTTATTTTGGTGCATACGACAAATGCATGGGCCATATGAGCACCCTAATGCTCTCACTGTAAAATTCAGGTTAAAGAGATTACTCTTAGGAAAGATGTTGCTCTACTATCGGAGAAAGCAAACGTAACTACTGATAATTTAGAGTGTCTATCTACAAGTGATGGCCGGATGAAAACAAATGATAAAGGTAACACTTTCTGTGAAAGAGATTTAGCAGTCGAACTACATTACTAGTAACTGTTTCAAAGACTTAGATGTTGGGTGTGAGCTGGAAAATGATGTAGATGATGAGACTGACGATGATGAACATGGGTGTAAATCAATTGATGTAGTTATAGAAGAATAATCTCCTAGATACATTGGGGGGCATATTGCAAGGAAGTTTTGTGAGCAAGGAAAAGAGGTGGACAGATGAAGTAAACAGAGGTGAACTGTACGCTCCCTCAGAGTCATTTTATTCTCATTTAACTACAATGAGGGAAGTATTTCAAACTGTGCATGGAGTCAGTCTACAGGATTTTGAAAAATTGTACCCGAAATTGAATGTGCAGGAGTTGGTTTACCAAATGATGTCATAGCCTTCTTTGCCAAAATATCACTGTTCTTTAAAATTTGAAAGTTAAATAATATTAGGATAAATAAGAAAAACGTCAAGACTTGCAGAAGTGAAAGTAATAAACATATGAAAATGATAAGGTAATAGTAGTATGTAGAACAAGCAAACATAACTGTGTTAACCTGTGTATGTACATCATTTGTGTATAAGCTGTGTAAATAAACTTTACAGTAACGTAAGAGTTATATATTTATTCCTCTTTCAGAAATATATTATAGACATGATAAATATGCTGTCTGTTAATCTTGGATATCCAAATCATTCAAGAGGGAGGGAGAGGGAGCAGGCAGGAGAGAGAGGGAGAGGGCACAGGCAGGTGAGATGTGGATCAGCTGACGTCACTGTGCAGACCTGTCTAAGTGGGTCCTGGACCTACCATCTTCGACCCCAGGGCCGCAAGGGAAATTTCAAGGGACAGGAGCCTTCTTCAGACTTTCCTAATTCCCTTTGTCTCCTATTCTCTCTCCAGGGCCGCCCCAAAGGCCCAGGGGGGACGGAGAAGCGAGGCAAAGGGAGAGGAAGGTCCCCCAATTGTTAGGATGACTGAGAATTGTTTCATTTTTGTCCGTTGGGGAAATAGATTATAAAGAAGTTGGCTCTCGAGACGAATTCGACAGGACCTAGATTCTTTCCATTCGTTTCATATCATCATATTACAGCAGCACTGATTACAACAAATGTTTTTATCATTATTATAAACCATGAAAAAGAAAATTTTCTCTCTCCCATATACATACAGGACATTCCTTAGTGTAATTGAGATGCCGCGGATTCACTTATACAAATTGGATAATACTGTCTCTCTCTCTCTCTCTCTCTCTCTCTCTCTCTCTCTCTCTCTCTCTCTCTCTCTCAATAAAGAAATATTCATTTGAATAAGAAAAAAGCCAAAGGTCTTTACAAAGTTTTTTTATCATAAAATATTCCAAAGCATTTTTCTTTTCTTCAGAAAAATGAAGACATCATCTCGCCCAACTGACATATCCCAAATTCCTTTGCCCGAAGGTCAATCGCTACCGAAGAAAAAACGCCACAGAGCCCCACAGAATCCCAAAGGGCCTCAAAGGGCCACAAAGAGTCCCATAGGCCCGCACAGAGTTCCATGGAGCCACACACAACCCCACATAGCGATACAGAGTCATACATGGCTACACAGGGCCACCAGTCGCATAGAGCCTCATAGAATCATACAGAGCCCCACAGGGCCATACAGTATCCCATAGCGCCACACAGTTGCTTAAATCGCCAGAGGGCCCCATAGATCCAGACAGAGCCCCACAGAGAGCCATAGAGGCATATTTCCCAAAAGGACGTTAGTTTTTTCTTTTTTTATTTATTTATTGCAGGTATCTGAAAAGAGGTTGGTGTGGGGTATAAACTATTTTATTTACAACATACAACAAAGAATATACACAAATTATAGATATATAGATTATATATGTTTTATTGATATTATAGATATTATTATAGATTATTATAGATATTATAGGATACGATTCATCTATTTATCAATTTTGATTTATTATTTATCTTTTTTCCTAATAATTGATCTCTTCTTCCGGTATTGTCTATTATCTTCTGTTACTTCTTTCAAGTGAACACCATATCATTCTGTAATAATAATAATAATAATAATAATAATCAATAATAAATAATAATAATAATAATAATAATTAATAATAATAGCCATGGTATGTCGCAATACCATGGGACACCAGAGTTGAAGAGAAAGAGAGGGAAAAATTGGATAAGTATCAAGATCTGAAAATAGAAATAAGAAGGATATGGGATATGCCAGTGGAAATCGTACCCATAATCATAGGAGCACTAGGCACGATCCCAAGATCCCTGAAAAGGAATCTAGAAAAACTAGAGGCTGAAGTAGCTCCAGGGCTCATGCAGAAGAGTGTGATCCTAGAAACGGCACACATAGTAAGAAGAGTGATGGACTCCCTAAGGAGCAGGATGCAACCGGAACCCCACACTATAAATACCACCCAGTCGAATTGGAGGACTGTGATAGAGTAAAAAAAAAAAAAAAAAAAAAAAAAAAAATAATAATAATAATAATAACTGAATTGCAAGTCAGTAGCCCCTGTAGCATTGTTCTATATGATTAAGGGTTTATCTTTTGAATAATAATAATAATAATAATAATAATAATAATAATAATAATAATAATAATAATAATAACTATTTTGGAAGAAGACCTCTTTTAAACAAATTCTGTTGAATAAAATGGCAGAATTCAGCGAATCAATCTTATATATTATCTTTTCTATTTTCCTTATTACTCGCTTTTCTGGGTCAGCGATACTTCGCAATAAGTTTAATTCGCAGAATTCTGCCATTTTATTCAACAGAATAATAATAATAATAATAATAAAAGTAATGGCTACTTCAGCAGCGTTACACTTATAGAGATTCTTCTCTATTCTACGAATAGCGGCTTTTTCCGCGCTACTTAAACAGGCTAGTAGAGCGGCTATTTTGGTCATGATCAAATACAGTGTCAAAATATATACACCTATTTTGACACTGTATTTGATCTATATCCATTCAAGTATTGAAGGTCACTTCATAAAACTCATCGTGAAAGCTCTTGAGGAATATATATGGTTATGGGAGACATACTAATCTAGATCTTCAGTTATGTCTCCCCCTAGATGCTGACCCCTTGGCGTGGGTAGGGGGCTTAGGGACCAGTTGCTGGGCCGTGATGCCTGTTGGGGTTGCTTTCTCACTGGTCCTTGGGGCCCAGTAACTGCTGATCCAACTAAATTAGTCAGAACTTTTCCTTCTTTCTGCAATTTTTTCATTCTTACTACATCCTTCTCCTTCATGTAATATTTTTTACTAGCATTTCGGATTAATTATGTGGAATTTTCCACCTTTGCTGAAATTTACTGGACCTGTTAAACAGAAAAGATATCATAGTTGGGACTGGGTTTTATATCTGAAGTTAAATAAGAGAACACATGGGCCCATTGATGGTAGCAAAAGGAAGATAATACCAATGCAGGAAACTCTGATAACCGAGGAAAAAGTCATAGCTTGCCTAAGTAAGCTCAAAGCAAAAAAACCTTCAGGCCCAGATGGAATCAAACCAGAGCTTTACAAAGCATTAATGAAGAGCAAAACCTGTATAGAAGTATTGGTTAGATGCTACAACAAAGAGCTAGAAATCAAAGAAAAGCCTGAATCTTGGAAGAAATCGAGAACGAAAATGATAGAAAAGAAAAGGAAACCAAAGGCCAAGGATCTAAGGCCAATAGCTTTATTAAATATATCATACAAAGTATTCATGATGCTGATAAAAGATAAAATAGAAGCACACCTCAGACTGAATGAAGAAGATCACGAATGCAAAGCAGGATTCACAAGAGGGAGTATGATTGAAGATAATATCCTTACACTACAATATTGTGTAGAAGAGAGCTATAGGAATAGAAAACCTCTAATAGTAATAGCTATCGATTACAGTAAAGCCTTTGACTCGGTAAAAAGAGAAGTTATGATCGAAGTCATGAAACAGTTCAAAATACATTCAAAATCATAGAGGCAGTAGCTAATATATACGAAGGTGATAGCACACTAATAGACCTAGGGCAGGGAGATGAACAGGAAATGGAAATTACCAGTGGAATCAAGCAAGGGTGTACAGGTTCTACATCACTTTTCAAATTGATGACATATTTGATAATTAGGAAAATGGAGGAGGAAGGGACAGGATTTGTTGATGATGGGTTAGTATTAGCAGGAAATATAGAAGATGCAAGGAAAAATATAAAGATTTTAACAGATATGGGAAACAAATGTGGGCTAGAAAATATAAATAAAGAGAAAGGCAGCATCATTATTTTCAATATGAAGGAAAAACCAGAAGAGATTGAGGATATAAAAGTGCGGGAGAATATAACATATTTAGGAATAAAGGTAAACAATACTAAAAATCTGTTTAAGCTACAGAAAAAGGAAATGATGGACAAAGCACAGAATTTAGCCAACCTAACCTATTCAGTGATAGAGAAAAGCTGTAACAAAGTATTTATAGGTAAAACATACTGGAAAAATATAGCTCTACCATCAATCTTATATGGGACCAATGCAGTTAATTTAACAGATACAGAAATAGAAAAATTGCAAAGAATAGAGAATGGGGTTTATAGGAAAATATTAGGAGCTTGTAGAAGTACAGTAGTAGCCACATTAAGGGGGAAGATAGAAGCATCTTACATGAAAAGCAGAATTATAAGTGGAAAGCTAAATTATGTAAATAATACTATAAATGGACGGAAAGAGTTACTGAAGAAAATAATTACAGATATGCAAGAAAAGGAAAGAAAATGGTGGGAAACAGTGGAAAAGTACATGCACGAAATTAAAATCTATTTAAGAAAACTGGAAGGAATGTCCAAAACAGAAATTAAGGACAAAGCCAGAATCTGGGACACAGTAAAGTGGAAAGAAGACTTGGAAAATAAATTGACCGTAAATATACATAAAAAGTGGAAAAGTGAAATAAAAGATGAAGAGATTAGGACAACAACTAATGATAAAGTAAGAAATAAACGATTAATAAGCTCCTTACATGTAGCAATAGAGAAGGCCACAGACCTGCCTGTGATTGTCCTTGGGGATTTCAATGGGCATTTAGGTTTCACAGGGACACAAGAACTTCACCAAAATGGAAAATGCGTTATGAGCCTAATGGAAAAATACGACCTAACGCTATTAAATGGAGATCCCAGATGCAAAGGAGAGATAACCTGGAGTAGAGGAGATCAGAACAGCACTATAGACTTTGCCCTAGTCAACCAAAGTATCTATAAAAACTCTGAATGTATGGAGATAGATGAGGGAAAATATGAATATGACCTATCAGACCATCACCTCTTAAAGGTCCAATTCAGAATGAACACTAAAGTAAGGAAGATGTTCAGAAATGAAAGAAAATAAATCAAATATCTGAAAATTACAGAAAGAGTCCACCAGGAAATACATTGAATATATTGAATATAAAGTAAGCCAGCAAGACAGAAAAGGAGATCTAACCAAGTTGGAGGAAACAATGAGTGAAGCCAAAGCAAATAACCTAGCGAACATAATCAAAAGAAGGTTAAAGAAAGGAAAACAAGAAGAAATAGAACCCAGTATGGGTTCCCAAACCAAAGAAAATAAAGAAGGAAATAAGCCAAAGAAGAGTATATAACAAATTAAAAAGGAAAGCCACAAGAATAGAAGAAAAGAGATACTATGAAGAAGCATATCTTAAACAAAAACAAAAGGTACAGATAATAATAAAGAAAGCATATGAAGAATATAAAGAAAAGGTTAGAAATGAGATAATGAATGATAAAAACAGACACAGGAAAATCTGGGAATATATAGACATGCTGAGAGGAAAGACCACCTCAGAAAAAGAATGGATAAGGATATACGACAAAAAAATAAGCAAGAGATGAAAGGAGAAACCCAAGGGAAAGAGCTGGTAAAACTCTGGGAAACAAAATACCAAAAAGAAGAAAACAAAATAGGAGAGATATTGAGTGAAAGCATGAAAAAACAAAATAGACATGACATGGAAGGAATAGTGAAAAGATTAGGACAGCAGATGAAATACCATATATCTTTAAGAAAACACATGTATGGAGTGTATGACCTAACAGAGACAGAAATTAAACCCATGGAAGAAATCAACATAACAGAAAAAGATGTTAAAAAATCAACTTCCCCCCCTCAGAGAAACGAAGGGCAAATAAAAAGCTAGACGGAATGAAGCCAATTCTGTTCAAACTATTCTAACAAAGTACCAAACTTCAAAAAGAATTGGCAGTGTTTAAACAGCATACTGAAGGGCAGGAAAACGCTGAGAAGCTGGTTCAAGTAAAAACCAACACTTACACCCAAGAAACAACACCCACAGTCAAAGACCTTAGGCAATTGCTCTAACAAATGCATCATATACAATTTTCAAGGGGATCCTGAAAACCAAAATAGAAAAGCATATTAGAAATATAGGAAAAAATTGATGAACTGCAATCAGGCTTTACCATGCAAAGGGGGGAATCGATAATTTATATATCTTACAATACAAGAAACATACAGAAGAAAGAACCCATTATTTGTTGTATCGATAGACTTCCAAAAAGCATTTGAATCAAGTTAATAGAAAAATGCTCATAGAGGTCATGATGAAGTATAGGCTGCATGCAGAAGTAATAAATGCAGTTGCAAAGATGTATACAAATGATGTAACAAGACTATGCCTTAACAATATAGAACAAAAAGAGCTAAATGTAACTAATGGAATATGACAGGGATGCAATGGGTCAACTATATTCTTTCCTACTAATAACGTATCTGAATATAGAAAAACTAGAAAATACAACAGAAGGTTTTAGAAATGAAGTTATAAGGATTGTGGCACTATTATATACAGATGATGGATTAATACTAGGACACACTTGAAGAAATAACAAAATCAATAAAAACCCTTATGGAAATAGTGAGTGAATGTGGCCTAAACATAAACAAGGATAAGAGTAACATGTTAATATAACAAACGAACTGGTATAGTATCGAGATGATTTGGAAAAAATATGGACCACATAGAAGGAATGAAACTAGTTAAGCAGATAAGATACCTAGAAGTAACAAATAACAATATGGAAGGCTGCTTCAGAGAACAGATAAAAAGGAACCAAATTGAAGCAAAGCAAAAAGGGGCAAAATCTGTAATAGGTTCAAAATAGGAAAGCTGTATTGGAAAAGATTAGCAAACAATGCCATCCTTTCTTGAAGGCCATGGAATTCATGAAACTCTAAGACAAAAAAAAAAAAAAAAAAAAAAAACCATCAATGAATTACAAAAAGTAGGCAATTAAGTAATAGATAGAACAATTCTGAAAGCCCCAAGATACACAGCGATTTATGCATTAAGATCTGAAATAGGGGCCTCTTCCTTCCTTTATTCCTGCCACTCAACATATATATGAAGAATAAACTATCCTATCTGAAAAGTACACTTGAGAGCGGTGGAAATAGGCCCCTAAATGAGATAACCAGGGATCAGTAAGAAAACAAGAAAACCCCTTGGAAAATGCAAGTAAAAGAATATATGAGTGAATTAAACATAAACTTAAGTAAAATAGAAGCCGTTAAAGGTAAACAGCTCAAAGAAATAATAAACAACTGGGACAGAAATGCATGGCAGAGAGAGATAAATGAATGATGAGACAACATTGAGTCTACAGAAAATGCTATTACAAAAACATAAGAGAAGAAATCTGGTATGACAGCACTGAAAAAACAAAACTGACCAGTAGGGCCAGACTACATAACAGAAATAGAATAAAAGGGAAAGATACAGAACGTTTGTGCTGTTAGAAAAAGAAATGAAAATTTAGAATATTTCTTACTCTACTACCCAGCATGATACAATGAGATTAGAATTAGGTAGCCATAGTTTTGTGCAGCAGCCATATCAGGAAAATGAAAAGGCATTGATAGCTAACATACTCTTCTTTGCAGATCTGCTGAGGGGGAGGTTGAAAACAGGAAAGAATGTATGAAAAAATTATGGTACTATAGTATAAAGAAAAATAACTTAAACATAAACAAAGGTGGAATTAAAACAAGCAGAAAAGCCGTTTCTTAAGTAAAGTCCACATACTACTACTACTACTACTACTACTACTACTACTACTACTACTACTACTACTACTACTACTACTACTACTACTACTACTGTGTGTCTATTAAATCTGGTGTCACAACATCTGGGTAATTGACACCTCTACTACTATTACATCGGCCGGAGTACTTATCGTCATTTATCCTAATTATCTCTCAATGAGATAAATTTTCTATATTTTTAATTATTTCTCCAATGATTATATCTAACTTTCCCCTTTTCATCCATTAGGTTTGAATCAAAACATCAAATTCAAACGGGAACCACGAACGAGAAGTCCTCAGGAGACGACGCCCAAAACGTAAACAAACCGCCATTAACGGAATCCATTATTTGCCATAATAACTACCACTAAATTACCCGATTTATTGAGAAATTATCTAAATTTTTAATTATATTCCCACTGATTGCTTACAAGTGTCCACCAATTGACTTATTAAAAAGAATGAAAACAACCAGAACCACTTCTAAACCGGAACCATAAATAGACACTCTCAAATAGAAGACGCCCAAAATGTCAACACAGCGACGCCATTGTAACTTCTATTCAAACGTCTTTTAATCTTCTTTAATAATTGCCGTCTTCATAATCAAGACAATTCTTAATCAATCATAATAGTTGATGAATTTCAAAGAACTGATAATTACTGTAATAATGTGAGTTATAGATGTTTATAGATAATACAATTAACCTCTAGTTAGCCCTATGGTATTCCAAGGTTACCCTATAGACCGTAGCCTTCTATGGGGTCTCAACCTGAGACTGTCTAATTGAAACGAGTTATATTTTATGATATCTCAATGATTTTCTCATAGGCAAATGTTAAGTTTAGGCTATAAGTTTCTGTAGGATCTCATTACAGTAGGCTACAGGATGCCTGTATCCTGTATCCTGGCCTACTTTATCCCAAGACTGTCTAGTCCAATGATGCCGTGCGATTTTGTAATTATTTTACGGGAGGTTTGGGTACGGCAATTTAGTCTATAACCCTATAGCCTAGGCTAGGCTACAGCCCCATGTCCTATTGTGCAAATTATGTTTTTGTTGTTTATTTTTACAGGTATTCTCCTAATGGTGAAGGGGTTAATTTCCAAAAAACCCATCGTTTGTTGGAGTAAATAGCCATCCTCCAACTGTAGTCTTACCTCTAGGTAATCAGTACCTTCCTCATATACATGGTAGCCTAGCCTACATTACTCATTATACTCTAAATATATGTAGTATAGGGTAAACAATCGCAGTCGATCCATCGTCATGGCGTGGCTTGGCCTTATTCACTTGATATTTAATTGGTGAAACAAGAATACAATTACATCTTTAAGCATACCATTCAAAAGATTGAAGTTTGGTCAACATAATGTGATATATGAAAGTTCCATACAAACTAAAATAAGCATGTGAGCTCTTCGTAAAATATGTTTTCAAGGCAGTTTTGAAATCCAATATGGCGGCAATCACATGGCTGGCCGCTCTAACCACAGACAATCCACCATCTTTCCCAGCCTTCCCAGCACTCATTTGAACAATGTCAGCGTATATATGTAATGTTTATTGATCTTATTCAAGATTGCAGCTGTAATCTGCACAATAAAACAACATTTTGTTGCCTATATTAGTGAAAGTATGAAACTTTTTATTCCTGGGGTCATGGTTTGAACTGAAATTCATTTTTACCTTGTAATCGATGGTTTTATCCTTACTGCCATCACAACTGAAACTCCACAGTGCTTATTTGATTGTAACTATACACATTTTGGTCTTAATTCACTCCAAATTTCACTTGAACCACGTTGCAGTTCATGCTTCCTAAGCGCTCACTACACAAACACAGTTACAGGCAGCACACGAGTACACGGTTTATGAGGTGCAAAGCTTTATTCCCTTAATTGTTTACTTTACTCATTATTTAGTTTAACTTGACTTTGTTACTTCAAAATGTTTATTTAATTCATGTCGATTACCCCTTTTTTGCAACCAAATTAACCCCCAAAAATTACAGATATTTCTGATGTACCTTTACAAGCAGACGACGCGACGAAAAATGGCTCATCGTTTCCAATCTAGTGGACCTTTGCACATACGCCGATGCATTGACAAACCGTTTCCATGAATTCTAATTGTCATAGTAATGCAGCAATGATAAAATTGCTGTAATATATAAATATATACGTACTACAAATAGATACGTTAATTTCACTTATTTCCCCGGTTTTGTGTAAGTCTTATACCCAGTTTGGAGGGTAACCACATACCAATTGGCAACACTGATAAACAATTGGAGAGTGCGAAGAATGCCGGAGGTACCGTTCACAAGCAAAACTGTTGATATTTGAGTCAGGAATCTAGTACTTTTTCAACAACGATATTTTCAAATTATTAATCATGAATATGTAAAAATATTTATTCAATTCATGACCTTATACTGCTGTTTAACTATTTATTTAAATAATTATCTAGTGCACGCTTCTTCTTCTACTAAAAATTGTAGTTCCCTTGGATTAGTCGTGGGTGGAAGAAGTCATTGTTACGATTTTTTGTGGAAAAAGGAGTGCCGCAGCGTCTATGGGTACAAGTGGTGTGCGGATTTAGCACATGGAATGGGAAGTTTATTGACACAAGCGACTCTGCAAACATCGAGATGGCGTCAATCTTCTAGATATTTGGAGTTGCAAGTAAATATTTCGAAAGCGTCATGGAGATATGTGTGCACTGCGTAGGGCCAGACTTTCATTAACCTCTGTTTAATCTTAAAATATGAGATTAATTTCTAACTTTGGAGAAAATGCTTATTTCGAAAGAAGAGTAGAGGTCTCGAGCTCTTGTTCTCACCACCAACAACTAGTGACTGACGCCCCATCGTCTTTTTGGTGCTAGGACGTGTTAAAGTACTTTTTCAGAGGGTGGCTTCACACGTGGTGGAAAGAACAAGATCCGCTAGTGCCAGTCCGGTTGTGCTCCCCCTAGTGGTCATTGTTTGTCATTGTTTTGGTTTGGAAATCAGCTAATGGTGAATACGAGTTTATTTTGCTGTACTTAACGCAATTTTGAGCAAATTTTCTTGCTTCTAGTTAGCATAAATGAATATCGAGATACTTTACTTATATATATATGACAAGGTCATTTTTTGTTATATGACGTGTTTTTAAGTCGAAACGTGTCTTGAATACGTCTCATTGTGAATTAAATAATTTTTTTCGTTGGGGGCATGTTTATTGTGTAAAGAAATTTATTGCGTTTGCTATTTTCACTTGATTTCATTGTGATATGAGCTTAACGTTTGTTATACGTTATCAGCATGAAAACAACAGTAAAATGTGTTTTTTCATGGCAGGTACTTTTGATTAATATAGTTTTCTTTCGATTTTATCTATAGTTGTGTTTGATGTCATATCAAAGTTTATGGTAGTTTTATACCTTGTTTGCCTATGCTGATAGTCATTAGCAATTTGATCATTGTTTTCTCAGCTTCAGCTACAGCTTGCAGTTTAAATTCAACAGTATATTACCTTGCCGATCTTGTATCCATAGCAAATTACATAGAAATATATCAGTCCTATTCTACATAACGTCATTTATAACATAACTACGGTGATTGTTTACAGTAGTTGAAATAACAAGGAAAACAGGATGTTGTTATCCGATTTGGTTGTACTTAGCAATAAAGTAGTTTCTCATTCAGTTGTTCATGGCTGTACACATTTACCAAGTATAACATTCACTTTTACTTTTTTTAACCTATTTAATTAGAGGGGCTAAAGATATGGAAGAAAAGAAGTTAAACTAATGTAATTTGCTCTCTCTGCTGCCTGATTGTATGCTGCTGCCTGCACCCACTGCGAGCGAAGTTTAAAAATATTTTTCAAAATATTGTCATATCAGTATTAATTGCTAACCCCATCATAAAGTTGGATTATCGTAAGACGAATGATTGTATCTTGCACTACC
>NC_087222.1:15574670-15610777 GCF_015104395.2 Macrobrachium nipponense
CGGCTTTTGACATTCCTCCTCCCCTGGTCCTGGGAGTTTGAAAGAGGTCTAGGCTAGGAGCAATGCGGAGCCGATCAGACGTCCCCTTCACTGCACTGGGGGCGGGTCACTGCACTCACTGACACTCTTAACTTCGCCTTCATAGCTTTTAGCTGTTTCTGAAGCTCCCTGATCGAGGATCTCATGATTTCCATCTCTGAAAACGAATCCTTAGATTCAACACAGGGAGAAGGGGCTGAGGAGAAACGTTATCATCTACCTGTTAGTTTCTAACTCGGGTTCAAATGAACAAGATCTACTCGAGCTTCTTGCGGAAGCTTTCCTAGCTCTATCTTTCTCTCTTTTCTTGATATAAGAAGATAAATCCTTCCATCCTTGTTCTGTCAGTCCCTCACATTCAGCGCAAGTCTTATCAAAAAAACACTCAGAACCTATACATTTAATATGACAATTTGTCGAAAATTGCATTTTTCCTAACTATACAAACCTGAGGTCCTTTAACAATAGGAAAGTAGCTAGCGGCCTAGCTGGAACGGCGTCGTAAGCTTCGAACAAGGGGAGAACGGTAGCTAACCTGGCTTGTCCGCGACATCGTCGCGCGCCGCTGCGACTGGGAGGTAAACAAATCACTTTTGCTTTTGGCCCATGCAAAATACGCAGAGTGAGGGGTGGCATGAGGAGGGACTATATGTAAAGGACCTCAGGTTTGTATAGTTAGGAAAAATGCAATTTTCGACAAATTGTCATTTGTTCCGATACGTAATACAAACCCTCGGTCCTTTAACAATAGGAAGACTCACTTCTTGGTGGGAGGAATCTGAGTCTTTGATGAACAGACTGGTGTTCGTCCATCCCTGGAATGCCTCCCTGGTCCGTAAGAGCGAGGGAGGGATCCAAGCCTCTGTCCGATTTGATCGGGATGTGCACCGCAGGATCAATGGTCAGACCTCTGGGCCGAGTACTAAGAGAGAGGCAAGCGTATCTCTTTGTACCAGCATTGTAAGAACTTTTCCTTTACATGAGCAAATGTAAAGTAATGGGTTTGTCTCATGTAGGCATCCACTTTCTCCCCCTTGTTGGAGAAAGTGGTGGATATACACTCCTATCTCTAGTTAAAAGAGATAGGATGGAGCTCTGTTGAATAGCTTACCTGCATCTGACTCCCTTCCAGCAAGGTAACGACCGTATCCCTCTGCCCACAGTAGAGGTAGAGAAAGATGGTGAAGAAGAAGCCAGTCACTCTCTCATTCGCACATTCATTCTCCCCAGTCATACCAGGAATCGATGCTGTTCTGCCTGCTCGGGTGCTGAGGGTAAGCTTACACAACGTGTTGAGCAGCCACCACAGGTCCCAAGGAAAAAGTATCCAAGGACTTGTGGGCAATATCCGAAGGTCGAAGGACGTGAAGGTGGTCTGGTTGGCCCAGACACCTGCCTTCAGGACCTGCGCCACGGAGAAGTTCTTACGGAACGCTAAGGAGGGTCCGATACCTCTGACTTCGTGGGCTCTCGGTCGGAGCGTACGGATGTCGTCGCTACCATCAAGCCTCGTACGCTCTCCTGATCACCTCACGCAGCCAGAAAGAAAGCGTGTTCTTGGAGACTTCTTTCTTGGTAACCCCAGTGCTAACGAAGAGGCCGTCGACACTCAGGCCTGAGATGTCGAGTTCTCTTCAGATAGCGCCGTAGCGCCCTCACAGGACAAAGCAGCATCTCATCCACATCGTTATCGGTGAAGTCCAGAAGGGAGGGGATCGTGAAAGACTCGAACCTGTCGTCAGGGATCGATGGATTCTGAGTCTTAGCTACGAAGTTCGGGACGAAATCGAGCGTCACAGATCCCCAGCCTCTGGTATGTTTAACATCATACCATGTAGTTCCCCTACTCTCTTCGCCGATGCCAGGGCCAGCAAGAAGAGGGTCTTGAGGGTCAGATCCCTGTCTGACGACTCTCGGAGTGGCTCGAAAGGTCTTCGAGTCAAACTCCTAAGTACGAGAGTCACATCCCACGCAGGGGGCCTGAGTTCCCTGGGTGGGCAAGACCTTTCGAAGCTCCTCGATTAGCAAGGAGATCTCGAACGAATTGGAGATGTCCAGTCCCCTCAGTTTTAGACGAGAGCCAGGGCGGCTCTATATCCCTTAACTGTGGGTACTGAGAGGAGCTTCTCTCGGCGAAGAAACACGAGGAAATCCGCTACCTACTGCTGAAGAGGGTGGCTCTGAGAGGAGACAGACCCTGTCGACGACACCAACCACAGAAGAACGGCCCACGCTTCCCTGGTACACAGCTGCAGAGGGACTGCTCGGACGGTCCAGCCATCTCTGTTGCTGCGCTACGAGAAAAGCCTCTCGTTCGCAAGAGATGGTGGATAACAGCCAGCCGTGAAGTTGAAGGGACTGGACTGCTTGGTGGGTACGTTCTACGTGTGGCTGGGCTAGAAGGTTGTGCCAAGTGGGTAGCTCTCTCGGTGCGTCCGCAAGAAGAGCCAGCAGGTCCGGATACCAAAACGGCTTGCGCCGTTTGGGAGCCACCAGGATCATTCTGAGATTGGGAGTGACCAGCGCTCGACTGATCACTTTCCGAATCAGACAGAAGGGAGGAAAGGCGTAAGCGAAGAGGTTGTCCCAGGGGTGTTGGAGAGCGTCCTCTGCAGCTGCCATGGGTCCGGCACAGCTGAGAAGAAACCTGAAGTTTTCTGTTGCCGGGTGGCGAACAGGTCTACGACCGGTCGCCCCCACAGGTTGAAGAGCCTTTCCGCCACGTCTTGGTGTAGAGACCATTCGGTCCCTATCACCTGATCCCGACGGCTGAGCTTGTCTGCTACTACATTCCTCTTGCCTGGAATGTAGCGTGCTGACAGCTCTATCGAGTGAGCCGTGGCCCACTCGTGCACCTGCACCGTCAACTGATGGAGCGGAATTGAACACTAGCCCCCCCTGCTTGTTGACATATGCCACTACTGTGGTGTTGTCGCACATCAACACCACTGAGTGTCCCACCAAGCGGTCCTGAAACTCTTGGAGAGCGTAGAACGCCGCCTTGAGTTCCAGGACATTGATGTGAAGGTGCTTTTCGTGATGGTCCCACACACCTGCAGTCAGCAACTCCTCCAGGTGTGCGCCCCATCCCTCGGTCGATGCGTCTGAGAACAGAAGCATCTCCGGGGGGGGAGTGCGTATTGGGACTCCTCTTAAGAGGTTCTTGTCGTCGAGCCACTAGGCTAGGTCCTGCCTCACCTTGTCCGTGATAGCCACGGGAAAGTAAGGAGGGTCCTTGGCCTGAGACCAAACTCTCCCTTAGCCTCCACTGGAAGAGACGCAGGTGAAGACGCCCGTGAGGGACTAACTTCTCGAGTGACGACAGATGGCCGATCACGACTTGCCATTGCTGTGCTGCCTGTTCCTGCCGAGACAGGAACCGGCCGGCTGCCTCCCTGAATTTGCTGATCCGCAAGTCTGCGGGAAAGACTTGCCCTGCTACCGTGTCTATCAGCATACCCAGGTACTTCATCTTCTGCTTGGGTTCGAGATCGGACTTCTCGTAGTTTATCACGATCCCCATATCGTGACAAAACTTGAGGAGTCGATCTCTGTCCTGTAGCAACTGCGAGCGGGAGCCTCGCCAGGACTAGCCAATCGTCGAGATACCTCAGAAGACGTATCCCGTTCGAATGGCCCAAGCCGACACCAGAGTGAACACTCGCGTGAACACCTGTGGGGGCGGTTGAGAGACCGAAACAAAGTGCCCTGAATTGTACACCGTCCCGTCGAAGATTGAAGCGGAGGTACTTTCTGGAGGACTGATGGATGGTATTTGAAAATACGCGTCCTTCAAGTCCACTGAAAGCATGAAATCGTTCCCCCTGATCGAGTCGAGCACTGAGCGTGCCGACTCCATCGTGAAACCGCGTCGTGCGAACGAAGCGGTTCAGGGGAGAGGAGGTCTATCACCGGACGCCAGCCCCCCACCCCGATGCCTTCTCCACTAGGAAGAGGCGGCTGTAAAGCCCGGTGACTGGTCCTCCACGATTTCTACAGCTCGTTTCGCCAGCATGGTCTTGATCTCCTGTCGAAGAGCGTTGTCCTTTGCTGATCCCCGGACATAGGTCTGTAGATGGACCGGATTGGAGATGAGGGGGGGCCGAGACTCGAAGGGTAGTAGATATCCCTCCCGAAGGACGTCTACTATCCAGTGCTCGGCGCGTAGCGCTGCCAAGTCGCCCAATGGCTCGCCAAGGAAAACACGACTTTTCCAGGAGCAGTGAGAACGCGTCCCTAGCGTTTCAGACCATCGTTTCGACTTCTTTCCAGCACCCCCTCGTGGGGAAAGGAGGGCTGGGAGGAGGGCTGGTTGCGGCCTCCTCTAGCAGAAGTTGAAACTACAGGAGTCTTCACAAGGGGGTTTCGGAGGACGGTGCAAACCGTCTTCGCCGCCGGGTGGGAAGCGCTAGCCAAGCTCTTTGGTTTGGCCGCAGTCGCTCGAGATTGCCCCAGTAAACCTTCGAGACTGCCTGGTGGACTAAGCGGTCACTCTCGTCAGTGCGCCGCCTTTCCACCGCAGCGTCCACCATCTCTCCAGGAAAGAGAGCTGGGGAACTCCTAAGAGGTCCATTTCGAAGCCCGAGTGCCGCCTCACGCCCGGCCCCCTTGGTCACTCGGGTAAGGACTGCGTCCCTACGTCGAAGAACCAAGTTGGCCCACAGGTTAGCAGTCTGATGGGCGAGGTAAGAGATTGCTCTTCTCCTGACTGGCACAGTCTCCTAAAAGAAGCGTCGTCTTCGAGAGCAGAGCTCCCAGAGCCGGCCGCTACTTTGGATATTGTGAGGGACCACAAATCCAACCAGGAAACTGCCTGGAATGCTGCCATAGCGGTAGATTCCAGGGCAAGTGCCTCCTGCTGCGAGAACCATAGGTTCTCCGACAGGAGCTGCTGCAGGGACACACCTGGAGTCAGCCTTGCTAACTCCGGGTTAACCTGTTTCGGCAGTATCGGGTCTTCCGAAGGCACGTAGAATCGCCTCTGCCGCTGTAGAGGAGGAGGAAAGCAGCTTTAGAAGGACCGTCCGGACTTTAGCGAGTCCTGCCCTGTCCCTGAGACTAGGATTCTCCACCTGATCCAGGACCGAGTCTGCAAGCTCAGATCGCGGTAACCCCACCATCATTTTGGGTTCCCTCTTGGGACCCAAAAATGATTCGAGCCGGGACGTGGGCTCTGCCGGTGTGGAGCGGCGATCCTTCCGCGAGGTCATTATGCAGACGCATCAGCTTAATGACCTCCGCAAAGTTCCTCTGTATCTCGGGAGTTACAGCGTCTTGTGGAGTAGGACCGTCCAGTCCCTCCAGCAAGAGCATCATCCCGCGATACTCCTCCTTCAGAAGGAAGGAACAGCGACAGACCCCTGACGGTCGCCTCCAACTACTTGCGCGTACGTTCTGGTCGGTCCTAAAACCGTGCCTGAGCCGTACGGCGTCATAGCTGGGTCACGAGCGGCGCACCTCTCGTGATCGCTCCTCGGTACCTCGCTCCTCCCGGTATAGCCCGAGGAGGTTGAAGGTACGGGAGAGGCAGACCTGACGCTCCCCCCGCTCGCTCGCTGGCAGGACCAGCGTGCGTGGAGGGCTGCTGCTGATCGTCAACCCTCCGCGGTGACGGTCGAGCAGCAGGCCTAGCCTTGCCGCTCGCCTGGGGTGGGGCGATTGGCTCGGCTGAGAACGTCGAGACCGATCTCTAGCGTCAGGCGAGCTGCCGCTGGTCACCGTCTCCGCCCGGTTCCATCGGGAGCGGCGGACGTGACCTGCTAGGCTCTCTGTCGCGTCGAGACCGGCCAGCGTCCTCTCGGCGCGTCAAACCGCTGGTACCAGCCGTGGCTGGTACCGGCGGCTGTGGGGACTCCTTCCTCGCCTCAGCCCGTGGCCGGTCAGCGACCGTCACGTCAGCCCGAGCAGCCAGTTGATCGCTGCGAGAGCGTCCACTGGCCTGGCGAGAGTCGTGTGCACGACTCTCGCCAGTCTTCTGCTCCGCGCCGCTGTCTTGACGGCGAGCGAGCTCGGGCGTCAAAACTTTGGCTGGACGGTCTTCTTTGGAAGAGCGTCCACTCGGTGCTTCTCGCGAACGAGAAGTCGCGGCCGAGACGGAACCTGGTTTAGCGGCAGAACCGCTAGCACCAGGTGAGGACGCACCAGCCGAGGCTGGTGCACCTCTGGTCCCCGTCGACTTCTTCTTTGCAGAAGGAGCGACGGGCCCCAGTTCCCGAAGGAACAGGAGGACCAGCAGAAGAGCTCCCCAGCTCGCCTGAGCGAGCCGGGCCCTTAGAAGATCCCCGAAGGAGTCTTCTTAGGGGGGAGGAGGCAGCCTTCTTCTTCTTCGGCTGTTTAGCCTTAGAAGTCGAAGGGGAAGGAGAGGCAGCAGACGACGAAGAAGACGACGAAGACGACGACGACACCTTCTTCCTCTTCCTCTTCTCTTCGCCAGGCTCCGCAGGACAGACGTCAGGTCTTCCATCCAGGAGGGAGCCGGGGCAGTTGCCGAAGCAACAGGGCCCGACTGCACCTGTCCGGAAAAGACCTGAGACTGTGGACAGCACCAACCAACAGCAGGAACAACAGGAACAGGTCCGGGAACGGCAGGAATGGCAGGAACATCTGAAAGTGAATGAGCAGCAGCCTGATCTGAAAAGGAATGAGCGGCTGGGACAGCAACAGGTACGGCAGGCACGGCAGGTACCACAGGAGAGCCAGGCGTCCTGTCGGCAGCTACCGTCATCCTCGGCACTGGCGGCAGGCAAGGTCCAGGGGAGAGTACTCTTGGGCAGCGGAAGTCCGGGGTCGGCAATACAAAAAAAACCAGGTGGTGGTGTGGCACCGTCCTCTTTGGCACGGCAGTAATGGGTTTTTGTATAGCAGCCGTGGGTGTCACCGACATTATATGTGGCGTATACACCAGATGCGGTGGCATCTCATATGCTGGTGTCGTTACTGTGGTTGTAGTAGTGGTCACCGCACCATGAGTGACCACTGCCGACCCCGCCAACCGCTGAATCAACCCATTGGATGCTCGGCACTCCCTGCAGTCCCAGCGACTCCCCACACCTGTCCCAGGTCGTCCTTCGCTGATGGCACACCTGCGGAAGCAACAGTCGGGTTAGTCAGAGGGGTTTCCTCACGCCTGGGGGGAGAAGAACCCCCCCCAGAGCGGACGGAAGACCCCGAGTACAACTGGACGTCCGGGTAGCGGGCGCCCTCATCCACACTCGACGGATCGAGAGAGGAGAAGGACTCCGCTACCCCCCCCGCAGGGGAAGGCGCGAAACGTGGGGGCTGGCCGGGGGGCAGGAAAGAGGACGAAGTGTCCGTTACCAAAGGAGTCACTGGACTTTCCGATGACTTCTTGGGCGGCCTAAGTCTCTTCCTGCCCTCGTACAGCACCCACTGCGCCTCGGACAATTCATACATTATTCACGGGCTCGTTGCGGGAGCACTCTCGACGACAACGAGTACAAACCTCGTGAGGATCTACATCGACAAACGATCTAAATCCCCCACATCTACGCCCCTCCAGCCCGGGACACACTCTACGGGCGACCGGAGGGCGTGGTGATATCTCCATTTCTTCTTCACTCATTGCAAAGATCAATAAAAGAAATGCACAAGTACTTACAATCACTCTGATTTATACAGAAAGAGAGGGCAAATTACTCAAACTCAAAGCAAAACGACAAAGCGGGCAGATGCGATGACGAGCACGTCCTTACCCACGCACGGCCGAAAGCAAAAGTGATTTGTTTACCTCCCAGTCGCGCGGCGCGCGACGATCGGACAAGCAGTTAACTACCGTTCTCCCCTTGTTCGAAGCTTACGACCGTTCCAGCTGCCGCTAGCTACTTCCATTTGTTAAAGGACCGAGGGTTTGTATTACGTATCGGAACAAACAAAATTTTTATGGGGATCTATCTCTGCTTTCAGAAGTCTAGTTCTACATTCGTCCCTTGCACACACCCTAAACTTAGGTGTTACCTTAACGTCAGTCATCGTGAGAGAAAATACCTAAACTAATCCTAAAACAGTCCATAACAAGCGTATGCCAAACCAGAGAAAAAAACAGGAGTACTTCACCAAATCAATCCAACAATTCTCGGCGACGAGCAGAATTCCATGCAGGAGGGAACCACAGTTGTTGTCGTTCCCGCCGACAGAGAAAATCTGGCTTAGAAAAACGGGAATGGTTCCGTATACCGCCACCCAGCGGCGGGAATGGTAGATCACCTGACCTACCTGTAGCGTGTGCCGTGAGTTTTGAATTCTGTCGGGACGACGGAGTCTATAGCTAAGTATATATCTGCCGGGTAAGTTACATGAATAAAAATGTTTATTTAATTCATGTCTATTATTCCTTTTTTGCAACCAAATTACCCCGAAAAGTTACAGATATTTCTGAAGTACATTCAAGCAGACAACGGCAAAATGACTCATCGTTGCTAATCTAGTGAAGCTTCGCACATACGCTGATGCATTTACAAACTGTTTCCATAAATTCTAGTTGTCATAGTAATGCAATAATGATAAATTGTCTAATATGTATATATACTACTAAATAGATATGCTAATTTCACTTATTTCCCCGGTTTTGTGTAAGTCTTATACCCAGTTTGGAAGGTAAACACATACCAAATGGCAAACACTGATAAACAATTGAAGAGAGCAAAGAATGCCGGAGGTACCGTTCACAAGCAAACTCTGTCGATATTTGTGTCAGGAATCTAGTTTCTTTTCAACAACGAATATTTTTAAATTAATAATCATGAATATGTAAAATATTTATGCAATTCATGACCTTATACTACCGTTTAACTATTTATTTAAATAATTATCTAGTGCACTTCTTCTTTTCTTCTACCAAAAATCGTAGTTTCCTTAAAAAAGTAGTGGGTTGGAAGTCGTTGTTTATGATTGTTGTGATGAAAGTGCCCCAGCGGCTATGGTATAAGTGGTGTGCGGGTTTAGCACAGGAAATGGGAAGTTTGTTGACACAAGCGACTCCGTAAACATCGAGATGGTGTCAATCTTCGAAATATTGGTAGTTGTAAGTAAAAATTTTGAAAGCGTCATGGAGGTAGTGTGCACTGCATAGGGCCAGACTTTTCATTACCCTTTGTTCAATCTTAAAATATGGCCTAATTTCTCTTGGAGAACTACTTACTTCGAAAGGAGAGTAGAGGTCTTGAGCTGTTCCTCTCACCACAACAACTTGTGACTGACGACCATCTCCGGTGTCAGGGACGTGTTTAAAAGTATTTTTTCGGAGGGTGACCTCAAAAGCTGGAGTCAGTGGCTCGACTAGTCCATATATACGATAACATTGTTCAAATGAGTGTTGAGAAGGCTGGGAAAGATGGTGGCTTGGCTGTGGTTACGAACGGCACATCACACGGTTGCTGCCATATTGGATTTCAAAACTGCCCTTGAAAACATATTATATGAAGACCTCACATGCTTATTTTAGTTTGTAGGGCACTTTCATATATCACATTATGTTGCCGAAACTTCAATCTTTTGAATGGTATGCTTAAAGATATAATTGCATTCTTGTTTCGCCAATTAAATACCAAGTGAAAAAGGCTGAGCCACGCGATGACGATGGCTTCATTGTGGTGTTTCCCCCTCATAGCCTAGGCTAGCTGCATCCTTTGTATGTAGAGTGCCTAATTCTCTGTGACCCCTGAGCTAGTGCGCACAGCGAAACAATACCTCTTGCCAGAACAAACAAAGTGCCTAGAATATTTATTTCATGCGGATAATGTGCGAAGCGCCGTTCCGTCACGTTCTTACTGACAGTCAGATTAAGAAATTCACTGTTAAAATCTAATTTATCAGTAATTTCAGTTAGTGTACCCTAGGATAGTCTGTCGTTTTAAATGTAGAGTAGTGGTTCAAAGTTCAGTATGCAAGGTAAGGGGGGTAATTCTAAGCCCTCATTCCGCGGTGAAGTAGACTATGGCAGTTGAAGTTTTCTATGTTATTTACTTACTGAACAAGAATTTAAAGTAATATTTATTCGAAAGACGTAATAAACCCCCAGGGCCAGTACTAAACACGGCGAAATACATTGGACGCCCTAATCCCTAGTGGATGTCGTATTTGCGGTTACGTTTCTTGCAGGTAATTCTAAAGAATAGTTCCGCATGGACTGCAAGGAAGGAACATAACTGCAGATACGACACCACTAGGGATGGAGCGTCCAATGTATTTCGCCGTGTTTAATACTGGCCCCTGGGGGTTAATTACAGTCGTCCGAATAAATATTACTTTAAATTATTGTTCAGTAAGTAAAATAGCATAGAAAACGTCAACTGCCATAGTCTACTTTACGCGGAATGAGGGCTTAGAAATTACCGTTAAGGGGAGCGGCTACACTTTAGTTGCCCCCTGGTTTTGTTCTGCTGGGGAATCGGTGGACTAATACAAACAAGATGGCGGCCGTTTGTTTTGGCGCTAGTTTTGAAAACCTGTGTAGTGTTAGAAAACCCAAAAACCTAAAAAACAGTAATGGGGGACCATTACCGTTTTTTTAGGTTTTTGGGTTTTTCTAACCCTATTGGGAACCGGGTGGGTGGGGGGAGAACACGCGAGTTTTGGTTAAAAGTAAATGAAAACGGTAAGGGGGGACCTATTGAGAAACCAGGGTTTTTTGGGTGGGGGAAGACACAGACGACGGCAATGAACAAGGAAAACCACGAAACCCAAGCAGACAAAACCCGTGGCCTACTAAACTGTAGCAGCTCCTCCCCATACTAAGTTTAGTTGGCACGTTTAACGTCTACTAGTTGGTTGGTTCATGAGATGAGTAGCCTAGGTAATGAAACTGTCCCTTAACTCTACATTCGTTCCGCGTTCGGTCAGGCTAACTAAACTGTCCCCCCTACTCAGTTTAGTTGGCCAAGGTTATCGCCTACTAGTTAATCGGTTCATGAGATGTGTGGCCTAGGTTACTAAACTGTCCCCCTACTCAACAACATTCGTAGACCAAAACATATGGGCTATTAGCCTAATAGAACGTTCCTGCATGAAATGCGGTACCTGGCCAACTGAACTGATCATAACCAAACGAACCAACCTAACCAAACTAGCCGCGTGCCCTTACCTGGCCGGGGGCGAACCCCAGTAATAGGTACAGTGGATTGCGACCTAACCAAAGGAACCAACCTAACCAGACTTAGGGCGCGTGCCCTTACCTGGCCGGGCCTGGACCCCCCAGTATGGGTATGAACAAAAGTGATTGTAACCTAACCAAACGAACAACCCTAACCTATGGCGAGTTCTGTAAGCAAGCATTGTAATGCTACCATTTTAGCGATCATTTCATTAACATGCACCGTTACTTGTATGTTCGGACATGACTGGCACCAGTAACTTCTTACAGATATGTAAACACACTTAATATTTGCTAGAATACATGGATTAAAGTCACATCCGAGTTCATAGTTCGAACACATGGACTGCTAGTTCACATGAATGTCGGATACGGTGAGCAGCCCTGACTTCCACTTGCCAATAAAAACACTGACCTGCTATATATTACCTACTTGGTTTCAACCTTAACAAATAAACATTTCTTACAGAAACATCGATTAACTGACCTTAATATTGGGAGGCGTCAAATCTGTGCTCAGCCCGAGTCCCCCCCCAGAAATAAAGTCAAGCTAGAGTTGGAAATCGGAATCATCAGAGTCTTCGTTTGCGCACGATTCTTCTTTTCTTTCTGGCTGGGATCGTTCGTCATGGCAAAGAATAATCACAAGGTCCGGTATAGTAACTGGAATGGCGGCGCAAATTGCACGTGCGCGGGATATGACGTTGAAGAAGCGGACATGATGAATGTTTATATGCTGACACAAAGGAACATACTGAGGTCGAATCATGGTCGGGCAGGGTCTGGTCAGGGAACTAACTTACCTCGGCGGAGCGATTAAGGGCCTGGCAGAAGGTGTTGCGCGGCCTGGCCAAGGGTATCATCACGGTAAAGGTGGTAGAAATGAATAAAAGGGGCCTAGCATATAGCTATTCAACAGTCAGTAAGATTCTTATAAAAACTGATAATAAATAATGGAGTTCCTACAGTTTAGTTGGCCGAGGGGAACGTCTGCTAAGTAATCAGCGGACTAATATAAACAGGATGGCTGCCGTTTGTTTTGGCTTACAAGTTGCTGCATGTTCGGGTTGGGCCGGGGCGGTTCCGTGGGTTCGGGTCGGGTCGGTGGCTGCGAGAACCTTACCTTGGCAGAGTGATTAAGGACCGGGGCAAAATGGTGTTACGCGGCCCAGGCAACTAAACTGTAATCAACCCCCTGTAAGGGTCCTAGGCTAGCCTAGGTCAAACTTGTATGCAAAAGTAACGGGTCAAACATTTGTATGTAAAGGGTCAACAGTAACAAAAACATAGAGCGCTTACACATTGCCGGGCCCTCCCGCCCGCCGACCGAAATCGGCAGAAGAACACCAAAACCAATATGGCGGCGATACCAAAAACAATAATAAAGAAAGTAGTACCGAAAGTTAAAGCGAAACGGTAAAGGGGGGACCCCATTGGGAATCCGGGGTTTTTGGGTGGGGGAACTCAGATACGAGTGTCGTTGACCACCTAAAACTTTATATAAACGGTAATGGGGGACCGTATTGGAACCGGGTGTTTTTGGGTGGGGGGGACGCACAGACGGTGGTTGTGGGAGGGAAAAAACGTAAAATTTAACAGTAGGTGACCCTTACTCGCAACCGCTCTGCGGGCAATGCTAGCCTACTACCGACCAAAGTTGGCCTGAAAACGTATTTTAAAATTGTTGACCCTTACTCTGCAACTGCTCTGCGGACAATGCTAGCCTACTACCGACCCAAATTGGGCCTGCAAACGTATTTTAAATTATTGACCCCTTACTCTGCAAACGCGATGTGGGTTATGCTACCCTACTGCTTACCCAAAATTTAGGACTACGTACTTACATATTTTTACTCTCCAAACGGGAAACGATTTGTGTGTGTTGTCAGTAAGGCCGTGTTGTCAGTAAGGCCGTGGCGGAACGGCGCTACACGCCTTATCCGCTTTTTTTAAAGAATCTTGGCAGGCACGACATGTTCTGGCAAGCGGTAATATAGCGCTGCGCGCGCTGACCACAGGGATTACAGTGGGCCGACCAACCTAACCGCGTGGCTGGCCAGACTAAACAGCGGACAATCCACCACCTGCGAGCGACTGGCCAGCCTAACCGACTTAACCGCGTGGCTGGCCAGTCTAACCGCGGACAATCCACCAGTTAAACTACCCTAGATACATTATAGCACTTACCTTACAATCGGAAATCTTCCATGTCAGAGTCGGAGAATTCTGGTTGGGCAATACTGGGCCTTTTGAATGGGGCTGGGACGTCTAGCATAGACATTTCGGTTTGAACACCGAAATCTCGGGTTTGTTGAGGTTGAGGAGTACTGCGGGACAAAGGACGGATTTTATTTTCGTTAGCGTTGACTCTGCTTTCTTTAATGGATACGTGCGTTTAATGAGTTCGAGGAATGTTTTGAATGGGCAACCACTGTTGTTAAAGTAACGTTTTTAATGCAGTACATTGAGAAATAAGAAGGGTACAGTGTTCTCACCATACCACTCTGCGGCAAAACGTTTCTTTTTAAAACCCGGCATGTTGATTCGACAGTGTTGGTGTGTATGTTTTTGTCGGTTGGATCGACAAAGTGTAAAGAGTGATTGATATTTAAGTGTTCTTTAAAGTGCTGACTTAGTGTAGTGAATGATTTCCAACAGTCTGAAATAATGATTGAATCTGGATGAATATTTTCAATGAGGATGGGAAGCAGGGTTTCGGCTGATCGTCCTGAACGATTTGGAAAAAAACGTGTCCTTTGTTTCGCGGTCTATTCCACCTAAAACCAACAACCATCAACACGCCGACCCTTTGTTGAATTTGCGTTTGCCAACTTTGACTCGTCAATTTCAACAATGTGGCCGAGTGCCACCGATTTGCGATTGTCCTGGACCAAAATGTCGATACAGACTTCCCGGCAGAAATTATACCAGTCCACCATGGTTGGTCGGTGAACCGATATGGAGAGTCATTTTCATAAAGGCCTGTGGTAGCTCGTGGATCCAGCCATAAATTAATTGGAGGATTGTGCCGAAATCCAGGTTTGAGCGGGAGAAGAAAGAGCCGTTCCGTATAGTTGTTCTTTTACGACACGTGCGGAAGTTGCAGCGCCACACGAAACTGTCTTCCTCTTTAACTAGGCTCACGGTTCCCACTTTACACTTGTCGCACGTTCCACTGAAATCGCCCAACAGTCCGCTTTTGTAAAGTATGTACGTAGTACATCAACATCTTGGCATAACGTATAGGGTAAAACATCACAGCAGGCCAAACAGGCCACCTACATTCAACGCTTGCCACCCTCCGAAAAATTACATTATACCGCGTCCTGACACCGGAGATGGGCATCAGTCGCGACTTGTTGTTGGTGAGAAACGGAGCTAAAGACCTCTACTCTCCTTTCGAAGTAAGTATTTTCTCCAAAGTTAGAAATTAAGGCCAAATTTTTAAGATTTAAACAGAGGGTAGTGAAAAAGGGTGGCTACGGCAGTGGAAATCTCACCAAAACGCTTTAGAAATTTTTACTTACAACTAAAAATGCTTCGAAGATTGACGCCATCTTGATGTTTCACGGAGTCGCTTGTGTCAACAAACTTCCCATTTCCTGTGCTAAATCTGCACACCACTTGTACCCATAGACGCTGGGGCACTTTCATCACAACAATCGTAAACCAACCTCTTACCAGCACTTATTCAAGGGGACTACGGCATTCTTTGCAGCGTTTTGCGCTCTTCAATTGTTTATCAGTGTTGTCAATTGGTATGTGTTTACCCTCCAAACTAGGTATAAGACTTACACAAAACCGGGGAAAAATAAGTGAAATTAGCGTATCTATTTGTATTATATACGTACATATTACAGCAATTTTATCATTACTGCATTACTATGACAACTAGAATTCATCGAAACAGTTTGTAAATGCATCGGCGTATGTATGACGCTCCACTAGATTGGCAACGATGAGTCATTTTTCCTCTCACGTCGTCTGCTCGTACGTATACATCCGAAACATTTGTAATTTTTGTGGGTTAATTTGGTTGCAAAAAAGGGATAATAGACATGAATTAAATAAACATTTTGAAGTAAAGTTAAAACTAAATATTGAGTAAAGTAAACAATTAAGGGAAATAAAGCTTTGCATCTCATAATCAGTGTTGTCGTCTGCTGCTCGTAAACTGTGTTTTGCGGAGTGAGTGCTTAGGAACCAGGAACCACAGCGTGGTTCAAGTGCACTGTGGAGTGAATTAAGACCAAAATGTGTATAATTACAATCAAATAAGCACTGTGGAGTTTCAGTTGTGATGGCAGTAAGGATAAAAACCACCAATTACTAGGTAAAAATGAATTCAGTTCCAACCATAACCCCGGGAATAACAAGTTTCATACTTTCACTAATATAGGCAACAAAATGTTGTTTTATTGTGCTGATTACAACTGCAATCTTGAGTAAGATCAAATAAACGTTACATATATACGCTAACATTGTTCAAATGAGTGCTGGGAAGGCTGGGGAAAGATGGTGGCCGTCACTGATCAGAACCGTCCATGCAAAACGTAGCCGCCATATGGATTTCAAAACTGCCTTGAAAACATATTTTACGAAGAGCTCACGTGCTTATTTAGTTCGTATGGGGCTTTCATATATCACATTATGTTGACGAAACTTCAGTCTTTTAAATGGTATGCTTAGAGTTGCAATTGTATTCTTGTTTCACCATTAAATATCGAGTGAATAAGACCCGTCCACCGTGATGAGGGTTTGGCCTGCCGTGATGTTCTACCCTATAGCACACCAAAAGTAACAGGGCTTTCACTCAAAAAAGCAGCGAGGGACGGATGCGATGCTACGGGATGCGCCATGTTGACTGCTTTGAAAACTCGCGGGGTCCGGCCCAGGTGATAAAGGCCATGCTGGTCACCGGGACTACTTAGGGCGGCGGTTGGATTTGGGTGTTGTGCAGCCTGGGAAATTGGTAATTGGCTCCCAAAACTGTAGGTAAATAATGACGGAATAGGCTACGTGTCACCCATGTGAATAAAGTGCGGTATCGTAACGGAATTCGCAGAATCAAAGGCAATGGGGGCTTGGTGAGGGTTTTAGAGAATACAGTTTTGAAAATTCGCGGCGCGGAGGAGCCGCCATGTTTGTTTGGTTGGCGTGCGGCCAGGGAAATTGGAATTGTTCGCAAAACTATAGGTAAATAATTACGGAATACGCATACATCGACACCTATGTTAATAAAAGTGGTATCGTAACGGGAATGACATTAGCGTAAGCAATGGGGCTGGGGCGGGGTGTTAGGGGTAGAAGACACATTGCCTTTTTTAAATGTTCGCGCCATGTTTCGAGGGTTTAGGTCGTGAGAGGTCGGGGTCGTAGGGACTAGTGGCGGATGGATTTGGGTGGCGTGGCGGCCCGGGAAACTGGCCCGGTAAACCATAAACTACCCCAAAACATTAATGTGTCTCTACACTGGGAATTGAGAGTTTTATCGTCGTAAACGTCCGAGGCCATTTCCCCACCCCAAAAATGACAATTTGTCGAAAATTGCATTTTCCTAACTATACAAACCTGAGGTCCTTTAACAATAGGAAGTAGCTAGCGGCAGCTGGAACGGTCGTAAGCTCGAACAAGGGGAGAACGGTAGTTAACTGCTTGTCCGACAGTCGCGCGCCGCGCGACGGTAGGTAAACAAATCACTTTTGCTTTGGCCCATGCAAAATACGCAGAGTGAGGGGTGGCATGAGGAGGGACTATATGTAAAGGACCTCAGGTTTGTATAGTTAGGAAAATGCAATTTTCGACAAATTGTCATTTGTTCCGATACGTAATACAAACCATCGGTCCTTTAACAATAGGATTCCTCCCACTCACTTCTTGGTGGGAGGAATCTGAGTCTTTTGATGAACAGACTGGTGTTCGTCCATCCCTGGAATGCCTCCTGGTCGTAAGAGCGAGGGAGGGATCCAAGCCTCTGTCCGATTGATCGGGGTGTGCACCGCAGGATCAATGGTCAGACCTCTGGGCCGAGTACTAAGAGAGAGGCAAGCGTATCTCTTCGTACCAGCAAGCAAGAACTTGTTCCTGTTTGCAAGAGGCAACATAAAGTATGGGTTGTCTCAAGCTGGCATCCACTTCCTCCCCTTGTTGGAGGAAGTGGTGGATATACGCTCCTATCCCTAGTGAAAGGGATAGGATGGGGCTCTGTTGAGTAGCTACCTGCATCTTGTCCTTATCCAGCAGGGTGACGACCGGTGTCCCTCTAACCACAGGTAGAGGGGAAGAAAAAGATGGGAAGAGGAGCCAGTCACACTCTCATTCACCATCCATTCTTATGGTCACACCAGGACTCGATGCTGTTCAGCCTGCGAGGGTCTGGTTTCGCTACACAACGTGTTGAGCAGCCACCACGGGTCCCAAGGAAAAAGATCCAAGGACCTGTGGGCAATATCCCGAAGGTAGAAGGAAGGGCATGTGGTCTGGTTGGACCAGACCCCTGCCTTCAGTACCTGCGCCAAGGAGAAGTTCTTGCGGACAAGGCAGCATCTCCTTCGCATCGAAGGCGGTGAAGTCCATTAGGGAGGGGATTGTGAACGACTCGAACCATCGTCAGGGACCGAAGGGTTCTGAGTCTTCGCTACGAAGTTCGGTACGAAATCGAGCGTCACGGATCCCCATCCCCTGGTGCTTGACTTCGCAGGAGAAGTCATGCAGTTCCTCAGAGGAAAAGAAGGAAATAGTCGCATGACCTATCCCTCTTCTCACTTCGGTGATGTCCAGTACCCATACTGGTCTGTCCGTTAGCAACGAAGTCTCTCGCATCCTCCTATCCCCATGCAGCGAAGTTCTCGGTAGTGGATAGGACACCGACACTCCATGTGGGTGTCAATGGTATGGGTACTGTGACAAGCTATTAAAACGAAGTAATGGTTGCTGTGTAACAACCGAACTAAGTCAACAGCGTAGTTCGTAACTGACTCGGGGCGCTCTGACAGCTGCCGACTGACTGCGTTCGGTAGGAGGCAAGTTGTCAAAGCATCCGAGTAAGTCACGTGACCTTCGCCTTTAAAGGGTTTATTGCCGAGAGAACCAAACAAATGATGTATTTGTTTGTCATCAATGCCGGACAGCGAGGTGATGATTCTACTTAAGGCATGGTACCCAAAACAGCGAAAGTCAATTGCCTTCTAGAGACCGAGGTCCCTGAAGGTAAAACATCTCATGTTTGTTGAATCTCGCTAAGGAGAAACAACACTATGTACCGTTGAAGACGAAGGTAGATATTGAATGCAACCTACGTCTTCACATATGAATCGAGAGAAGGATCTCAGATTCATAACCTGTGCTTACAAATGACTGAAAACGCTAACCGCTATTTCATTGCTGTCCGGTGAGAAGTCGTAGTTGCAATGAAAGCGGGGCGTTCTTCGGTAATGAAAACACAGGTTAAAGCCGCCTGAAGAACTGCTTCTCATGGGCTGAACATTTGGAAGTAGAGCTGTCCAGGTCGGAGAGTAGGCGATGTCTTCTGACACATCTTGTAATTCGGGTTGAACAATGAACAATTGTACACCTACGAATACGAGATATTTTGAAGACAAACTCAGATGTCGCAAAATCATTCGCATTATCGCAGTGCGATTGCAGGGGCGGGAGACTTGTACAGACTTCTGTTACCGTGCGGTAAACAGAAAGATGAAAGAGTCCAAGAGATATCTCTGTTGAAAATTCTCGCAATGTCGAAGGCGATGGAATCTAGCGTCACAGCAGTAGATGGTCCTTCATTATTGCGAGAATCCCCGTTAATCAGAGACCTAAGTCCATGATTGTTGGGCAGAGATACGGTTCGGTAGTCAATCAAAGCAGGGGAGAGAGAGACATACATGACCGTGAATCTCGGAGGCCCAGCTGATACTGAGCTGCTATCAGGCAGTTCAATACGCAGTGGTTGAGCCTGCTGACTCGTCATCCTGAGTTGCCAGGTAATCCATTATTCCACGAAGGAATGCGTTCGGCTAGAACTACCGAGCATAAAAGATATGCTCGGGCAATTATATTTAGGCGAAACGAATTTCGGTAAATATAAAAGTTGAAATGGTGTTGTCGTGACAAAACCATAAGTATATAAAATTGAAACTGAAAAACTCCTGGAGGTTGCAGGCAACCCCGAGTTGCAGTTCAATTAGAATACTTCTCGTCTAAGTCGCAATCCGTAGATTAACTAGGATATGCGCCTACCCCTCGGACAATTCAACTGCTTAGCAGAATCATGTCGCGAGGTTAATATACGTAGTATATTTGTAGGATTCTGAACAACGATCTCCATCCTAAATTCTTTCCTTCAGAAACAAATAAGGATTGGAGATCGACCACCTTCGTTCTCTATCAAAGAGAGTGAAGGAGAAGTCTTCCTCGAAGGAAAGCTTCAAGGTGAACAGAATACTAAGACGATAGTTCAAGCCAAACTGGATATTCCCGTCCGATCTCCTCTATTCCAGGTTGGTCGCCTACTGTGAGATAGTTTTCTTTCAGCAGCAGTCTTCTTCACAATGCTAGAAATTCCAGGGAATTCGAGCATAGGCGAGGTTCCCGATTATCGTGTAACATATCGGGGATTCTCGTCTCGCTCACTTTGGACCGTGGTCTCGGGCGTAGTTGTTTGAAGATCGTAAAAAACTCGAACACTGAATGCGCTAGAAATTCCGTAGAATTCTAAGCAGTCTGCGAAACCCCCACCGAATTCGTCAAACGATATCGGCTGGTGGTCCTCTCGATTCCCGTAGAAATCGAGAATGAGGCAGGATTCCTCCTCAACGACCGGGGCTTACGTCAGGTAGGACCCGAAGGTCCCCCCGGTAGCGCAGTCCCGAACGTGGGATCCTACAAAGAAATCTCTGTAGGATCCTTCCCCTTTCCCTCGTAGCCGTAAGGAGAGAGGGAATGGGGGAGGAATTGGATACTCGCTCGCCTTCCCAGTGGAACTAGCAGTTGGAGAAGAGTAGGGGAGCAGCCATCGCCTTGCGGCGATGGCCTCTCAGAGTCTGGGAAAACGTATCGTCAGGAGAAAACGTTTTCCCGCGGAGGGTTACGAACTCTCACTGTAGGTAAGGGTCTGGCCGCCACTGTGAACGTCGTTCTGGGTGGGGCTGATCGACACCTGACAGGAGAGAGCCGATACCGTCCTCCGACTCATTCCAGTCCTCGTCGAGGTCGAAACCTCTCAAGAGGACCGAAGGAGTATTTAAATACGGTGTCCGAAGACACGTAGAAACGCCGCTGTCGCAGTAGAGGAGTGGAAGTAGCTTGATCGACCGGCCAGAACTGAGAGAGCCTTCTTGTCCGGAGACGAGAGACACTGGTTCGAGACAGAATCGGCAAGCTCCGATCGCGGCAGACCCACCGTCGGTTTGGGTTCCCTCTCGGGCCCCAAAACGACTCGAGCAGAGACTTGTGGGCTCGCTGGTGGGAGCGGCAATCCTTCCGCAGGGTCATTATGCTGACGAATCAGCTTAATGACTTCTGCAAATTCCTCTGTATCTCGGGAGTACCGCGTCTTGCGGAGTAGGACCGTCCAGTCCCTCCAACAAGAACAGATCCCGAGATACTCCTCCTTCAGAAGGAGGAACAGCGGCAGACCCTGACGGTCGCCTCCAGCTAATTGCGCGTATGTCCTGGTCGGTCCTAGAACCGTGCCTGGTCCATACGGCGTCATAGCGGGATCGCGAGCGGCGCACCTCTCGCGATCACTCATAGGTACCTCGCTCCTCCCGGTGTAGCCCGAGGAGGTTGAAGGTACAGGAGAGGCAGACCTGACGCTCCCCCCTAGCTCGCTGGCAGGACCACGTGCTTGGAGGGCTGCTGCTGATCGTCAACCCGCGGTGGCGATCGAGCAGCAGGCCTAGCCTTGCCGCTCGCCTGGGGCGAGAGGCTTGGCTGAGAACGTCGACGCTGATCTCTAGCGTCAGGCGAGCTGTTGCTGGTTACCGTCTCCGCCCGGTCCCGATGGGAGAGCGGCGTCAGGTGACCTGCTAGGCTCGCTGTCGCGGTGAGACCGGCGAGCGTCCTCTCGCGCGTCGAGCCGCTGGTACCAGCCGTGGCTGGTACCGACGGCCGCGGGGACCCCCTTCCTCGCCTCAACCCGTGGCTGGTCAGCGACCGTCACGTCAACCCGAGCAGCCAGCTGGTCGCTGCGAGAGCGTCCACTGGCCTGGCGAGAGTTGTCTGCACGACACTCGCCAGTCTTCTGCTCCGCGCTTCGGTCTTGGCGGCGAGCGAGCTCGGGTGTCAAGACTTTGGCTGGACGGTCTCCCGCGGGAGACCGTCCACTCGGTACTTCTCGCTAAACCGAGAAGCCGAGGCGGATCCTGGTTTAGCGGCAGAACCGCTAGAACCAGGCGAGGAAGTGCCAGCCGAAGCTGGTACTCCTCTGGTCCCCGTCTTCTTCTCCTTGGTAGAAGAAAAGACGGGCCCTGTTCCCGAGGGAGCAGGAGGACCAGCAGAAGAGCTCCCCGAATCGCCGGAGCGAGACGGGCCCTTAGAAGGTCCCGAAGGAGCCTTCTTAGGGGAGAAAACCTGGGTACCAGCTGGTCGCTGCAAGAGCGGGCCGCTGGCCTGGCAAGAGTCACCTGAGCGTCTCTCACCAGCCTTCTGCTCCGTGCCGCGTCTTGGCGCCGAGCGAACTCTGGCGCCGAAACTTGGCTGCACGGTCTCCCAGGGAGAACGTACACTCGGGATCTCTCGCGAACGAGAGACCGAGCCAGAACCTGGCGTAGCGGCATCGCCGCTATCACAGGCGAGGAAGTACCAGAGCTAACCGATACTCCTCTGGTCCCCGTCTATCTCTTCCTTACGGAAGGGGAGACGGGCCCCGCTCCCAAAGGAGCAGGAGGACCAGCAGAAGGACCCCCCCGTCCCACCGGGGTGGGACGGGCCCTTAGAAGTTCCCGAAGGAGACTTCTTAGGGGGGAAGGCAGCCTTCTTCTTCTTCGGCTTATGGGCCTTAGAAGTCGAAGGGGAAGAGGCAGCAGCAGACGATGAAGACGAAGATGACAGCTTCCTCTTCTCCTCTTCCTCGTCAGCTCACGCAGGACAGTCGTCAGGTCCTCCATCCAGGCCGGAGCCGGGGCTATTTGCCGAAGCAACACGGGCCCGATCTGCACCTGTCCGGAAGGACCCTGGGGACTGGGAAGGACACACCGTGGGCAGGACCAGCATGGACAGGCACAGGAACCAGGAGCGACAGGAACAAGAACCAGCTCAGGAGCGGCAGGAACAGCGGAAGCGTGGAGACAGAAGGGGAACAGCCGCCCAAAAACGGGGAAACACATCAGCGGCAGGTACGGCAGGCCCAGCGATCGCCTCGTAGAATCATCGGCAGTCAGCGGAACCTGGGTCCTGGCGGCCGGTCCAGGGGCGAGCTGCTGGAACAGCGGAAGTCTGGGGCAGGCAACACGAAGAAAACAGGCGGCGGCGGCAACCCCACCTCGGTACGGCTGCGGCCCTAGTAGCGGCAGACGGCGTCATCGACACAGCATGGGGAGTGTAGACCAGTAGGGGGGGGAGCAGCATAAGCGGCCGTGGTAGTAGTGGAGACCGCCCCAGACCTCGCTAGACGCTGCAGCAGCCCGTGGATGCTAGGCACGCCCTGCCTCCGCGGTGGTCCATACCTGTCCAAGGTCGTCTCCCACGGATGTAGCACCTGCGGTAAACATAGATAGATTAGTAAGAGGGGTTCCCTCACGCACGGGGGGAAGACATGCCCCCACCCCGAACGCAAGGAAGACCCCAAATACAAAATACAACGAAGAAGCTGAGCGGGGGCAGGAGGAAGGAAGACGAAGAATCGGATACCAAGGGAGTCGCGGGAGAGCTTTCCGACGACTTCCTGGCAGATCTTCGCTTCTTCCCCACCCCCGCACAGCAGTGAAAAGTAATATGAAAATGAAACAGAATACTGCTCGATTCACTTCATAGAACTTAAAGGGGAAAAAATCAATTCCCGGGTAAGAACGGAAACTTGATTCAATAATATGATGCTATCATAAAATATATATGAAAATGAAACAGAATACTGCACTTGCGATTTCATTTTCACATAAAAAATCGTAAGGATCAATTCCCGGGTAAGAACGAAAATTGATCCAAATTAAATTTCATGCAAATAAATAAATGAAAATGAAAAGAATATTGCAATTGCGAATCCACTTTCATTGCATTCTATTATACAAAATTAAAAGGCTCGTGCCGAGCGCAATCACATCTCGGTAAACGAACGCACAGGGCAAAAAATATAATGAAAGAGTACTTACATTTTCAATTACACACTTTCGCCCAAAATACATGACTCGGCGCGAGCGCGCCCGCCCTCGGCACCGAGACATAATTCAAGGGTTCAATTCATGAAAAGAGAGGAAATCGCCGCATCTACGGCGATAACTCCATGTTGGTTCATAATTAAGTAATGAAAATGAAAACAGTGTACTTACAGTTTCATTTTCAAGTCAAACAAAAACCTTAGTAGAAAACACTCGCCGCATCTACGGCGATTACTCCATGTTGGTTCATAATTAAGTAATGAAAATGAAAACAGTGTACTTACAGTTTCATTTTCAGTCAAACAACCATTAGTAGAAAACACAATATAAAACAAAGCATACGACGATGAAGCGGGCAGAGAGCGATGGACGAACACGTCTTCACACCCACGGCCGAAAGCAAAAGTGATTTGTTTACCTCCCAGTCGCGCGGCGCGCGACTGTCGGACAAGCAGTTAACTACCGTTCTCCCCTTGTTCGAAGCTTACGACCGTTCCAGCTGCCGCTAGCTACTTCCTATTGTTAAAGGACCGATGGTTTGTATTACGTATCGGAACAAACCCAGTTTCCCCTTTGTTTTCCCTAAGCTTTCTTTTCACTAAGTCAACTACAAAAATCGTTGTTCACAACAATTATTGTAAGGTTCTCCATCTCAATTCCAAAACTGCAGTATGGCTCCACGAAAATCAATCATCCGAGGATACGAGACCCCTCCATAGTCTCATACATAGGGCAATACACAAGACAATATACAGTCACTACTAATATAGCCTATAGTCTATAAGTAACCTGTACAACTCACCTATTAAGACGGGAATCACAGATACCTACTAATATTTCAATATCAGAACTTTGAATAGAAGCACGCAGTCAATGGAGTAGCAATCAGTAGTAGTCGTAGGCGGCACATGTCTTTGAAACGGCTCCCTTGCTTGTTTTATTTTGGTTCCTGTTTCCTCCTAAGAGCCCGTTCCACAAGCACAGTTGCGGGCACACTACTACACTGTTCATGAGGTGCAAAGCTTTTTTATTCCCTTAATCATTTACTTTACTTATGCTTTAGTTCAACTTTACTTTATGTTATTTTAAAATTTGACTCTAATTCATGTCTATTTTCCCTTTTTTTTTGCCACAAAATACCCCCCAAAAATTTTAGGATATTTCTAAATTAGATATAAATACAATATTTCTACTTTACTTTTAACCAACTACTCCCTTTCATTTCTTCTTCTTTATAACTGAGGCAGAGCCGTTATAGCTACTTAGCTTTGACATCCATCCCTTTCCAGGTTAATTAAGAACATTCTTAATTTTGGGTTCTATTCTTATATATTCTCCCAGCTTTCTGTTAGGGGATGTCAGTGTCCCTAAATTTATGTCCTGGTCTGATTTTTGTAACGATTTACACATGAATAAATGTTCGGTGGTGTCCTCCTCCACTCTGCATATTTCACAGACCTCGTTCTTAAATTTGCCCCTTTAAGTTCAACATATTCAGTCTGGCTTTCATTATGATACACGAATCCTTTGTTTCCAGTTCTTAATTGTGTACTTGTTTTCCTTGAAGTTATCTATGAACCTCAGCTTCTTCATTTCTTTCCTCTTTTCTCTCAAACAAAGTCTCTTGGAAATCTTGATTTAATTCTTATCTTTATTTCCCCTTTTCAGTGCTTTTTTTGGGGGGGAACATGGTCGTGAGAACAAGAGTCTTCTTCTTCTTCTTCTTCGACTTCCTGAGAGTCGTTCCCATTGAGGAGGAAGAGTTTGTTGAATATCAAGTGTTACACAGAGTTAAACAAGGTGGAGACCATTAGCAAAGATTTATGGCATGCTAAATGTAAGATATACAATAATATTATTCATATTTTGTGTTATACTTATCAGTAGGAAATACAGAGGAGGATAAAAATAGAAATAAAGCAATAAAAATGGAATGTGAAAACGTTTTATTAAAAACATAAATGACCAGAATCATTATTAATATTAGGAGATTTTAATGGCCATGTAGGTTTCTTAGGCCACCAGAATACAGACAGAAACGGGGAAATAATACTAGAATGGATGAATGAACATAGGCTAATACTACTTAATGGAGATGACAGATGCAACGGAGTCTACACTTGGGAGAGGATGCAGATGAAAAGTGTAATAGATTTTGCTTTAGTCAATGAGAAGGTCTATGAAAATTTTGAGGAGATGGTAACTGATGAAGACAAAATGAATTTGATATCAAATACTTCGAAACAGATGAAGGTAGCCTAAAGGATTTATTTAAAAAAAAAAACTAGAAGATATGTTAATGGATAAAGACATAGACAGAATCTCAGAAATGGACTTGTCAATAAAAGAAGTAGCAGAAGACAAGTTAGTGAGAACATATAGGAGAAAGATGTAGTAGAGGAAGAAGTAGAAGAGCAACCCTGGTTCAATGAAGAAATAAGAAAAGAATATTAAGGAGAGGAAAGAGCTAAATAGGAAGAAAACGATATGAGAGAGACAATGTCGTTAAAGGAAAGTCTAGAGAAGAAAAGAAGAAAGAAGTGCAGCTATTAATAAAAGAAGAGATAACTATTATGAAAGAAAATAACAGAAGAAATAAGAAGAAACCAAACTAAAGAGCTCTGGGGAAAATATTGGTAAGTTAAGAAATAGGCAAAAAACAAGAAAAGAAGTTATACATTTGTATAATGGACAGGGAAGCAAGCTAAATGAGGCTGAAACAAAGAACGGATTAGTGAATTATTTGAGAACCATATACAGTAAACACGAAATAAAATAAAGGAAATCTGGAATGAAGAGAAAAGGATGGAATATGAGAATGAAATGGCAGAAATAGATGATTCCATAAGAATTGGAGACTAGATTCCCAAAAGTATTAAGAGAACACATGGACCCATTGATGAATGCAAAAGAAAGATAAATACCATGCAGGAAACTCTGATAACCGAGGAAAAGTCATAGCTTGTCTAAGTAAGCTCAAAGCAAAAAAAGCTGCAGGCACAGATGGAATCAAACCAGAGCTTTACAAAGCATTAATGAAGAGCAAAACCTGTATAGAAGTATTGGTTAGATGCTACAACAAAGAGCTAGAAATCAAGAAAAGCCTGAATCTTGGGAAGAAATCGAGAGCGAAAATGACAGAAAAGAAAAGGAAACCAAAGGCCAAGGATCTAAGGCCAATAGCTTTATTAGATATATTATATAAAGTATTCATGATGCTGATAAAAGATAAAATAGAAGCACACCTCAGACTGAATGGAGAAGATCACGAATGCCAAGCAGGATTCACAAGAGGGAGTATGATTGAAGATAATATCCTTACACTACAATATTGTGTAGAAGAGAGCTATAGGAATAGAAAACCTCTATGTAATAGCTATCGATTACAGTAAAGCCTTTGACTCGGTTAAAAAGAGAAGTTATGATCGAAGTCATGAAACAGTTCAAAATACATTCAAAATCATAGAGGCAGTAGCTAATATATACGAAGGGGATAGCACACTAATAGACCTAGGGGAGGGAGATGAACAGGAAATGGAAATTACCAGTGGAATTAGGCAAGGGTGCACAGGTTCTACATCACTTTTCAAATTGATGACATATTTGATAATTAGAAAAATGGAGGAGGAAGGGACAGGATCTGCTGATGATGGGTTAGTATTAGCAGGAAATATAGAAGACGCAAGGAAAAATATAAAGATTTTAACAGATTATGGGAACAAATGTGGGCTAGAAAATATAAATAAAGAGAAAAGCAGCATCATTATTTTCAATATGAAGGAAAAACCAGAAGAGATTGGGGATATAAAAGTGCGGGAGAGTATAACATATTTAGGAATAAAGGTAAACAATACTAAAATCTGTTAAGCTACAGAAAAAGGAAATGATGGGACAAAGCACAGAATTTAGCCAACCTAACGTATTCAGTGATAGAGAAAAGCTGTAAAAAAGTACTTATAAGTAAAACATACTGGGAATATAGCTCTACCATCAATCTTATATGGGACCGATGTAGTTAATTTAACAGATAAAGAAATAGAAAAAAATTGCAAAGAATAGAGAATGGGGTTTATAGGAAAATATTAGGAGCTTGTAGAGTACCGTAGTAGCCACATTAAGGGGGAGATAGAAGCATATTCCATGATAAACAGAATTATAAGTGGAAAGCTAAGTTATGTAAATAATACTATAAATGGACGGAAAGAGTTACTGAAGAAAATAATTATAGATATGCAAGAAAAGGAAAGAAAATTGGGGAAAACAGTGGAAAAGTACATGGATGGAATTAAAATCTATTTAAGAAAACTGGAAGGAATGTCCAAAACAGAAACTAAGGACAAAGCCAGAATCTGGGACACAGTAAAGTGGAAAGAAGACTTGGAAAATAATTGACCGTAAATATATATATAAAAAGAAAAATGGAAAAGTGAAATAAAAAGATGAAGAAATTTACGTCAACACTTTTGGTTCGATACTTCTCTTTAGAGCCAGAACCACTCACTGCATTTAAATATAACAAAGAGACATCAGAACAGGAACACCTGTTGTCCTTTTTGTGTTAATACAGAGGAAGACATTTTTCATTTTCTTTTATGTTGTCTTGCTTACAGAGAAGAACACCTAAGATCAATTGGCCTTCAGCAACCTTATGAAGAGAATGAAAAACGATGTTGTTGGAAATTTCCCATTTAGAGAAGAACATAATGAAATGAGGAAAGAGACTTTAAAAAAGATGTGGAAAAAAAGAGAAAAAAGAATAAAAAGAGCTCAACAATTAAAAATAAGTCTTAAGATTAAGAGGCGCCGTTGTAAAGGCATTGCCTCGACCACCAACACACAATTCCCGTCCTAATACGGCAAGTTAGCACAGGTTGTTCGCAAATTATAGATAAATGGTTAGATGGTAGAAGCAATTTTGTACATAGAGAAAATGAAAAGATAGTGAGCAAGGCTGAAGATACATCAAGAAATCTTGAAATAAAGCTCATAAACACCCAATGGCTGACAAAAGCAAAATTAATCGAGCTAGTGGACTTAACAAAAGAAAACACAATAATGTGCATCACAGAAACACACCTTAAACAGCAAAAATTACTCTTTCCATCAAGTATCAGAATGAGAGACTCAATGAGAGATGAAGACGACACCAAAGGAGAAGGTCTACTAATAATGTATAGATCCAAAGGAGAGATCCAGATGGAAAAAGAAAAGTCAGAACACAAAGACATTCTAATTGTAAATGGAAATTATAGGACAGCAATATTTAACCTAATTCTGGTCTACATGTCAACCAGTGATAAAGAAAGAAATAAACGAATATAAGCGCCTTACATGTAGCAATAGAGAAGACACAGACCTGCCTGTGGTTGTCCTTTGGGATTTCAATGGGCATTTAGGTTTCATAGGACACAAGAACTTGACCAAAATGGAAATACGTTATGGACCTAATGGAAAAATACATTCTATCGCTATTAAATGGAGATCCCAGCTGCAAAGGGGAGATAACCTGGAGTAGAGGAGATCAGAACAGCACTATAGACTTTGCCCTAGTCAACCAAAATATGTATAAAAACTTTGAATGTATGGAGATACATGAGGGAAAATATGAATATGACCTATCAGACCATCATCTCATAAAGGTCCAATTCAAAATGAACACTAAAGTAAGGAAAACATTCAGAAAAGAAACAAAAAGAAAATCAAATATTTGAAAGTTACAGAAGAGTCTACCAGGAAATACCTTGAATATATAGAGTATAAAGTAAGCCAACAAGACAGAAAAGGAGATCTAACCCAGTTGGAGGAAAACAATGAGTAAAGCCAAAGCAAATAACCTAGAGAAGATAATCAAGAAGGTTAAAGAAAGGAAAACAAGAAGAAAATAGAACCAGTATGGGTCACTAAAGAAATAAAGAAGGAAATAGCCAAAGAAGAGTATATAACAAATTAAAAAGGAAAGCCACAAGAATAGAAGAAAAGAGATACTATGAAGAAGCATATCTTAACAAAAAAACAAAAGGTATAGATAATAATAAAGAAAGCATATGAAGAAATATAAAGAAAAGGTTAGAAATGAGATAATTGAATGATAAAAAACAGACAACAGGAAAATCTGGGAATATATAGACATGCTGAGAGGAAAGACCACATCAGAAAAAGAATGGATAAGGATATACGACGAAAATAAGCAAGAGAATGAAGGGGAAAGAAACCCTAGGGAAAGTAGCTGGTAAAACGATTCTGGGAAACAAAAGTACCAAAACACAAGACGAAACAAAATAGGCGAGATATTGAGTAAAGCAAGCAAAAAGAACAAAATAAACATGACATGGAAGGAATTATGGAAAAGATTGAGGAACAAAGCATTATGAAATACCATATATCTTTAAGAGAACACATGCATGGAGTGTATGACCTAACAGAGACAGAAATTAAACCCATGTAAGAAATCAACATAACAGAAAAAGATGTAAAAAATCAACTCGAGAAAACGAAGGCAAATAAAGAGCCAGACGGAATGAAGCCAATTCTGTTCAAACTATTCTAACAAAGTACCAAACTTCAAAAAGAATTGGCAGTGTTTAAACAGCATACTGAAGGGCAGGAAAACGCAGAGAAGCTGGTTCAAGTAAAAACCAACACTTACACCCAAGAAACAACACCTACAGTCAAAGACCTTAGGCAATTGCTCTAACAAATGCATCTATACAATTTTCAAGGGGATCCTGAAAACCAAAATAGAAAAGCATATTAGAAATATAGGAAAAAATTAATGAAACTACAATACTGCATACAGGAAACATACAGAAGAAAGGACCCATTATTTGTTGTATCGATAGACTTCCAAAAAGCATTTGAATCAAGTTTAATAGAAAAATGCTCATAGAGGTCATGATGAAGTATAGGCTGCATGCAGAAGTAATAAATGCAGTGCAAAGATGTATACAAATGATGTATGTAGCCTATGCCTACCAATATAGAACAAAAGAGCTAAATGTAACTAATGGAATATGACAGGGATGCAATGGGTCAACTATATTCTTTCCTACTAATAACGTACCTGAATATAGAAAAACTAGAAAATACAACAGAAGGTTTTTAGAAATGAAGTTATAAGGATTGTGGCACTATTATATACAGATGATGGATTAATACTAGGACACACTTGAAGAAATAACAAAATCAATAAAAAACACACTTATGGAAATAGCGAGTGAATGTGGCCTAAACATAAACAAGGACAAGAGTAACATGTTAATATACAACGACTGGTATAGTATCGATGATGTGGAAAATATGGAGCACATGGAAGGAATGAAATTAGTTGAGCAGATAAGATACCTAGAAGTAACAATCAACAATATGGAAGGCTGGCTCAGACAGATAAAAAGGAACCAAATGAAGCAAAGCAGAAAGGGGCAAAATATGGCTAATGCATTCACAGTAAAAGTCGGTAATAGGTTGAAAATAGGAAAAGCTGTATTGAAAGATTAGCTATCAATGCATCCTTTCTTGAAGGCCATGGAATTCATGAAAACCCTAAGACAAAAAACCACAATTGAATTACAAAAAGTAGCAATCAAGTAATAGATAGAACAATTCTGAAAGCCCCAAGATACACAGCGATTTATGCATTAAGATCTGAAATAGGGGCCTCTTCCTTCCTTTATTCCTGCCACTCAAGGTATATATATGAAGAATAAACTATCCTATCTGAAAAGTACACTTGAGAGCGGTGGAAATAGGCCCCTAAATGAGATAACCAGGGATCAGTAAGAAAACAAGAAAACCCCCGGAAAAAATGCAAGTAAAGGAATATATGAGAGAATTAAACATAAACTTAAGTAAAATTGAAGCTGTTAAAGGTAAACAGCCTCAAAGAAATAATAATCAACTAGGACAGAAATGCATGGCAGAGAGAGATAAATGAATGATGAGACAACATTGAGTCTACAGAAAATGCTATTACAAAAACATAAGAGAAGAAATCTGGTATGACAGCACTGAAAAAACAAAACTGACCAGTAGGGCCAGACTACATAACAGAAATAGAATAAAAGGGAAAGATACAGAACGTTTGTGCTGTTAGAAAAAGAAATGAAAATTTAGAATATTTCTTACTCTACTACCCAGCATGATACAATGAGATTAGAATTAGGTAGCCATAGTTTTGTGCAGCAGCCATATCAGGAAAATGAAAAGGCATTGATGGCTAACATACTCTTCTTTGCAGATCTGCTGAGGGGGAGGTTGAAAATAGGGAAGAATGTATGAAAAGGTGGAATTAAAACAAGCAGAAAAGCCGTTTCTTTAGCAAAGTCCACTCACTACTACTACTACTACTACTACTACTACTACTACTACTACTACTACTACTACTACTACTACTACTACTACTACTACTGTGTGTCTATTAAATCTGGTGTCAACATCTGGGTAATTGACACCTCTACTACTATTACATCGGCCGGAGTACTTATCATCATTTATCCTAATTATCTCTCATGATATAAATTTTCTATATTTTCAATTATTTCTCCAATGATTATATCTAACTTTCCCCTTTTCATCCATTAGGTTTGAATCAAAACATCAAATTCAAACAGAAACCACGAACGAGAAGTCCTCAGGAGACGACGCCCAAAACGTAAACAAACCGCCATTAACGGAATCCATTATTTGCCATAATAACTACCACTAAATTATCCGATTTATTGAGAAATTATCTAAATTTTTAATTATATTCCAACTGATTGCTTACAAGTGTCCACCAATTGACTTATTAAAAAGAATGAAAACAACCGGATCCACTTCTAAACCGGAACCATAAATAAACACTCTCAAATAGAAGACGCCCAAAATGTCAACACAGCGACGCCATTGTAACTTCTATTCAAACGTCTTTTTATCTTCTTTAATAATTGCCGTCTTCGTAATCAAGACAATTCTTAATCAATCGTAATAGTTGATGAATTTCAAAGAACTGATAATTACTGTAATAATGTGAGTTATAGATGTTTATAGATAATATAATTAACCTCTAGTTAGCCCTATGGTACTCCTAGGTTACCCTATAGACCGTAGCCTTCTATGGGGTCTCAACCTGAGACTGTCTAAATGAAACGAGTCATATTTTATGATATCTCAATGATTTACTCATAGGCTAATGTTAAGTTTAGGCTATAAGTTTCTGTAGGATCTCATTACAGTAGGCTACAGGATGCCTGTATCCTGTATCCTGGCCTACTTTATCCCAAGACTGTTTAGTCCAATGATGCTGAGTGATTTTGTAATGATTTAGTCTATAACCCTATAGCGTAGGCTAGGCTATAGCCCCATGTCCTAGGGTGCAAATTGTGTTTTGTTGTTTATTTTTTACAGGTATTTTCCTAATGATGAAGGGGTTAATTTCCAAGAAACCCATCGTTTGTTGGAGTAATAGCATCTCAAATGTAGTCTTACCTACTCTAGGTAATCAGTACCTTCCTCATATACATGGTAGCCTCATTATACTCTAAATATATGTGGTATAGGGTAAACAATCGCAGTCGATCCATCGTCATGGCGTGGCTTGGCCTTATTCACTCGATATTTAATTGGTGAAACAAGAATACAAGTACATCTTTAAGCATACCATTCAAAAGATTGAAGTTTGGTCAACATAATGTGATATATGAAAGCCCCATACAAACTAAAATAGGCATGTGAGCTATTTGTAAAATATGTTTTCAAGGCAGTTTTGAAATCCAATATGGCGGCAATCACATGGCTGGCCCCTCTAACCACAGACAATGCCCCATCTTTCCCAGCCTTCCCAGCACTCATTTGAACAATGTTAGCGTATATATGTAATGTTTATTGATCTTATTCAAGATTGCAGTTGTAATCTGCACAATAAAACAACATTTTGTTGCCTATATTAGTGAAAGTGTGAAACTTTTTATTCCTGGGGTCCTGGTTTGAACTGAAATTCTTTTTTACCTTGTAATCGATGGTTTTATCCTTACTGCCATCACAACTGCAACTCCACAGTGCTTATTTGATTGTAACTATACACAGGTTTTGGGTCTTAATTCACTCCAAATTTCACTTGAACACGTTGCAGTTCATGCTTCCTAAGCGCTCACTACATAAACACAGTTACAGGCAGCACACGAGTACACGGTTTTATGAGGTGCAAAGCTTTATTCCCTTAATTGTTTACTTTACTCATTATTTAGTTTAACTTGACTTTGTTACTTCAAAATGTTTATTTAATTCATGTTGATTATCCCTTTTTTGCAACCAAATTAACCCCCAAAAATTACAGATATTTCTGATGTACCTTTACAAGCAGACGACGCGACAAAAAATGGCTCATCGTTGCCAATATAGTGGAGCTTCGCACATACGCCGATGCATTGACAAACCGTTTCCATGAATTCTAGTTGTCATAGTAATGCAGCAATGATAAAATTGCTGTAAATAATATATACTTAATCTATTACGTACTACAAATAGATACGCTAATTTCACTTATTTACCCGGTTTTGTGTAAGTCTTATACCCAGTATGGAGGGTAACCACATACCAATTGGCAACACTGATAAACAATTGACGACTGCGAAGAATGCCGGAGGTACCGTTCACAAGCAAAACTGTTGATATTTGAGTCAGGAATCTAGTACTTTTTCAACAACGATATTTTCAAATTATTAATCATGAATATGTAAAAATATTTATGCAATTCATGACCTTATACTGCTGTTTAACTATTTATTTAAATAATTATCTAGTGCATGCTTCTTCTTCTACTAAAAATTGTAGTTCCCTTGGATTAGTCGTGGGTGGAAGTCATTGTTTATGATTTTTGTGAAGAGAGTGCCACAGCGTCTATGGGTACAAGTGGTGTGCGGATTTAGCACATGGAATGGGAAGTTTATTGACACAAGCGACTCTGCAAACATCGAGATGGCGTCAATCTTCTAAATATTTGGAGTTGCAAGTAAATATTTTGAAAGCGTCATGAAGATATGTGTGCACTGCGTAGGGCCAGACTTTCATTAACCTCTGTTTAATCTTAAAATGTGAGATTAATTTCTAACTTTGGAGAAAATGCTTATTTCGAAAGGAGAGTAGAGGTCTTGAGCTCTTGTTCTCACCACCAACAACTTGTGACTGATGCCCATCTCTGGTGCTAGGACGTGTTAAAGTACTTTTTCAGAGGGTGGCTTCACACATGGTGGAAACTGGATCCGCTAGTCCAGTCGGTTGTTTCCCCTAGTGGTCATTGTTTGTCATTGTTTTGGTTTGGAAATCAGCTGATGGTGAATACGAGTTTATTTTGCTGTACTTAATACAATTTTGAGCAAATTTTCTTGCTTCTAGTTAGCATAAGTGAATATCGAGATACTTTACTTATATATATGGGACAAGGTCATTTTTCGTTATATGATGCGTTTATAAGTCGAAATGTGTCCTAAATACGTCTCTTTGTGAACTAAATTATTTTCTTCATAATAGATTGTGTTGGGGGCATGTTTATTGTGTAAAGAAATTTATTGCGTTTGCTATTTTCACTTGATTTCATTGTGATACGAGCTTTACATTTGTTGTACGTTATCAGCATGAAAACAACAGTAAAATTTGTTTTTTCATGGCAGGTACTACTGATTAATATAGTTTTCTTTCAATTTTATCTATAGTTGTGTTTGATGTCATATCAAAGTTTATGGTAGTTTCATCCTTGTTGCCGATGCATGATAGTCATTAGCAATTTGATCATTGTTTTCTCAGCTTCAGCTACAGCTTGCAGTTTAAATTTAACAGTATATTACCTTGCCGATCTTGTATCCATAGCAAATTACATAGAAATATATCAGTCCTATTTTACATAACATCATTTATGACATAACTACGGTGATTGTTTACAGTAGTTGAAATACAAGGAAAAGGATGTTGTTATCCGATTTGGTTGTACTTAGCAATAAAGTAGTTTCTCATTCAGTTGTTCATGGCTGTACACATTTACCAAGTGTAACATTCACCTTTAATTTTTTTAACCACTATTTAATTAGAGGGGTTAAAGATATGGAAGAAAAGAAAGAAGTTAAAAAACTAATGTAATTTTGCTGCTTCTCTGCTGCCTGATTTGTATGCTGCTGCCTGCACCCCACTGCCTGCGAAGTTTAAAAATATTTTTCAAAATATTGTCATATCAGTACTAATTGCTAACCCCCATCTTAAAGTCGGGATTATCGTAAGACGAATGATTGTATCTTGCACTACCTATAAATATGTTCTCCGCAATTGTTCCTCTATGGATGATTGCCAAACCCTCGGTCCGCTTAAACATTAGTAATTACTTTCAGCGTAGGCTAGACTATGGTCATTAAACTCTTGAACAAGGTGGTTAGGTGGTATCTACCATATGGTAGGTGTTTATCCCCACCTGCCCGAATGTAAACACTCCACTTTGCTTTCAACCATCTTCCAGTGAAGACATATGTTAGTGAGCTCTCGATGAATAGCCGTTAATCACAATTTGTTCCTACATGGTATGCAAACCCTTAGTCCTTTACATTAGGAATTACTTTCACCACAGGCTGGAATACGTCCGTTACGGGGGGCCGGCCGGCTAATGCCATTTTTTAAGGACAGGACTTTGA
>NC_087222.1:15611277-15692484 GCF_015104395.2 Macrobrachium nipponense
GAAAAATAGAGAAGAACCTGTATAAAATTAATGCAGCTGAGGCAGCAATCACTTTTAATAAAACATGTTTAAAAGAGGGTTTACTTCCAGCATACAGGGACAGGAGCTTCAGGAATCCCTCATACAACGGCAATTACGGGAGAAGACTTCCGAACTAAGGAAACTCCACGAGGACGATGCTCGACTGCGGAGTGAATGGACCGAACACACGGACATTAACAAGCCACCCGAGCAACAGAGATGTTAATGAGGAACCTGAAGCAGACCCTCCTGGATCCCTCCGGAACGGTTTCCCTCAGCCCGAGAATGACGACCCCGATGTAGACCAACCGAATGAGAACCAACCCACCGACAGTGTGACAACCTTCCCGATGTAGAATTAGCCGCCACGATGACATTGATGCTTGCCTTATCCGCCTCCGAGACGAAGATATGAAAAAACGCATAAAGGGCATCATGCGAAAGCTGATCTCTCTCAACGGCAGCAAGCTGCGAGTCCCATAGCGCGCTCAAGGCTACATCAATCTCACTGACTTCCAACCTTCTCCCGACCAAGACGCTCTGCTTCGACTATGGGCTTACTGTCACTCATGTCTAAGCCTAAGCACATGAGAAATAAAAGACTTGAGATCGAACTCCTGCTCGACTCTATCCAACAGCTCGAGACCCGGAATATTGTCCGAACAACAGATGCCCTCCAGCCCCTCCTGCTCGCCGAGGCCCTCACGGAGAGGGGGCCACACACCAGTGGCATCTTCACCCCAGAGATGAAGGAAGCAGCTAAGGAGTTATTCGGAAAAAATTATATGAAGGTTATAAAAAATGGTGAGAAAACAAACATCAAAGTGAACATAGAATTTATTATTGAACATAAAGGAAATTTAAAGCATAATATTATGCAGAATATAGATTAATATTAACGACACTAGTTACCTAACCTCCACAATCCGAATCGCTTATAGTTTATAAGATGCATCTAGCAATACCATTACCATGATGCCACTGCGCATAGCCTATAAAAGATATGATAGGTCTATCAGAAAATTGTATGTGAAATTATTGCCTATGCAAGTGACTTAAAGTTCAGAATAAGATTCAATAAAAAGATCTCAAAAGATATGATAAATGGCAAAGCAAAATATTAACAAGAGTAAATTCTTTCTGGTTACAAGTTCCATTTTTTACAGGATTAATGACTCAGCGCTAAAATTATTCATTCAGTAACTTTAAATCTCGTAAAGTGTGCCAACATTTACCGAGACCTACCTCAAAGTTATCAAGCACCTGCTTGCTCGATATAAATCCAGGAAGTTGAATCCCTCGGAAGTAATCCAGTAGTATGTGGTGGATGCCAAAGACTATGGTAGGGAAATGGAATCCCCGTCTTAACATCTCTTCCATGCTGCTACACAATCCATTAAAAGGTTCCTCCGAAAACACACTCCCCTGGAGAATCATGCCCTAGTCTCTCCATTGCACTTTGGTGAAACTGGTGGTACTTAGCACTTCATTATTTCACAGCAATAAAAGTCCTTCAAGTAATAAGAGTACCTTAGTAATGATCACACTTCAGTTAGCAGTTTCTAACGAAAGGTTGAGTTTATCCATTTTTCCCCTTTTAGTCAGGAGAACTGCTTCCTTGGAGGGTTAGGCAGATACTGCTTGGTAAGAATTCTTACCCTTACTCGTTAACTTCATTAGCTAATTCAGGAAGAGTTAAATACTTTGAAATGGTCTCAAAGTATTTACAGGTATTAAATAATTATTAACATTATTTAAAGTTACGTTTGAGATCTTTTTATTTTCAAAGAGAGTTGGAAACCAAGGATTATGAAAAAAGACAAAGTACTTTTTTTGTACAAAAAATAAACAAGATAAGAAAACGAGAATACAAGGATTCGGAAGTTGGAAAGAAAAGATAAAAACAATATATTTAACACAGGAGTTGAAGGCCAAAGAAGACATCACTGTGCGACGGGCAGATAAGACGCCGCCTTCGTCTTAATAACACGAAGGAATACCATGAGAAGCTCGACGCTATCCTGTCCGACTGTCAGGCCGTAACGTAATTTTAAAGTAAAATCTCATTGTTTTGCCTTTTTGCACTGATGGCTTTTAGTTTTCTATTGTTTGCAATTTTGTAAAACTAAGTTAAGTTAGGTATTTTGCTATTTGTTTTATGTTAGTATACATTTTGGTTAAATGTACTGTTAATTTGCTTTGCTTTGGTTGAAAAAAAGCTTAAGTTTTGTGGCGCCATCTATTGAGTGCAGTTTGAAGTGCGGCCTTCCTCAGTGTTTTTGCTTCCTTGCCAAATTTGTAACTCCCTGTTTATTTTTCTTTATGGTGACTGGGAGTGTGGTAAGGAGAGGTGACTTGTGACTCTCCCAAAGTATTCTCAAGTCTAATTCAAGGCCGTTGAGGACTCTGGAGCTGCTGATCTGTCTGCTGTTGTGGATTATACATATATAACTTCCTATTGTGAAGATTTCTCGCTGTTCTCTTGAGAACAACATCTGCTGTCATTGAGCTGCGTCTTAATGTGAAAGGCAAGTTATGCATGTGAAGCTACATGTGGGAGTACGACGTGCTACTGTGATTTAAGTGGCCTACTGGCTTAAATCTTGGCGTTGGCAGTTTGTGTGGTCTGGGCTCGAGAGCCTTTTTCGTCTTTCATGGATGTATCCACTGTATCAGCACCAGTGGCCTTGTTGGAGCAAGTAGGGTGTCTTCTCTCAGGTAAGATAGGAACATCCCCCTGTATCTTTGGCGAGCCGTAGACTAAAGTGTGTATATCCACCAACGGTTTTGAAGTGCAGTTCTTCTGATGGGAGTGACGTTCTGTGACTGCATTTTGTAGCGATATATGGACTCGTCTGTATTAGTACTGGTCTGTGTCATAGGACCAATCTGTGTGTATTTTTTAGCTACACCTTAAAGAGTGTGTAATTATATGATCTTCTAAAGTGTTTGATAGTATATTAAGGTTTAGATTGTTATGTCTTAGGTAGGATTATTGTTTCTTTTTGTATGTCCTTCCACTTCTTTCCTTTCTATTTAGTAATAGGTTAGCGTGGTGGGTAAATTTATTTGGGTCCCTTATTAAGATTAAGATTTGGTTTCTTCTCTATGAGCAGGGTTTAGCTTTAGTTATAGGTGACTCTTTGAGTTATTTGATGGCCTTTTGTGTTTTGTCTATTTATTACTTTTTGTGAGCCATCAGTGTACGTATATTTATTGTGTAATAAATATTGTGAAATTTTTGCCTGTGTCTTTCTGATTTTCCTCGCTCATACCGATTTTGTTTTTGTCCCTGGATTTAAGATTAAAATAAAAGAACCAGTTACGACTTCCTCCTAAAGGGAGTTCGTAACACCGACTCCTCAAAGTTTGAGCGTCTCACACGGAACCCCACGGAGGACATCAAAAGGGATACCAACCGTGTCATCAGTACCATTAATGCCGCAACCAACGCAGTCCACTTTCCGCCCATCCAAGGGGACTTCAGCCTTGGTTACCTCTATGGGAACGTGAAAACCCATAAGGAAGGCAACCCTCTCCGCCCAATTATCAGCAAGACGCCTGCCCCGACTTACGCCTTGGCCAAGCGCCTCAATCAAATTTTTACACCCTACGTCCCGAGCCGTTATAGCCTGAGTTCATCGGTGGAGTTCCTTGAAGAAATTTGTGACTCCCCCGGCACTGGCATCATAGCATCCCTCGATGTAGAATCCCTATTTACCAACGTTCCCATCGACGAGACCATTAACATCATCATGGATCGAGTCTACCGAGACCTGTCGACAGCCCCACTTAATATCCCAGAAGCCTCTTTGCACACCTTGCTGGACATCTGTACGAAGAGGGCCCCCTTCTCCACCCACCGAGGACAGATGTTCCGTCAGAAAGATGGCGTTGCCATGGGCTCTCCTCTGGGAGTCCTTTTTGCCAACTTCTATATGGCCGCCGTAGAAGAGAGGGTCTTCGCCCAGAGCCAGCACCCCCGCAAATACGCCCGTTACATAGACGATATCTTCATGCAAGTCGACACCGAGGATGAGGTAGAAGCCCTACATTGCCGATTCCAGCAATGCAGCGTGCTAAACTATACAGTCGAGTTTAGCACCAACGATCGGCTCCCCTTCCTCGACGTCCTTATAACGAAGACAGAAGACGGTCTCCGCACTTCTGTCTACACGAAGAAAACAAATTTAGGAATGTGCCTCAACGGAGATAGCGAGTGTCCTGACAGGTTTAAGAGCACTACCGTCAGGACACACACCTCGAGCTTCACAGATGCTCGTGAATAACGGATATTCTAATAAGCTCATCAATCGAGAAGTGTGCACCGCCATCGAAAGATGGTACTCGAACGAGGAAGAAGACCCACGACCCCACCCCACCGAAAACATCAAGATATATTATAAGGCCTTCATGCACTCTCAATACCGCAAGGAGGAGAAGGTGATGAAGAAGATCATTAAGGAGAACATCCTTCCCATTGAAGAAGGCAAGATAGTGGACCTTATAATATACTACAAAAACCGGAAAACAAAAGACCTTATCATGAAAAATAACCCCTCACCGCCATCAGGAGACCCCCTCAAGCAGACGTATACCAATACACATGCCCGGCTGTGATGGTAATTGCTTCATAGCAAAGAAAGTTAAAGGAAAGGAGAACGCATTTTCGAGAAGTTCAGCAGCAAGGAGACGTTAGCGCAATGTGTTGAAGGTGCCTGTTATCATGATGGTTCTAGAATCGGCAGGAGTGTTGTGGATCTCGTCAGGACGTGAGAAACGCCGCGATTTCTGATGCAATACCTCGTCTAGATTCGTCTAAGAAGTTCTAGAAATCCCTGGAGTTGGAGACGTTCACCGTAGGCTCCGCCCCCAGGGTGCCGTATAAATACGACGAACGAACTTTGGAGAGCAGTGATCGTAAGAGGAAGAGATCGTAAAAGAGAGAGATCACCAGTTAGTAAGAGCCACAGATCAGATTATCAGTGAGAGATCAGCAGCAGCAGAGATCTTCTGTGAGATACGAGAAAAAGGAACCGACGAAGTATCAATCAAAAGAAGAGTTGTTCGAGAGTTGGTTGGATATTGGTCTAGTTGTCTTCCGGTGTGGACGGCCGAGTTGTCTCTACGTTGAGCAGATTTTGGAGAAGAAAAGGGGAGAGTTCCTGTCTTACAAGTAGACTAGTTCCTGCAATATGGAGTAAAGAGGACGTCTGCAATTGCCACTCTACTTTTATGAAGCCACCTCTTCGAAGAGCCAAACTGTTTAGCAAGTATTCTTATTACCTCACTGTTTCCCCCAGTTCACGCAGTGTAAGATTATATCTGTTTATGTAAATAGGAGATACCATTCTGCATTTACCTTTGTTAGTAAGCTTGTAAATAAACCTTTGTTGTGTTAGTGTTTCTTTCTATATTCGTATCCCCAGTTTCAACTGTTGGTGTTGATATATACGTATATTTTTTTTTTCATTTCATATCGAACCTGAAGCGGACCTCCCTCAGAGGCCGTAACATTGTGTCGTCCTTTAACCAGGATATTTCAACACCGTAACATTGTCTCTGAGATCCTAGATCTGTAACACCGGCCCAAAGATGTCCTGGGAAGTACATTGGAATGACTACCATGCGTCTTGCAAAGACAATCTATTGTCAACGCCCAAGAAGGGGCTATCAAGAACCTGTTCCTCCTGGAGGCGTTACTCATCCAGGAGCAAAAGCCCTCCATGAACACGACACAGGAGGCCTTTTTGCTCCCGACCTGCATGCGAAGACACACTCCAGTAATGGCAAACATCACCATATCGCTACCCGAAAATGCCCCAATTCAAGAAGAAAATACCACCGAAGATGACATTAATACGACGAATAATACCAGCAGTGATGTCACACAGCCTTTACCCAATCAAAATGAAGCCCGGCGTGATGATATGCAAACTGAGAAGATTGGCCCGCCTGCTGAGCATGCAATCGGGAGCTGGCTTGAGCCCACAGCCAGGCAGCCAATGAAAAAGAAGCTCCCCACCCACTAGCCAATGAAAAGGCAGCGGCACGATGGCCCCCGCTGTGCCACTGCAATATAAGCAGCTGGACTCACCCTCTCACTTCAGTCTTTCACCCACCTCCGCCCAAGAGGATGTCTGAGGTTTATTCAGACGAAACATCCTGAAAGAATCAAAAGAATAGAAAAGAAATAGAATTTAACATCAATTCTATCTTCAATAAACTCTACACGATATACCCAAAAATTGAAATTTTTTACCAATAAAATCCAATCGTTTGACCTAATTGAGATATGTCAACCTTTGGTGCGTTGCTCACCAGTTTAAGCAACAATGAGAAAGCAATAATTAGAAAAATAGAGAAGAACCTGTATAAAATTAATGCAGCAATCACTTTTAATAAAACATATTATTATTATTATTATTTTTTTTTTTTTTTTTTTTGCTCTATCACAGTCCTCCAATTCGACTGGGTGGTATTTATAGTGTGGGGTTGGTTCCAGGCCTGCATCCTGCCTCCTTAGGAGTCCCATCACTCTTCTTACTATGTGTGCCGTTTCTAGGATCACACTCTTCTGCATGAGTCCTGGAGCTACTTCAGCCTCTAGTTTTTCTAGATTCCTTTTCAGGGATCTTGGGATCGTGCCTAGTGCTCCTATGATTATGGGTACGATTTCCACTGGCATATCCCATATCCTTCTATTCTATTTTCAGATCTTGATACTTATCCAATTTTTCCCTCTCTTTCTCTTCAACTCTGGTGTCCCATGGTATTGCGACATCAATGAGTGATACTTTCTTCTTGACCTTGTCAATCAACGTCACGTCTGGTCTGTTTGCACGTATCACCCTATCCGTTCTGATACCATAGTCCCAGAGGATCTTTGCCTGATCGTTTTCTATCACTCCTTCAGGTTGGTGCTCGTACCACTTATTACTGCAAGGTAGCTGATGTTTCTTGCACAGGCTCCAGTGGAGGGCTTTTGCTACTGAATCATGCCTCTTTTTATACTGGTTCTGTGCAAGTGCCGGGCATTCACTTGCTATGTGGTTTATGGTTTCACTTTTCGTATTGCATTTCCTACATATGGGAGAGATGTTTTTATTTCCGTCTATCGTACTTTGAACATATCTGGTTCTTAGGGCCTGATCTTGTGCCGCTGTTACATTCCTTCAGTTTCCTTCTTTAGCTCTCCCCTCTGTAGCCATTGCCAATTGTCATCGCTGGCTAGTTCTTTAGTCTGTCTCATGTATTGTCCGTGCATTGGTTTGTTGTGCCAGTCCTCTGTTCTTTCTGTCTTTCTCCTGCTCTGTATATTTGTGGGTCTTCGTCTGCTTTTATTAGTCCTTCTTCCCATGCACTTTTTAGCCACTCGTCTTCACTAGTTTTCAGATATTGCCCCAGTGCTCTGTTTTCGATGTTGACGCAGTCCTCTATACTTAGTAGTCCTCTCCCTCCTTCCTTTCGTGTTATGTATAGTCTGTCCGTATTTGCTCTTGGGTGTAGTGCTTTGTGTATTGTCATATGTTTCCTGGTTTTCTGATCTATGCTGCGGAGTTCTGCCTTCGTCCATTCCACTATTCCTGCGCTGTATCTGATTACTGGCACTGCCCATGTGTTTATGGCTTTTATCATATTTCCGGCGTTGAGTTTTGACTTGAGTATCGCCTTGAGTCTCTGCATATATTCTTTCCTGATCGTGTCCTTCATCTCTTGGTGTTTTATATCTCCTCCTTCCATTATTCCCAGGTATTTGTATCCTGTCTCATCTATGTGTTTGATGTTGCTCCCATCTGGTAGCTTTATCCCTTCAGTTCTCGTTACTTTGCCTTTTTGTATGTTGACTAAGGGCGCATTTTCTATTCCAAACTCCATCCTGATGTCCCCAGATACAATCCTTACAGTCTGGATTAGGGTATCTATTTCCTTGATGCTCTTACCATACAGCTATTATTATTATTATTATTATTATTATTATTATTATTATTATTATTATCATTATTACTACTATTATTATTACATAATAATAAATAATCAAAATAACAATAATAATAATAATAATAATAATAATAATAATAATAATAATAATAATAATAATAATACATAATAATACCTTTATTCCACAATATTACAGTGGGTATTCTTACAATATGCACTTGTAGGGGAACGAGATCACTGTGTAGACGAGTGAGTACATGGCCAAGTGCATTTGGTTTAACATCTGAGTTCAGTGATGTAAGATTCAATGATTATTTCAGATTAAGCTGAGAACAATTTGATGAGGTGCATATCATGATGCAAAGTGACATATCATCTGAAGGTTGCAACGCCCAAAAACCAATTGGGGTAGAGAAAAACTGGCTGTTTTTAATGTCAGTTTTATTTTCCTTCATGTCTGTGTTTCTGCAATATAGGAATGGAGGAGAGAATCCACTGATGAACAATTCCCTTTTCTTTTGACCTGCAATACTGCCTCCATAATTTCATTATAATGATAATTGTAAAAAAGAAAAATAACAGGGAAAACAGTGTTGATAAGCACTCAGGTCTTTCCGAGAGATTCATCAGATATGAACAAAATCATCAGACATAATTATGACTTTCACATCATATAATAATTTGTTGGAAAATCAGGGGATGTGTCCTGATACTGTTCTGAAAGCACAGGGACAGACTGTGTTATGTCAGTTGTAGATGCATCAGTAGGTGTATATGCACGACAAGTAGGACCATAGGATGAGTGGGAGGAATGGCTTTGGGGATAAGGAGACATGCCGAGCAAGGTTTCTTCAGCGTCTGAAACTATGCGAAATTCATCCCTTTTTATCTTGTCCTGTAAGGCTGGTGGCATTTTTGCTGTCGTTGTGTAAATGGTCATGAAAAAATTATAAAGGGGATCTCTTGCTTCCTGTCTAAATTTTACCTCAATTTTTTTCCTATAAAATGCTCTCTGTTTAACTCTCTCTTTATGATTTATTAAGATCGATTCCTTGAGCACAGCAGTAACAATCATTCTGATTTTTTTTTACTACTCTTGCATGAGCTGTAGGGTCAACAATACTCTCACTGCCATCATCTAATTCATCATCGAGTCCGGGATTTTAATGTGAAGCAGTGCTGAGTTGTGGGTTCCCTTTTTCAACCGAACAACTATTATCATCAAATGTCCGTACGCTCTCCTTGTCAGTCAGAGGATGATATCATGTGGATTACTGAGCAAGTTACTTCCTGTGCCGCATGTGCGCAGAAAACTGCATTTCAAATGCTGCGTGATGTAGGCCGGGGCAGACCCGCTGTGCTGTCCTGCTTGACAATGTGCATGTTTCCATTTAAAATAGTGAAATGCAGTTTTCTGCCCTGTTCTGTGCTGCGTTGCCTGTGTCGCCTGCGTCTCAATGTGTGTCCGGCCTTAGACCTCTGGTATGTCTTCTCCCCGGTGTGGGGGAGTGGGACGGTGATGTTCGTCTAGGAGCCGGTGGGTCAGACAGCCACCTCCTCTACACAATCACTGTGCACTGCACTAACACTAAATTGACCTTTTTCCATTAAGGCTTTAACAGAAGCACCAAGCTCCATCATCAAACTTGCTAAAAATTCCAACTCCTTATCAAATTCTGATTCGAGGCTGCAGTGGTATTGGGATCGGGAGCAAGCGAACCTGGAATAGAAGTTAATGGCACAGAAACAAGAGGAGAAAGGATTGAAGAAGCAACAGGAATTACAGGCAAAACAATCATGCTATCTTCTACTAATTCAGCAGCCTGTACATCATCTAAACTAGATTTAATTTCTGCCTGAGCAGCTGCTGTCCTCTTTCTGTTCATATCCATCTTGTCCTGATGGGACCTAAAAATTTACCATTGCTTGTCGTCCCATCCATTAAGCACAAGTGATTTCTTTCTTGCACTCTTGACCTGTACATTTACTACATCTGGTATGTGGATCGAAACAAGATTTAGATAACCTGGTCTTAAAATCATCTGCACAAATCCAAACACTAGTTCTCCTAGAATCAGACATATTTGAAAGAATGTGCTATCACAAAACAAAACAGAGAACTTCACCAAGAACTCTGAACTCATCAACACAATACACTGAAGAAGGCTGCCTAAATCCACCGATGTTCACCAGGAGCCGGTAGAATACGAATTGAAGCTCCCTGCCAGGTTGTTCCCTATATAAGCCCCGGTAGTGGGCGGGGCATTCCAGATACACCGTAACCAACACTAGTGCTACTGTAGATTTTCAACTGTTAGGCTACCGTAGGTAGGAAGCTCTTAGTTATATAATTACTGGGTAAGTTCCATGTAAAAAACAGAGGTTTTGGTGAGCAGTATGGAAGATTGAGACAGAAAAGTAATACAAAAAAGAAGAGGCTCTATTATAAAACAGGAGAAGTTTAAATATCACAAATTTTAAAAATAAATTGTATTTTTCCTAACCATACAAACCTGAGGTCCTTTACGTAAGGAATCACTTCCTGAGTATGCTAGAAATAGGTTGTGAAGAATAAAACAAGGTAGTTAAGCAGTAACCGCTTGTTCCCTAGGTGGGAGTCCCGCCCGACCAGATGTAAACATTCCACTTTGCTTTAGGCCCAGGAACAGATGAAGGGGTGGCATAAGGAGGATATAAATGTGAAAGGACCTCAGGTTTGTATAGCTAGGAAAATTACAATTTACTTTTAAAATTTGTGATTTGTTCGTACACATAATACAAACCATCGGTCCTTTACATAAGGAAGACTCACTGATTGCTAGGAGGAATCTGATAGAGTCTTGTGAACAGACTGGTGTTCGCCCAACCAAGATTCCCAAACAGGTCATAAGACCAAGGGAGGGGGAGGGGGGGGGGAATCTTGCCTCTGTCCAATTGATCTAAGTATGAGAACTGCGAGACCAGTGGCCAGACCTCTGGACCAATTCATAAGAGGGAGACAAGTGTAGCCTCTTATTAATAGCAAACAAGAACTTATAGTCGGAAGCCAGAAGACAAATATACAAGTATCGGGTTTGACTTATGCCAATGTCCTCTTCCCCCCTTGTTTGTTAGGGAAGAGATGGATATTTGCTTCTATCCCCTAATGAAAGGGAAAGAATGGAGCTTAGTAATATAGCTTACTTGCATCAACCACCCTTTCCAGCATGTGACGACCGCAGCTTCCTGTCCAAAGAGAAGCCAGTCACACTCTCATTAACACCCATTCATATGGTTACACAAGGCAAGATGTAACTTTGTCCAGTTAGTGGAGCTGAGTAAGCTACACAACTGTTGAGAAGCCACCACGGGTCCCAAGGAAAAGGTATCCAAGGTCCTATGAGCAATATCCCGAAGGTAGAAGGAGGTGAATGTGGTCTGGTTGGATGAAACCCCTCCTTTCAGTACCTGTGGAACCAACAGGTTCTTGCGTGGGCTCTCAGACGAAAGGTACCAGTGTCGAACCTACCTTCGGAGGAGTACGCTTTCCTGATCACCTCACGAAGCCAAAAAGAGATTAGTGTTTTTTTGGAACACCTCTTTCTTGGTCAAGCTGGTGCTAATGAAGAGGAGTTGACACTAGGCCGGAGATGCTAAGTTCTCTTCAGATAGCGCCGTAGCACTCTAATGGGACAAAGTAGCATCTGGTCTGGGTCATTACCACAAAAGTCTTCTAGGGAGGGGATCGTAAAGGACTCAAATCTATCGTCAGGGACTGAAGGATTCTAAGTCTTCACTACAAAATCTGGGACAAAATCGAGCATAAGAGATTCCCATCCCCTCTAGTGATTAACATTGAAAGAGAGACCATGAAGCTCACTTACTCACTTCATCAATACCAGGGCCAGCAAAAAGATGGTTTTAAGGATCAGATCCCTGTCTGACGACTCTCAAATAGGCTCTTAGGGTTCACGAGTCAAGCTCCTTAAGACAAGAGTCACGTCCCACTCAGGGGGCATGAGTTCTCTGTGTAGGCAAGATCTCTTGAAGCTCCTCATAAGAAGAGATATTTCCATAGAAGAGGAAGAATGCACATATTGCAGTTTCAGGACCAAGGCCAAGGCAGACATGTAGCCCTTAACTGCAGAAACAGAGAGGAACTTCTATCAGCAAAGAAAGACTAGGAAATCGACGATCTGTTGAAGAGCAGCTCTGAGCAGAGAGAAACCCTGTCCACGACACCAACCACAGAAGACAGACCACTTTCCCTGGTACACTGCTGCAGAGGACTGTCTGACGTATCCCGCATTCTCTGTTGCTGCTAGGCAAGAAAATCCTCTCGCTCACAAGAGATGGTGGATAACCACCAGCCATGAAGACATAGGGACTGTTCTGCTAAGTGGTACCATTCTACGTGCGGTTGATACAGAAGGTTGTGCCACGGGGTAATCTCTCGAGGAGGTGCCTCAGAGAGAAGAGCCAACAGATTGGGATATGAGCCACCAGGATCATCTGAGGATTGCTGGTGACCAGCACTTCGAGGTTGTCCCACGGAAGTTGGAACGTGTCCTCTGCAGCTGGCCATGGGTCTGGCACAATGGAGAAGAAACCTGGAAATTTTCTGTTGTGCCAGGTGGTGAACAGATCTACCACTGGACAACCCCATAGGTCGAACAGCCTTTCTACCACGTCTGGGTGTAAAACCATTTGGTTCCTATCACCTGCTTCTGACGGCTGAGCTTGTCTGCCACTACATTCCTCTTGCCTGGAATTATCTGGCTGACAGCTATACCGAGTGCGCTGCAGCCCACTTGTGCACCTGCACTGTCAAATGATGCAACGGAAGAGACACTAAGCCTACTTGTTTGTTGACATATGCCACCACTGTGGTGTTGTCGCTCATCAACACAATGAAGTGTCCCATCACTCTATCCCAGATCTCTTGAAGAGCTAAGAAAGATGCCTTGAGTTCCAGAATGTTGATATGAAGGTGCTTGTCATGTCGATTCTACACACCTGCAGTCAGCAACTCCTCCAGGTGTGCGCCTAAACCCTCATTCGATGCATCTGAGAACAGAAGCATGTCCGAAGGGGGAGTGTGCAACTCCACTCCTATTAAGAGGTTCCTGTCATCTAGCCACCGGGCTAAATCATTCCTCACTTCCTCTGTTAGAGGAATGAGGAAGGATTGAGGATCTCGAGCCTGTGACCAACACTCCTTTAGTCTCCATTGCAGACACTGCAGGTGAAGACGCCTGTGAGGTAAAAACTTCTCTAGTGATGACAGGTGACCAATCATGACTTGCCAAAGCTGAGTTGGCTGTTCCTGTTGAGACAAACAGTTAAGCTGCCTTCCTGAACTTGCTGATCCTCGAGTCTGTGGGGAAGACTGCTACTGTATCGATCAGTATGCACTGGTACTTTATCCTCAGCTTGGGAATGAGATCCGACTTTTCAAAATTTATCACGATCACTAGATAGTAACAAAAATCAAGAAGTCGATCCCGGTCCTGTAGCAAATGCCAGGACTAGCCAGTTGTCGAGATACCTCAAGAGGCGTATCCTGACTGAGTGGGCCCAAGCTGACACTAAGGTGAACAAGTGAACACCTGAGGGGTGGTCGAAAGTCCAAAACAAAGTGCCCTGAAATGGAACACCGTCCCCTCTAGGATAAAACAAAAGTACTTCTTGGGGGACTGATGGATGGGTATCTGAAAATACGCATCCTTCAGGTCCAACGAAAGCATGAAGTCATTCTCCCTGATAGGGGAGAGCACGGAACATGATGCCGTCTCCATCTTGATCTTCCCCTAGGTCATGGTGCTGACTCCCTCTGCAAAAGACCTCAAAATCTCGGGAGTGACTGTGTCCTGGGGGGAAGGACCATCAAGTCCTTCCAGGGCGAGTCCCTCCCTTGATTCTTTTTTCAGAGGGATGAGCCTTGACAGACACCCCATGATCTTCTCAAACCACTTAAGCATACATCTCGGGTCCTAAGACCGAACCGGGAACATACACTCGCGTGGCTGAACCCTAATGAGAACATTCCCCACAGTTCCCTCTGATTGTGTCGTTCCTCCTGGTGTAACCTGAGGAGGTTGAAGAGACAGGTGAGGAAAATCTGATGCTCCCCCTCGGTCTGCTAGCAGAAATAGCAGATGGAGCGGGCCCATGAACGATCACCAATCGGCGGTGATGATCGGCTCACGGGTCTAGAGGAGTGTTCTCCCTGTGGAGAAGCACTCTTCCGAGGATGGTAGTGACGCTCTCTCACGTCAGGGGAAGTGCTACTCAATGCCTGGACTGTACGCATGACTGTTGATCAGGTGAAGAATAGTGCTCACTAGTGTGACGAGAGAGGGTACCGTCCCTGTGACTCCAAAGAGGCCAAAACCTCTCGAGAGGCAGAACCTCTAGGACTAGCCTTCTTCTTCTTCTTTAGCGGGGTGGGGCAGGCCTCAGAAGAAGTGGAGGAGGCAGCTGATGATGATAACGAAGACGAGGAGGAAGACAATGACACCTTTCACTTATTCTTTGACTTCTTCGTCAACTTCCTCAGACAGCAGTCAGATCCCCCATCCAAGGTGGGACTGGGGGCACAAACGCCACAGCAACAGGCTTGGGAACAGAGATGGGAGGAAGATCAAGTGGGGACAGTGTCTGGGGTCTATCATAGTCTGGGGGAGAGAGGACTGCGTAGCCTGGAGGAGGAGGCAGAAAAGGTTCCGTCCTCGAAGCATGCAGCACAAACAACACGACCACAGGTGTTACTATGGTAACTTGTTGGGTATACACAAGGTGAGGCAGTGCTGCACACACAGGCATTAACAGAGTCATCATCGTCCCAGCAGCTGCACCAAGAGTCACAGGAGCTGACATAAAAATGATCCATCAGCCCCTGGTAAGGAGTGCCAGGCAAATTCAACTTCACCCATGCCTGTTGCAAATCCCTGACCACGGAGACAGACACATCTGAGGGAGCAAAAGTTGTGTTAGTGGTGGGAACTCCTGTTCCCTTTGGAGGAAATAGATCCCCTTTGGAGTGAACAGAAGCTTCCCAAATACAGCCCCTGGTCGGCATGCCTCCCCACCCTCTTCTATGTTCGACGAATCAAACGAAGAAGCAGACGGAGGGAAAAAGGAAGACGAAAGATTAGCCACCAACAAAGCCTTGGAAGACTACCCCGAGATGGCTTTCTCCCCTTGTATCTCCCCTACTGCTCCGCCAACCAAGAGATACAAGCATCATAAGTATTATCTAGAGAACACTCATGCTCTCAGCTCTTCATGCAGAGGACACAACAGTCCACTTCCACTTTGGAATGCAAACTACCACAAGGCTTATCTGAGTTTTGGGTTTGCACGATAAAAGCAAACAACAAAACAATCATTCACAAAGATACAGCAAAGAAAGGTCACAATCTCGACGACAGAGAGAGCAAAGAGCATGTCTGAAGTGGAATGTTTACGTCTGTTGGGCGGGTCTCTCGACTAGCGAACAAGCAGTTACTGCCTAACTACCTTGTTGTTATTCTCTTATGACTGATTTCCAGCCAACGCTGAAAGTAATTCCTTAAGTAAAGGACCGAGGATTTGTATTATGTGTAGGAACAAACTTAGGATCTACTTTAAGCCAAGAGGGAGGATAATGAGGCCGATATGGACAGTAGGATAAAAGCTGTGTTGGGAAGTGGAGAGAGGTAGCTGGAGTAGCATGTGATAAAAAAGTTCCAAACAAGCTAAAAGTCAAGATCTATAGCACAGTGACAAGACAAGAGTTAATACATGGATCAGAAACATGGGCTCTAAGAAGAAAACAGGAAGTAAAGCTTGAGAGAACAGAGATGAGAAAGCTGTGGTGAATTATGGGAATATCACTGGCTGAGATTTTGGAAAATGATGAAATAAGAAAAAGGGCAGGCTTACTAAAGATGACAGAGGTGATAAGAGAGACACGATTGAGATAGTACAGGCATGTGTTGAGGATGGGGAGGGAGTGAAGAGGGCTTGGGAAGAGCCTGTTGGAGGAAGAATATGGAGAGTGACATAGAGAATTAGATGGCGAGATAAAATGAAGGAAGATATGGAGGGAAGAGGTTTGGTGGAGGATGATGTCTTTAATAAGAGGCAGTGTGAAGGCGCATCAGGCAACTGACCCCTTAATGTAGGGATAATGGTGGGAAAGATCCTTCTTGAGGTCTCTTTTCTGCAGGATCAATTCAAGGATGACGCAGCAAAGGAGATACATGCCGTTCAGTGGGTGGAAAAAAGACTGTGATCTAAAATATCTCGATGGTGTGGACAAGAGATGAGAAGCAGCTGACTAGAAATAGCACAAGTGGACAAAGCAGAAGAGGGACTAGCAAGCAGGTTCTTTTATATCGTGGAGAAAAACCATAGATGAACACTAAAATCTAAATGAATGCCTCCACTAGCATCTAATTCATTAAAAAAGCAAGTGACACAATCCAACACCTTATGGCTTATCAATTTGATCAACGTTTTGATTTGCTACTCATTAGTTGCTGGCACCACGACCAATACCTAGAAACTTTATGACATGGACAAATTAAGGACTCTCTGGATATAAATGTTTATGCAAGATTTCAGATGCACAAGACTAGGTTTCAGCAGACCCTGGCCCCATTTAACTCTATCGGTTATTAAGCCTTGGCAGGTCCCATCTACCCATGAGCTACAACTGTGAAAAGCAATGTTATGCTTCACACATTGTTTGATAAATTACTAATCAAAATATTACTCTCATACTGGTGTCATTTCACATCAAATTATTTGTACTTTTTGGTATGTTGACATTTAAAACAGTGTCTCTGTAACAAGGTGAAAACTGGCAAAAATTTAAGTCAGTGCATCGTGAATAACTGACAGACTGGCTTTTGAACAATGTGTTTGTGTATGACTAAAGATTCAACAAAGCATATATCAAATACTACATATAATTTAGGGGCGTTCTCTCTAACTTCAATTACTTCACTTTTGTATCACTTACCTAGAGTCTGTTGTTGAGGAAAATTAACTCGATGCTAAAGAAAACACGTTCCTTCACAGATTATCAGAGATCATCCATAACAAAACAGGACATCTGTGGCAAAGAAATGTGATCTCCATCAGCACATATATGTTTTCTATACACAATACAGTAGCAATGAGACTGTACACTAAGCACTTGCAGACTTAATGCAAATGTTAGAATAATGCAGAGCAAAACATGTGTGAAAAAAATCTAATGTTTCTGGGAACTTCCACATTAATATAAACTAAAAATATGTAATATTAAAATTTGTTACTTTCACATAATCATTACAAAATAAAAATATATTGCAGAACTAGTCTAAAGCTTTATTTGCATAGGTTTGCTTATACACCATTTAAAAAAGAAAGTACAATAATTCTGCAATGAAGATATATAAGTAGCATTCTAGGTTTGGTTACAATTGACTACAAAAACAAAAAATGACTAATTTAAGTAATTTAAATTTTTCCTAACATACAAACCTGAGCTCTTTACCTATGGAAATACCTTCAGCACAGCTGGAAACTGGCCATCCAAATATTAACAGGTTTTTAGGTGTTAACCCTCTTACGCCAATTGGACGTATTAAACACCAAGTCAAAATGTCCTCCCAATATGGCCGATTGGACATATTAGACGTCGACTTAAAAAAGTTTTTTTTTAAATTCGCGGAAAAATACTTATGGCCTACCAGCCAAAAACTTTTGAATACACGCCTTGGGGATGCGGGAGTTCATGGATCAAGGCGTTGTTTTGTTTACAATCGTTACGCAGGAGCGCAGCGCGAATTTCTTCTTATCGCATAAAAAGTATCAGTGACACATCTCAAAAATTATTTCGTCACTTTGACATAATTTTTGCACCGTTTTAAATTATCCGTTACATGAAGTATTATATATGAAAATGTGCGCAATTTTATGCACAACACGACTAAAAACAACCCATGGTTTTAGCTTTTATCAGTTTTTAAATATTTTCATATAAATAACGATAAGTGCAAAAATTTCAACCTTTGGTCAACTTTGACTCTACCGAAATGGTCGAAAAACGCAATTGTAAGCTAAAAATCTTATATTCTAGTAATATTCAATCATTTGCCTTCATTTTGAAACAATTTTGACGTCTCTAGCACAATATTTCGATTTATGGTGAATTTATGAAAAAGCTTTTTCCTTACGTCCGCGCGGTAACTCTTCGAATACATTTTTTTCGTGCGATTGTCCTAATGTTTGCACCATTTTAAATTTGCCGTTACATAAAGTTTTATATATGAAAATGTGCGCAATTTCATGCACAACACAACTAAAAACAACCCATGGTTGTAGCTTTTATCAGTTTTGAAATATTTTCATATAAAAAACGATAAGTGCAAAAATTTCAACCTTCGGTCAACTTTGACTCTACCGAAATGGTCGAAAAACGCAATTGTAAGCTAAAACTCTTATATTCTAGTAATATTCAATCAATTACCTTCATTTTGCAATGAATTAGAAGTCTCTAACACAATATTTTGATTTATGGTGAATTTATGAATAAAAAACATTTTCCTTACGTCCGCGCGGTAACTCTTCCGAAAAAAATCAGAAATTTTTTCTTGCGATTGTCGAAATGTTTGCACCATTTAAAAGTAGCCGTTACATAAAGTGTTATATATGAAAAATGTGCACAATTTAATGTAGAATACAACAATAAATGATTGAAGGTTGTAGCTTTTCTCTTTTTCAAAATATTTGCATATAAATCACGATAAATAGAAAAAAAACTACTTTTGGTCAACTTTGACTCTACCGAAATAGTCGAAAAATGCAATTGTAAGCTAAAACTCTTACAATCTAGTAATATACAGTCATTTATCTTAATTTTGAAACAAATTCAAAGTGTCTAGCTCAATATTTAGATTTATGGTGAATTTAAAAAAAAAACTTTCTTTCCCTCCGCGCGCCGATTCGCAGCCGCAAATCTCCGAAATGCATACGTCTCATTCTCCTAATATTTGCTCCTTTTCATATTAGGCGTTTTATAGAGTTTCATATATGAAAATGTGCGCAAATTCATGAAAAATACAAACAAAAATGTTTGAAGGTTGTAGCTTTTCTCAATTTTGCAATATTTGCATATAAAAAATATATATATAAAAATTTCGACATTTGGTCAAATTTAACTCGTCCGAAATGGTCGCAAACTGCAATTCTAAGCTAGAAATCTTACAGAATCGTAATATTCAATAATTTTTCTTCATTTTTAAACAAATTGGAAGTCTCTAGAACAATATTTAGATTTAAGGTGAATTTTTGAAAAAAACATTTTTTTTCGTCCGCGCGGTATGAATTCATGCATCATTTTGTGATAATATTTTTTCTATGTTACTTTGATCGTTTTACAATGTGTTATATATCAAAATGATCGCAATTTAGTGGAAAAAACAACGATAAAAAAACTAACTCATTAGCTTTAACCGTTTTTCGCACAACTCGATTTGAATACAATTATGTATGAATATCGCATTATTTATATATGACAATTATATCTTTTTTCATTTTTGATGGTTGCATACTAAACTTTAAGCAATAACAAAAAAAGGAGCCAAAAATGAACTCTTAATCTTGAAAACTAAGCGCGCTGTGATTTTTTGAAAAAAATATTTTTTCCGCTTCCGTGCTCACTCCAAACTCGCCTCGGTATACGGGAGACTTTTTATTGGTTTTTGTTTTTAGGGTTTTTGGCGTAAGAGGGGTAACTACTGGCAGTAGGGTGGGGAGTCCAACCCTTCCTTCCAGCAATGCATTCACTCAGTCTTGCCAAAATGCAGAATAACAAAACTCTGCGGAAGTTGATAACGCATTTAAGTGCAGACGAAGATTTGTTGCTTTGTCAATGTATTATGGCTTTGACCAACTTTTTTACGATGTACAGGAAAGCAGTCAGCCATAGAGTAATTTTGATTCACAGTTGTAAACGGTGCAAGCGTCTCTCTTTCTCTCTCTGATGGCTGTGGTTTACTGGGGGACTGGGACTGTCTTCTCACTTCCATTCATATTTGTATTCTTCAAGGTTCTTGAAACAACTCAAAAGTTTAAAAGATAGATGTATTGTCTTAATTATTTACAAGTCGAGACTCAACTTAGAGATATGAGCTCTTTGAAGGATTCTTAAGTTTATGGGAGATCGAGAGAGAATGATAACATAGGTTCTCAGTTTGATCTTAGGAAAAGTGACATACGTACAAACTTACACACATGACTTTTGAGGTCATGAGAAAGAATAATGATTCAAGACTTGATCTACATTCTCAAGGGAGCCGGGTTACGTAGACCCAGCGAAATAATGATGGCATCTGTTTTAAATAAGAAACAACATGATGATCCGCACATTGCACAAACATTCTGAGTGGACATGGTAATTTTGGGAGTTCTTTCCTCCTTGACCCATTATACAGAGCACAACGGCGTTTTTATAGTGGATATGAGATGCATTACATATGCAGAAAAAATTCGCCACTTTCAAATTACTGATTTTTTTACATTATTCAGTACAATATTATTGTAAATTGTAAGTTTGCCTATTAAAAATAAACATGAAACTAATCAAAATGCCATGCTTTATCACATACATTCCTGCTCTTTTTAAATATATAATATCTTATGACATTAGCAAGCGTTGCATAGAATTTCACTATTTCTATGCTCGCTGCTGTCAAAACATAAGTTAAAGTACAGTTTGAGGTATGAATAAATTTAATTTTTGTGTTGTCAAAGTATAAATTTTGATTGAACATATGCATATCTTTTAAATCCATCATTTTCTTTTTTAATTTCTTCATTGTTGAAACACATAGCCTTTATGGTCTTTAAAACTTACACCTCTTCTTTGAAGGCTCTATCAACTTCTCATCTAGCACACCTGCTGTAACGAGCATAGGGGTAGGCCTAATATAAAGTCTCGTGCTGCTGCTGTATCGATCAGCATGCCCAGATACTTTATCATCTGCTTGGCAACGAGACCTGACTTCACAAAATATATCACGATCCCAAGATCGTGACAAAAGTCGAGGAGACGATCCCTGTCCTGTAGCAACTGCGAGAGCTCGCTCGCCAGTACTAGCTAGTCATCAGGATACTTCAACAGACGTAACCCCGGAACTGAATGGGCTTAAGCTGATATCAAGGGTGAAAACAACGCTTGTGAACACCTGAGGGGCAGTCGAGAGTACGAAACAAAGTGACTTGAATTGGAACACTTTCCCCTCGAGGATAAGGCGACGGTACTTCCTGGAGGACTGATAAAGGGGTGTCCGGAAATACACATCCTTCAAATACACCAAAAGCATGAAGTCGTGTTCTCTGGAATGGGGCGAGCACTCCATCGCAAACCGAGTCTGGTGAATGAATCAGTTCAAAGGAGAGATCTATCACCAGTCTCCAGCCCCCAATAGCCATCTCCACCAGGACAACTCAGGTGTAAAACCTTGGTGACAGATCTCGTGTGACTTCTACAGCTCCCTTGCTCAGCATTGCTTGCACTCTTCCTTTCAGTGACAAATCCTTGGCAGAGCCAGATATGTACATCTCAAGTTGGACCAGACGGTTGATGAGAGGTAGCCTCGACTCTAAGGGCAGAAGATATCCCTCCCGAAGGCACCCTCCCCACCACCCGATGGCCAGCATCTGAGGGGGAACGCTGTTCCATAGCATTCCCTCTCTTCCCCTTTTCTTGCTTACCTCCCTTCCCATGTGAGATGGGGGGCTGAGAGCGGGGCTGTTGATCCCCTTTCGAAGTGAAGGAGGAAGGCTGGGTCTTTCCACACGCAACTTTCGAAGGAGGAGTCTTCTTGGGAGCGGAGGAAGAGCTAGCTTGGCTCTGAGTCCTAGCCACAGTTACACGAGACAGCCCAGATGTCTTGGCAACTGCCTGGTGAACAAGATGATCGCTGTCTTCAGCTCAATGCTTGTCCACTGCAGCATCCACCATGTGTCTAGGGAAGAGAGAGGCAGAACCCAGCAACGGTCTGTTCCTAAGACTCAAAGCCAACTATATTCCTGTCGACCTGGTTATACGAGTTAGGACAGCGTCCTTCCTCCTAAGAACCAGGTTGGCTCACAGGTTTGCAGTCTGGTGGGCCAGGTGGGAAATAGCCCTACCGCCAGACTGACTAAGTCTCCCAATAGCCAAATCTTCTCCAGGAACTATTGGCCCCGAAGAAGCAGCAACTTTGGATACTGTGACGGACCACAGATCCAGCCAGGAAACGCCCTGAAAAGCTGCCATAGCGGTTGCCTCCAAGGCCGTTGCCTCACGCTGCGCGAACCAAAGGTTCTCTGACAGAAGGTGCTGCAAAGGCAAGCCATGAGTTAGCCGGGGGAAGCAGCTTGTCCGATCTATTGGCCCTAAGTGAACTCTCTTGCCCAAAGACAAGATTCTTCATCTGGTCCAACACAACCTCGGACAAGGAAGACCAAGGTAACCCCACAGAAGCTCTGGGTTCCTTCTTAGGACCCCAAAACGCCTCCAACTGCAAAGGGTGGTCAGAGGGAGTTAACATCGATCCTTCCCCTAGGTCATTGTGCTGATGAATCAGTGCGATGACCTACGCAAAAGACCTCTGAATCTCAGGAGTGACTGCGTCCTGGGGAGAGGGACCGTCAAGTCCTTCCAGGGCAAATCCCTCCCTCGATCCTCTTCCTTTAGAGGGAAGAGCTTCAACAGACTCCTTATGATCTCGAATCACTTGAGCATATGACCCCTCGGGTCCCAAGACTGTGCCGGGAACGTACACTCTCGTGGCCAAACTGTGAGGAGAACACTCCCCACAGTTCCACCTGGTCGCCTTGCTTCTCCTAGTGTATCCCAAGGAAGTTGAAGGGACAGGTGAGGAAGATCCGACGCTCCCCCTCAGTCTGCTAGCAGAACTAGCAGAAGAAGCAGGCCGTGAATGATCACCAACCCGTGGTGATGACGGCTCGCAGGTCGATAGGAGTATTCTCCCTGTGGAGAAGCACTCCTCTGAGGAAGGTAGCGATACTCTCTCACATCAGGGGAAGTGCTACTTGATGCCTGAACCATACGATCACACTCATGTGACCAACAATTGGGTGAAGAATAATGTCCATCAGCGTGATGAGAGTGGGTACCGTCCTAACGACATGTGACAGTCTCCAAAGAGGCTGAAACCTCTCGAGAAGACTGGACTGGGGACCTCCTACCGGTCTGGCCGCATGCACGGTCCTGTGGGACTGTAATGTCACTCCTGGGAGTCAAGCGATTACTATGCAAGCGATCATCAGCAAGACGTAAGTCACCTGAGCGACTCACCCATTTCCTCCACATCGTGCCCAAGTTGTGATGGTGAGCGGACTCAGTGTCACCGACTCTAGCTACACGCTCACCGGTAGATGTGCGTGCACTCAGGGAAACTTGCAGACAAGAACCCGAAACAGTCCCGGTCCTAAAGGCAGAACCTCCAGGACTAGGTGCAGAAGAACAAGCTGATGTGTAAGCTTCTGCGGTCCCCGCCCTGCACGCCCCTACGGGAATGGGAGGACTAGCAGAAGGCCCACCTGTCTCACCAGAGCGCCAAAACAGACTCTTAGAAGTCCCAGATCAAGAATTGTTTGGGGGGAGGGGGGGCGGTGCTGGGGAGACAGCCTTCTTCTTCTTCTATGGCAGGGGAGCCTCAGAAGAAGTGGAGGAGGTGGCAGCCGACGAAGACAAAGACGAGGAGGAAGATAATGACGCCTTTTGCTTCTTTTTAGACTTCATCAGCTTCCTCAGAGCGGCAGTCAGATCCCCCATACAGGGTGCCACTGTAGCAGCTGCCGAAGCAGCAGGTTCCAAAGCAACCTGGACTGGTGGCGCCGATGCCACAGCAGCACACACACGGTCAGGGATCAGGGACTGGTACAGCAACAGGCATGGGAACGGAGACAGGTGGAAGAGCCAGTGGGGATAGTCTCTGGGTTTAATCATAAATGGCTTGGGGAGAGAGGACTGCATAGCCTGGAGGAGGAGGCAGAAATGGTTCCACACTCGAAGTATGTGGCACCAACGACATGACCACAGAAGGTGTTACTATGGTAAAGTGTTGGGTATACACCAGATGAGGCAGTGTCGCATACGTAGGCATTGACAGAGTCGTTGTTGTCCCCGCAGCTGCTCCTTGAGTCACAGGGGCTGACGGAAAATGATCCATCAGCCCCTTGAGAGACGCAGTGCCAGACAAACCCAACTTCGCCCAAGCCTGCTGTAAATCTCCAACCGCGGAGACAGACACACCTGAGGGAGCAAAAGTCGGGTTAGTGGGAAGAGTTACTACTCGCCCCGAAGGAGAAAGATCCCCTCTGGAGTGAACAGAAGAAGCTCCTGAATACAACTCCAAGTCGCTGTGCCTCCACCCCTCTTTTACACTCGACAAATTGAGCGAAGAAGCGGAAGGAGACATTTCCCACAAAGGGGAAACAGTGAGATTGGAAAGCTTATGTGGAGGGAGAAAAGAAGACGAAGGATTGGTCACCAACGGAGTCGTCGGGAGCGTGTAACCCTCCGACAAAGCTTTGGGAGATTTACCCCAAGATTGCCTCCTCCCCTCTTATCTCTCCCATTGCTAAGCTGACCAAGAGACACAAGTTTTACAAGGATTAATAATTGAGCACTCATGCCCTCAGCACTTCACGCAGAGAACGTGAGGATCCACCTCTATCTTGGAGCGGAACCCGCTGCACTTTCTGCCCCCCATTCCAGAGCAAACGCGTTGTGAAAAAGGGGGGCGAGAAGGCTTATCAGAGTTTTGGGTTTGCATAATAAAAAAAAATAAAAAGCAAACAAAAAAACGCAATCATACAACACAAAAACAGAAAGATCACACAAGAATCTCGAATGACAGGATGAGCAGAAAGCATGTCTGCACACAACGGTGGCTGAAAGAGAAGTGGAATGTTTACGTCCAGTCGGGTGGGACTCCAGACTATCGGACGAGCAGTTCCTGCCTAACTACCTTGTTGTTAGTCTCTTACAATCGAATTCCAGCCTACACTGAAAGTAATTCTTCCTTATGTAAAGGACCGAGGGTTTGTATCAAGTGTAGGAACAACCACCTTGTTCAAGAATTTAAGGGGGCCGGCCGGAACCCTTATATATGGGGGTATAGGGCGAAAAATGCAGTCATAAAAAAATTCATAGAGCTTCGTCTGGCAATGGAGAATACGTTTACGAAATATTTCGTCAAAATTCCTCTTACTTTCGTAGTTACAGGGTAATTAGTAAACGTAACTCAATAAGCCAAAAACATTGATCCGTACAAGAAATTGCAATATTTCTTCTATTACCGTAATTTTTATAATCATTGTCAAAAATATTGTGAGCAATGGCATCTGTAGAGATTCCATGAGGCGGCAGGAGGGAACTTAATCATTTTACGGCTTCCAGTGTGAGGAGAAACCTCTTATAGTGTATACGTCCGAGTTTCACCTCTGACATTCACTTGCTTTAACGTATGTTTATCTTTGTTTCAGCATGAATTTCATCCTGCCAATGAGGAAAAGACTAGCAAAACATCTCGCAAACACACAACACGAAGAAAATTAGCTCTAATATGATTACAGAATATCATAATATACGCGATATTAGCGTAGTTAGTGAAGAGAGACAGAGGGAGGGGTTCGTAGTTAGGAATGCCCCCATCTTGCCTGACGCACACGTCGTGCAGTACCCCAGGCTACGGTCGTTGAGTAAAGAGATCTTTATTTATGATATATAACATATTTTGGTTTATTAATAACCAAAAAGGAATATGAAATTCATAATAATCATGATTTATTAACATTGTCTTTGAAAAAAGAGAGTATACGTTCGAGTTTTACCTCTGACATTCTCTTGCTTTTGCGTTTGTTTATCTTTGTTTCAGCAAGAATTTCATCATGCCAAAGAGGAAAACATCTCGCTAACATACAGAAGAAAATTCGCTGTAATAAGCCGAGTTAGTGAAAGAGAGAGAGAGAGTTGCGTAGGAAGGAGTGCCCCATCTTGCCTGATGCAGTGCCCCAGGCTATGATATATGAGCAAAGGGATCATCATTTATGATTAAATTATGAGAAATAACATAGTTTTGGTTTATTAATACCCAAAACAGAAACATGCATTCTATAATAATCATTATTTATTAATATTGTCTTTATGAAAATACAAAGGAAAACTTTGAATTCCTGTATCTCAAAATGATTATTGTTATGTTACAATAAAGTTTCATACATACTTACCTGGGCAGTATATACATAGCTAAGACTTCCGTCGTCCCCGACAGAAATTCAAATTTCGCGCCACTCGCTACAGGTAGGTCAGTGATCTACCTGCCTGCCCTGGGTGGCAGGACTAGGAACCATCCCCGTTTTCTATCATATTTTCTCTCTCCACCTGTCTCCTGCGGGGAGGCTGGGTGGGCCTTTAATTGTATATATCTGCCAGGTAAGTATGTATGAAACTTTATTTGTAAAACATAACAATATCATTTTCATACAATCAACTTACCTGTCAGATATATACATAGCTGATTGGCACCCTTCGGTGGTTAGGGTAAGAGACAGCTACTATATGGAATAGACAGGTAAACAACATATGTTGTAGGTATAAATAAACCTTGGTTCCTACCTGATAGGTGGTAGACTTGGTGGGTGTTTGCCCAGTAGTCTGCATCACCTCAAGAAACTTTAGCGAGATATGTGATCTATGGCCAAGAGTTCTTGTGGGTCTGCCGATGGGGTCTTACCCACTTACTCAGCAGAGCCTAAAAGGACTTTGTCAATGGGTGCTGATCCACTTATATGACAATACACCTTATGAAGGAGCACACAACCAATCCCGACCACCTGATCCTAACCATGTTAGAACTAAGGATTGTTACGAGTTATCCCCGAACTCGTCACAACAACCGTAACTCAAAAACCACTACGCACACATACATAATTTTTCAAAAAAAAAATTATACTCAACTAATTGGATATGACGAGAATTCTCTCTTATGAACAACATAGACGGCCGCCGTGCGACTGAATCCTCCATTGTTCGAAGAGATTCTCGACCATATCCAAACAGAAGAACAGTATATACAATTTAAGGATGGTGTGTCGGCTCCCGTACCCAGAATCGTATCTGCCGATACGATAGGACCTAGAGAAAAGCACTTCTCATACGTCACACGCACGTCTTTCAAGTAATGAGATGCAATACCGAATTGCATCTCCAATATGTCGTATCTAAAATGTTTTTAAAAGCGACCTATTCTTATAAAACGGAGAGAGACGTCGCAACCGCTCGTACTTCATGAGCTTTTACCCTCAGAAGTTGTAATTGTTCGTCCGGACAGACCTTGTGAGCGTCCGTAATGACGTTTCTTACAAAGAACGCTAGAGCGTTCTTTGACATCAGTCTTGTGGGGCTTTTCTTTTACCGCGCACAAAGACCTTGTCTAGAGCCTCCCAACTGACGCTTCCTCTGAAGATAGAACTTCAGAGCTCTAACAGGGCATAGAGACCTCTCTGCTTCTCTGCCTACGAGATTAGACATTCCTTTGATTTCGAATGACCTAGGCCAGGGATTCGTGGGATTCTCGTTTTTCGCTAAAAACAGAGTCTTAAACGAGCAAATCGCCGAGTCTCCCTTGAATCCTACTTTATCCTGCAGAGCTTGTAACTCACTAATTCTTTTTGCCGTCGCTAATGATAAAAGAAATAGGCATTTTCTAGTTACGTCTCTAAATGATGCCTGATGCGGAGGCTCGAATCTATCCGAAGACAGATATTTGAGTACTACGTCCAAGTTCCAGTCGGAGGTACTGGTTCCTTAGACTTTGACGTCTCAAAAGATCTTATGAGATCGTGGAGATCTTGTTATTTGCCAGATCTAAACCTCTGTTCCTGAATACAGCCGAGAGCATACTCCTGTATCCCTTTATTGTGGATACGGCTAGATGCGATTTACCCTCAGGAATAGCAAGAAATCAGCAATTTCCGCTATAGAGGTAGAGGAGGAGGACAACTTCTTGGCTCTACACCACCTTCTAAAGACCTCCCACTTCGACTGGTATACTTTCGAAGTGGAGGTTCTGCGAGCTCTCGCGATCGCGCTTGCCACTTCGCGAGAAAAGCCTCTCGCTCTGACCATCTTTCGATAGTCGAAAAGGCAGTCAGAGCGAGAGCGGGGAGGTTTTGATGGTACCTCTTGAAGTGTGGTTGTCTGAGAAGATCCGTCCACCTTCCTGGTAGGGATCTTGGAAAGTCTAACGATCCACTCTACCACCTCCCCGTGAACCATTCCTGGGCCGGCCAAAAGGGGGCTATTAAAGTCATCCTCGTCTCTTTTGACGCCACAAACTTTTTCAATACTAACCCCAGGATTTTGAATGGGGGAAAAGCGTACACGTCCACTCGAGACCAGTTTAGCAGGAAGGCGTCTACCATAATTGCTCTTGGGTCTTCCACGACCGAGCAAAACACTGGGAGCCTTTTTGAAATGTATGTGCGAATAGATCCACATGAGGAGTTCCCCACAGAGACCAGAGATCGCGACACATTCCTCGTGCAGAGTCCATTCTGTATGAAGGACCTGGTTCCTCCTGCTGAGCCTGTCGTCACATTCCTTTACTCCCTCCCCGTACGAACCTTGTCAGCAGGGAGATGTTCCTGTGAGACGTCCAAAGTAACAGGTCCCTCGTGAGTTCGTAAAGGAACGAGGAGTGTGTCCCTCCCTGTTTCCGAATGTATGCAAGTGCGGTGGTGTTGTCCACGTTTACTTGTATTACCTTGTCTCTCACCAGAGGTTCTAGGCTCTTCAACGCCAGGTGTACGGCGAAGAGCTCTTTGCAATTTATGTGCCAGGACACCTGTGCTGGTTCCCAGGTGCCTGACACTTCCTCCGAGCCTAATGTCGCTCCCCAACCCGTCTCCGACGCGTCGGAGAACAACACTAGGTCTGGGTTCCGTGAACTTAGAGAGATCCCTTTGTTCTCTTCCAGAGGCAGCAACCACCACTGTAGGTGTGCCTTTACCTCCACTGGAATGGGAAAAACGTCCGACAGATGTCCGTTTTTCCAGCTCCAAGACTTCTTGAGGAAGAATTGAAGTGGACGGATATGAAGTCTCCCGAGAGGGAAGAATTGTTCCAGCGAGGAAAGCGTCCCCAGAAGGCTCAACCATTCCCTCGCTGACGTTTGCTGCTTCTCTAAGAAGAGAGAGATTATTCTCAAACCTTTTGCGGTTCTCTCTTGCGAATGGAAAAAACTCGAAAACCCCGAGAATCCATCCGAATCCCCAGATAGACTAGGTCTTGCCTGGGGGTCATCTGAGACTTCTCGAGGTTCACAAGCAATCCCAACGCCTTGGTCAAATCCAGAGTTAACTTTAGGTCCTCCAAACACTGTCTCTCCGATCTGGCCCTGATGAGCCAGTCGTCTAGGTACATCGAGACATTCACTCCTTTGAGATGAAGAAATCTCGCCACATTCCTCATCAGGCTTGTGAAGACCTGAGGAGCTGTGGACAGGCCGAAACACAAGGCTCTGAACTGAAAGATCCTTCCCCCCGTCATGAAACGGAGTACTTCTTCGATGAAGGGTGGATCGGGACGTGAAAGTAGGCGTCTTGGAGATCTAGACACCATCCAATCTCCTTGTCGTAATGACGCTAGGACTGAAGCAGAAGTCTCCATGGAGAACTTCTCCTTTTGAACAAATTTGTTCAGAGCGCTGACGTCTAGTACTGGTCTCCAGCCTCCCGAGGCTTTCGCCACTAGAAAAAGGCGATTGTAAAAAACCCCGGGAGTTTTGATCCAGTAATAGTTCTAACTGCACTCTTGTCCCACATTTGTTCCACCATCGATCGAAGAGTATCCCTCAGCACAGGATCCTTGTATTTGGCTGATAGTTCCCTTGGTATTGACGTTAGGGGTGCGGAGAATTCAGGAAAGGGATACGATATCCCTTCCTTATGATCTTAGTGAAGACTCGTCTGAGTCTATCAGTGTCCAGGCTTCCACGAATTCCAGGAGCCTGGCACCTACTGGTGTTTGAGGAGAATTGTTTCATTTGCCCTTTTTAAAGGGACGAAAGGCGGACCTACCTCTTCTCTCTGGAGCCTTCCTTCTTGTGGGAGGTCTGGAGATCGGACCACCTCGAAAGGGCTGCCTAGAAGAGCTAGGTTCTTTCTTGTCCGACACTAAAGCAGGTTTCTTCTTCCTAGCTGACTGCGTCAGAAGATCCTGTGTCGCCTTCTCAGTTAAACGAGTGAGCTACGTCCTTCACTAACTTAGAAGGGAACAAATAGTCCGAAAGAGGTGCATATAGTAGAGCTGCCCTCTGCGCATGCGAGACTGCCTTTGTTAAGAAGGCGCCATACACTGTCCTTTTCTTCAAAGACCTGCTCCAAATAATGCAGAGACTTCCAAAGATCCATCCTGTAACTGCTTTGTCGATGCACGACAAAATGGCATAACAGGGATTCAGGTTCGATCCCTGCGAATCGTGAGCTTTCTTGGACATCACCCCAAGGGGACCAATCTAAGAAGTTGAAGACTTTCCAATACATGGAAAAGTCCCTTGAGGAGATGATCCAGTTCCGAAATACTCCAAGTAATGCGAGCAGCATTAAGACTAGGACGCCTTGAAGCGTCAACTAACGTCGAAAAGTCATGCTTCTCTGTAGTAGCAGGGAAGGGAAGCGATACCATCTCCTCCCCCGTCTTGTACCATATGCCTCTTTTCCCAGCTAACCTTGTTGGAGGCATGCAAAATACTGTCCTGGTTAAGTCTTTCTTGGACTTCATCCAGGCGTCTAAGGAGTGTAAAGCCCGCTTCATCGAGATGGTGGGCTTCATCTTCAGAAAAGACGAAGTCTTCTTCGCCTTCGCACTCGAAAAGAGCGAGCGCGGAGAAGGAGGAGCAGCCGGAGTCAACTCGTCTCCGTATTCCTCCAGAAGCAGGGTAGTCAACACCTTATAGTTGGACAAGCCCTCTCTTCCGTGATCGTCATCATCCGAGTTTCGTTCGAACTCGTGATAATCCTGAGTTTCTATTCTCCTTTCAGAACTTTCCTCTTCTGGGGGAGACAAACTCCTGATCGGAGAGGGGCTAAGGGAATGAAAGTCTTTCCTTTTTCCCGTTCTGATCAACTTGGAAGGCGTCAACAACCTGCGGCTTCTCTCTCGCGCTTTAGAAGACGTCATGTATGACGCTTCCCGCTCTCCGAGCGTCATGTATGACGTCTCTTGTTGACGTTTAGATGACGCTTCGCGTCTGGAAGACGCTTCCGCTTTCTAAGGGCTTCCTACTCGGCGTCACAATCTTGACGGGCGTCACGTCGACGATCCTCTTGGATTTGACGCTTCACTTCTAAAAGACGTCTTCCGAGCAGGTGCGAGAGGACGAGACTTCTTAATAGGAAGCGTCACGTCCTTCCTTACCGACGGGGGGCGTCTAAAACTCCCACAAGAGAAGACAGCTGTTCCTGCACCGCCATAATGATTTTCCTTGATGCTTCTCCTACGTCCAGTGCCTGACGCCTTTCGTCATCACTCGAGGAAGAAGCATGATGGGGTACTTCCTCATAAGCGTCAGGTGACGTTGACGCCACCTTCGCCTTCTTAATAGCAGACGGGGCGTCATCCGAGAAGCGCTCCGGGCTAGAATCAATGTCTTGCTTCATATGACGCTTCAGTGGTCTCGATAAGTTCGACTCCTTCCACCCTCGTTTAGGTGAGGGAGAGGGAGAGGACGAGAAGCACTCGCGAAGGACGCTTTTCTATAGCGCCCTTGAGCTGGCTGCCATGAAGCAAGCTAGCTGAAGGGACGTCTGACCGTTGGGGATTCCCCACGACTCCTTAAGGCTTTCGACTTTCCTTTGCTCCTCTGGCATGTGAGCTTGGAAGAGGTCTAGGCCTGGGAGCGCCGCAGGGACGATCAAACGCCCCCTCCCTCCACAACACTGATAGGGCTCACTTCACTAAATTTTCACTATCACTAGCCTTACCTTTCGAGTCCGCCATCTTGGACTTCATGTCTCGAATTGTCGCTTTCAGATTGGCGATCGATGCCGAATCCGAAAAGACACTCTGAGAAAGAGATTTATAGGGAGAATCTACAGTAGTAGGGTTAGAATTATCATTGAAAGGCTCAATAGGCCTTGAATTCACACCTTTCAGTCTTCTAACTCTATCCCTCTCTAACTTCTTCAAATAAGAAGTCAAAGTCTCCATTCTTCTGCATTCAAACTCTCGCATTCCTTACAAGTGTTACTAGCAGAACACTGCACCCCCCTACATTTACGGCATACAGTGTGAGGATCAACCGAAGCTTCGGTATCCTCACCCTGCAGCCCTACATTCACACACATTCTCACACTCACATTAGAATCAGACATATTGAGAAAAAATCCAAAGAGTTATCCTAAAAACAACAACAGTCCACAGTAGCGAATGCCAAAACACGATCCAAATACGTCACCAAAAGTCGAAAAAAACGCTGATCAAATGTTGAAAAAAAGAATCCAAGTCAGGAGGTAATAACAACAATGTTGATACCACCGGCGACAGAGAAAATATGATAGAAAACGGGGATGGTTCCTAGTCCTGCCACCCAGGGCAGGCAGGTAGATCACCTGACCTACCTGTAGCAAGTGGCGCGAAATTTGAATTTCTGTCGGGGACGACGGATCTTAGCATGTATATATCTGACAGGTAAGTTGATTGTATGAAAACTATACTTATTGACCTTCAAAATCTATCTTCTCACTTAGTTTTAAAGCTATAGCACTGAAATTTGGTATATAACTCAGAAAGACATTATAGAACAATCAAATCAAACCCTTTTTTCCCATTTTTGTTTTGTCTTATTTTATATTTTTTTTCCATTTATAGGGTTTATTTTTTTTACCATAATGAAAAATTCCTATCTAGCAAAAAAAAAAAACTTTTAGAAAAAAACCTCATTTGATTGGAGGTGTACATCAGGTCTATATATGGGAGTAATCCCAGGTCTTAATATTAAATATCAAGGGAGGAGATAGAATTTGAAAAATGGTTAGTTTTGGGATAAATCGCCCTGGCATCAAAAACCGAAGGTCAGAGGCAAAAATCATATGCAGTTTGGAGATATCTCAAGTCACCTTATCAAGTGGTATGAATATCAAAGTCCTGTCCTTAAAAAATGGCATTAGCCGGCCGGCCCCCGTAACGGACGTATTCCAGCCTGTGGTGAAAGTAATTCCTAATGTAAAGGACTAAGGATTTGCATACCATGTAGGAACAAATTGTGATTAACGGCTATTCATCGAGAGCTCACTAACATATGTCTTCACTGGAAGATGGTTGAAAGCAAAGTGGAGTGTTTACATTCGGGCAGGTGGGGCTACCCACCTACCATATGGTAGATACCACCTAACCACCTTGTTCAAGAGTTTAATGACCATAGTCTAGCCTACGCTGAAAGTAATTACTAATGTTAAGGACCGAGGGTTTGCATATCATATAGGAACAATTGGAGAACATATTTATAGGTAGTGCAAGATACAATCATTCGTCTTACGATAATCCGACTTTAAGATGGGGTTAGCAATTAGTACTGATATGACAATATTTTGAAAAATATTTTTAAACTTCGCAGGCAATGGGTGCAGGCAGCAGCATACAATCAGGCAGCAGAGAGAGCAAATTACATTAGTTTAACTTCTTTTCTTCCATATCTTTAACCCCTCTAATTAAATAGGTTAAAAAAATTAAAGTGAATGTTACACTTGGTAAATGTGTACAGCCATGAACAACTGAATGAGAAACTACTTTATTGCTAAGTACAACCAAATCGGATAACAACATCCTTTTCCTTGTATTTCAACTACTGTAAACAATCACCGTAGTTATGTCATAAATGATGTTATGTAAAATAGGACTGATATATTTCTATGTAATTTACTATGGATACAAGATCGGCAAGGTAATATACTGTTAAATTTAAACTGCAAGCTGTAGCTGAAGCTGAGAAAACAATGATCAAATTGCTAATGACTATCATGCATCGGCAACAAGGATAAAACTACCATAAACTTTGATATGACATCAAACACAACTATAGATAAAATTGAAAGAAAACTATATTAATCAGTAGTACCTGCCATGAAAAAACAAATTTTACTGTTGTTTTCATGCTGATAACGTACAACAAATGTAAAGCTCGTATCACAATGAAATCAAGTGAAAATAGCAAACGCAATAAATTTCTTTACACAATAAACATGCCCCCAACACAATCTATTATGAAGAAAATAATTTAGTTTACAAAGAGACGTATTTAGGACAAATTTCGACTTATAAACGCATCATATAACGAAAAATGACCTTGTCCCATATATATACAAGGAAAGTATCTCGATATTCACTTATGCTAACTAGAAGCAAGAAAATTTGCTCAAAATTGTATTAAGTACACCAAAATAAACTCGTCTTCACTTCACCATCAGCTGATTTCCAAACCAAAACAATGACAAACAATGACCACTAGGGGAAACACCGACTGGACTAGCGGATCCAGTTTCCACCATGTGTGAAGCCACCCTCTGAAAAAGTACTTTAAACACGTCCTAGCACCAGAGATGGGCATCAGTCACAAGTTGTTGGTGGTGAGAACAAGAGCTCAAGACCTCTACTCTCCTTTCGAAATAAGCATTTTCTCCAAAGTTAGAAATTAATCTCACATTTTAAGATTAAACAGAGGTTAATGAAAGTCTGGCCCTACGCAGTGCACACATATCTCCATGACGCTTTCAAAATATTTACTTGCAACTCCAAATATTTAGAAGATTGACGCCATCTCGATGTTTGCAGAGTCGCTTGTGTCAATAAACTTCCCATTCCATGTGCTAAATCCGCACACCACTTGTACCCATTGACGCTGCGGCACTCTCTTCACAAAAATCATAAACAATGACTTCCACCCACGACTAATCCAAGGGAACTACAATTTTTAGTAGAAGAAGAAGCATGCACTAGATAATTATTTAAATAAATAGTTAAACAGCAGTATAAGGTCATGAATTGCATAAATATTTTTACATATTCATGATTAATAATTTGAAAATATCGTTGTTGAAAAGTACTAAGATTCCTGACTCAAATATCAACAGTTTTGCTTGTGAACGGTACCTCCGGCATTCTTCGCACTCGTCAATTGTTTATCAGTGTTGCCAATTGGTATGTGGTTACCCTCCATACTGGGTATAAGACTTACACAAAACCGGGTAAATAAGTGAAATTAGCGTATCTATTTGTAGTACGTATATATATATATATATATATTACAGCAATTTTATCATTGCTGCATTACTATGACAACTAGAATTCATGGAAACGGTTTGTCAATGCATCGGCGTATGTGCGAAGCTCCACTATATTGGCAACGATGAGCCATTTTTTGTCGCGTCGTCTGCTTGTAAAGGTACATCAGAAATATCTGTAATTTTTGGGGGTTAATTTTGGTTGCAAAAAAGGGATAATCAACATGAATTAAATAAACATTTTGAAGTAACAAAGTCAAGTTAAAACTAAATAATGAGTAAAGTAAACAATTAAGGAATAAAGCTTTGCAACCTCATAAAACCGTGTACTCGTGTGCTGCCTGTAACTGTGTTTATGTAGTGAGCGCTTAGGAAGCATGAACTGCAACGTGGTTCAAGTGAAATTTGGAGTGAATTAAGACCAAAATGTGTATAGTTACAATCAAATAAGCACTGTGGAGTTGCAGTTGTGATGGCAGTAAGGATAAAACCATCGATTACAAGGTAAAAAAGAATTTCAGTTCAAACCAGGACCCCAGGAATAAAAAGTTTCACACTTTCACTAATATAGGCAACAAAATGTTGTTTTATTGTGCAGATTACAACTGCAATCTTGAATAAGATCAATAAACATTACATATATACGCTAACATTGTTCAAATGAGTGCTGGGAAGGCTGGGAAAGATGGGGCACTGTCTGTGGTTAGAGGGGCCAGCCATGTGATTGCCGCCATATTGGATTTCAAAACTGCCTTGAAAACATATTTTACAAATAGCTCACATGCCTATTTTAGTTTGTATGGGGCTTTCATATATCACATTATGTTGACCAAACTTCAATCTTTGAATGGTATGCTTAAAGATGTACTTGTATCTTGTTTGTTTCACCAATTAAATATCGAGTGAATAAGGCCAAGCCACGCCATGACGATGGATCGACTGCGATTGTTTACCCTATACCACATATATTTAGAGTATAATGAGGCTACCATGTATATGAGGAAGGTACTGATTACCTAGAGTAGGTAAGACTACATTTGAGATGCTATTACTCCAACAAACGATGGGTTTCTTGGAAATTAACCCCTTCATCATTAGGAAAATACCTGTAAAAATAAACAACAAAAACACAATTTGCACCCTAGGACATGGGGCTATAGCCTAGCCTACGCTATAGGGTTATAGACTAAATCATTACAAAATCACTCAGCATCATTGGACTAAACAGTCTTGGGATAAAGTAGGCCAGGATACAGGATACAGGCATCCTGTAGCCTACTGTAATGAGATCCTACAGAAACTTATAGCCTAAACTTAACATTAGCCTATGAGTAAATCATTGAGATATCATAAAATATGACTCGTTTCATTTAGACAGTCTCAGGTTGAGACCCTATAGAAGGCTACGGTCTATAGGGTAACCTAGGAGTACCATAGGGCTAACTAGAGGTTAATTATATTATCTATAACATCTATAACTCACTTATTACAGTAATTATCAGTTCTTTGAAATTCATCAACTATTACGATTGATTAAGAATTGTCTTGATTACGAAGACGGCAATTATTAAAGAAGATAAAAAGACGTTTGAATAGAAGTTACAATGGCGTCGCTGTGTTGACATTTTGGGTGTCTTCTATTTGAGAGTGTTTATTTATGGTTCCGGTTTAGAAGTGGATCCGGTTGTTTTCATTCTTTTTAATAAGTCAATTGGTGGACACTTGTAAGCAATCAGTTGGAATATAATTAAAAATTTAGATAATTTCTCAATAAATCGGATAATTTAGTGGTAGTTATTATGGCAAATAATGGATTCCGTTAATGGCGGTTTGTTTACGTTTTGGGCGTCGTCTCCTGAGGACTTCTCGTTCGTGGTTTCTGTTTGAATTTGATGTTTTGATTCAAACCTAATGGATGAAAAGGGGAAAGTTAGATATAATCATTGGAGAAATAATTGAAAATATAGAAAATTTATCTCATTGAGAGATAATTAGGATAAATGATGATAAGTACTCCGGCCGATGTAATAGTAGTAGAGGTGTCAATTACCCAGATGTTGACACCAGATTTAATAGACACACAGTAGTAGTAGTAGTAGTAGTAGTAGTAGTAGTAGTAGTAGAGTAGTAGTAGTAGTAGTAGTAGTAGTAGTAGTTAGTAGATTAGTAGTAGTAGTAGTGAGTGGACTTGCTAAAGAAACGGCTTTTCTGCTTGTTTTAATTCCAGACCTTTTTCATACCATTCTTTCCCTGTTTTCAACCCCCCGATCCCCCTCGAGCAGATCTGCAAAGAAGAGTATGTTAGCCATCAATGCCTTTTCATTTTCCTGATATGGCTGCTGCACAAAACTATGGCTACCTAATTCTAATCTCATTGTATCATGCTGGGTAGTAGAGTAAGAAATATTCTAAATTTCCATTTCTTTTTCTAACAGCACAAACGTTCTGTATCTTTCCCTTTTATTCTATTTCTGTTATGTAGTCTGGCCCTACTGGTCAATTTTGTTTTTTCAGTGCTGTCATACCAGATTTCTTCTCTTATGTTTTTGTAATAGCATTTTCTGTAGACTCAATGTTGTCTCATCATTCATTTATCTCTCTCTGCCATGCATTTCCGTCCCAGTTGTTTATTATTTCTTTGAGCTGTTTACCTTTAACTGCTTCAATTTTACTTAAGTTTATGTTTAATTCTCTCATATATTCCTTTACTTGCATTTTCCAGGGGGTTTTCTTGTTTTCTTACTGATTCCTGGTTATCTCATTTAGGGGCCTATTTCCACCACTCTCAAGTGTACTTTTCAGATAGGATAGTTTATTCTTCATATATATACCTTGAGTGGCATAAATCGCTGTGTATCTTGGGGCTTTCAGAATTGTTCTATCTATTACTTAATTGCCTACTTTTGTAATTCATTGATGGTTTATTTATTTTTTTTTTTTTGTCTTAGAGTTTCATGAATTCCATGGCCTTCAAGAAAGGATGGCATTGTTTGCTAATCTTTTCCAATACAGCTTTCCTATTTTCAACCTATTACAGATTTTGCCCCTTTTTGCTTTGCTTCAATTTGGTTCCTTTTTATCTGTTCTCTGAAGCAGCCATCCATATTGTTGATTGTTACTTCTAGGTATCTTATCTGCTTAACTAGTTTCATTCCTTCTATGTGGTCCATATTTTCCACATCATCGATACTATACCATTCGTTGTATATTAACATGTTACTCTTATCCTTGTTTATGTTTAGGCCACATTCACTCACTATTTCCATAAGGGTTTTTATTGATTTTGTTATTTCTTCAAGTGTGTCCTAGTATTAATCCATCATCTGTATATAATAGTGCCACAATCCTTATAACTTCATTTCTAAAACCTTCTGTTGTATTTTCTAATTTTTCTATATTCAGATACGTTATTAGTAGGAAAGAATATAGTTGACCCATTGCATCCCTGTCATATTCCATTAGTTACATTTAGCTCTTTTTGTTCTATATTGTTAAGGCATAGTCTTGTTACATCATTTGTATACATCTTTGCAACTGCATTTATTACTTCTGCATGCAGCCTATACTTCATCATGACCTCTATGAGCATTTTTCTATTAACTTGATTCAAATGCTTTTTGGAAGTCTATCGATACAACAAATAATGGGTTCTTTCTTCTGTATGTTTCTTGTATTGTAAGATATATAAATTATCGATTCCCCCCTTTGCATGGTAAAGCCTGATTGCAGTTCATCAATTTTTTCCTATATTTCTAATATGCTTTTCTATTTTGGTTTTCAGGATCCCCTTGAAAATTGTATATGATGCATTTGTTAGAGCAATTGCCTAAGGTCTTTGACTGTGGGTGTTGTTTCTTGGGTGTAAGTGTTGGTTTTTACTTGAACCAGCTTCTCAGCGTTTTCCTGCCCTTCAGTATGCTGTTTAAACACTGCCAATTCTTTTTGAAGTTTGGTACTTTGTTAGAATAGTTTGAACAGAATTGGCTTCATTCCGTCTGGCTTTTTATTTGCCTTCGTTTTCTCGAGTTGATTTTTTACATCTTTTTCTGTTATGTTGATTTCTTCCATGGGTTTAATTTCTGTCTCTGTTAGGTCATACACTCCATACATGTGTTTTCTTAAAGATATATGGTATTTCATCTGCTGTCCTAATCTTTTCACTATTCCTTCCATGTCATGTCTATTTTGTTTTTTCATGCTTTCACTCAATATCTCTCCTATTTTGTTTTCTTCTTTTTGGTATTTTGTTTCCCAGAGTTTTACCAGCTCTTTCCCTTGGGTTTCTCCCTTCATCTCTTGCTTATTTTTTTGTCGTATATCCTTATCCATTCTTTTTCTGAGGTGGTCTTTCCTCTCAGCATGTCTATATATTCCCAGATTTTCCTGTGTCTGTTTTTATCATTCATTATCTCATTTTTTAACCTTTTCTTTATATTCTTCATATGCTTTCTTTATTATTATCTGTACCTTTTGTTTTTGTTTAAGATATGCTTCTTCATAGTATCTCTTTTCTTCTATTCTTGTGGCTTTCCTTTTTAATTTGTTATATACTCTTCTTTGGCTTATTTCCTTCTTTATTTCTTTGGTGACCCATACTGGTTCTATTTCTTCTTGTTTTCCTTTCTTTAACCTTCTTTTGATTATCTTCTCTAGGTTATTTGCTTTGGCTTCGCTCATTGTTTCCTCCATCTGGGTTAGATCTCCTTTTCTGTCTTGTTGGCTTACTTTACATTCTATATATTCAAGGTATTTTCTGGTGGACTCTTCTGTAATTTTCAGATATTTTATTTCTTTTCTTTCATTTCTGAATGTCTTCTTTACTTTAGTGTTCATTCTGAATTGGACCTTTAGGAGGTGATGGTCTGATAAGTCATATTCATAGTTTCCCTTATCTATCTCCATACATTCATAGTTTTTATACATATTTTGGTTGACTAGGGCAAAGTCTATAGTGCTGTTCTGATCTCCTCTACTCCAGGTTATCTCTCCTTTGCATCTGGGATCTCCATTTAATAGCGTTAGGTCGTATTTTTCCATTAGGCTCATAACGCATTTTCCATTTTGGTGAAGTTCTTGTGTCCCTGTGAAACCTAAATGCCCATTGAAATCCCCAAGGACAATCACAGGCAGGTCTGTGGCCTTCTCTATTGCTACATGTAAGGAGCTTATTAATCGTTTATTTCTTACTTTATCATTAGTTGTTGTCCTAATCTCTTCATCTTTTATTTCACTTTTCCACTTTTTATGCATACTTACGGTCAATTTATTTTCCAAGTCTTCTTTCCACTTTACTGTGTCCCAGATTCTGGCTTTGTCCTTAATTTCTGTTTTGGACATTCCTTCCAGTTTTCTTAAATAGATTTTAATTTCGTGCATGTACTTTTCCACTGTTTCCCACCATTTTCTTTCCTTTTCTTGCATATCTGTAATTATTTTCTTCAGTAACTCTTTCCGTCCATTTATAGTATTATTTACATAATTTAGCTTTCCACTTATAATTCTGCTTTTCATGTAAGATGCTTCTATCTTCCCCCTTAATGTGGCTACTACTGTACTTCTACAAGCTCCTAATATTTTCCTATAAACCCCATTCTCTATTCTTTGCAATTTTTCTATTTCTGTATCTGTTAAATTAACTACATTGGTCCCATATAAGATTGATGGTAGAGCTATATTTTTCCAGTATGTTTTACCTATAAATACTTTGTTACAGCTTTTCTCTATCACTGAATAGGTTAGGTTGGCTAAATTCTGTGCTTTGTCCATCATTTCCTTTTTCTGTAGCTTAAACAGATTTTTAGTATTGTTTACCTTTATTCCTAAATATGTTATATTCTCCCGCACTTTTATATCCTCAATCTCTTCTGGTTTTTCCTTCATATTGAAAATAATGATGCTGCCTTTCTCTTTATTTATATTTTCTAGCCCACATTTGTTTCCCATATCTGTTAAAATCTTTATATTTTTCCTTGCATCTTCTATATTTCCTGCTAATACTAACCCATCATCAACAAATCCTGTCCCTTCCTCCTCCATTTTCCTAATTATCAAATATGTCATCAATTTGAAAAGTGATGTAGAACCTGTACACCCTTGCTTGATTCCACTGGTAATTTCCATTTCCTGTTCATCTCCCTCCCCTAGGTCTATTAGTGTGCTATCACCTTCGTATATATTAGCTACTGCCTCTATGATTTTGAATGTATTTTGAACTGTTTCATGACTTCGATCATAACTTCTCTTTTTACCGAGTCAAAGGCTTTACTGTAATCGATAGCTATTACTATTAGAGGTTTTCTATTCCTATAGCTCTCTTCTACACAATATTGTAGTGTAAGGATATTATCTTCAATCATACTCCCTCTTGTGAATCCTGCTTGGCATTCGTGATCTTCTCCATTCAGTCTGAGGTGTGCTTCTATTTTATCTATTATCAGCATCATAAATACTTTATATAATATATCTAATAAAGCTGTTGGCCTTAGATCCTTGGCCTTTGGTTTCCTTTTCTTTTCTGTCATTTTCGCTCTCGATTTCTTCCAAGATTCAGGCTTTTCTTTGATTTCTAGCTCTTTGTTGTAGCATCTAACCAATACTTCTATACAGGTTTTGCTCTTCATTAATGCTTTGTAAAGCTCTGGTTTGATTCCATCTGTGCCTGCAGCTTTTTTTGCTTTGAGCTTACTTAGACAAGCTATGACTTTTCCTCGGTTATCAGAGTTTCCTGCATTGGTATTATCTTTCTTTTGCATTCCATCAATGGGTCCATGTGTTCTCTTAGTACTTTTGGGAATCTAGTCTCCAATTCTTATGGAATCATCTATTTCTGCCATTTCATTCTCATATTCCATCCTTTTCTCTTCATTCCAGATTTCCTTTATTTTATTTTCGTGTTTACTGTATATGGTTCTCCAATAATTCACTAATTCGTCCTTTGTTTCAGCCTCATTTAGCTTGCTTCCCTGTCCATTATACAAATGTATAACTTCTTTTCTTGTTTTTTGCCTATTTCTTAACTTACCAATATTTTCCCAGAGCTCTTTAGTTTGGTTTCTTCTTATTTCTTCTGTTATTTTCTTTTCATAAATAGTTATCTCTTCTTTTATTAATAGCTGCACTTCTTTCTTCTTTTCTTCTCTAGACTTTCCTTTACGACATTGTCTCTCTCATATCTTTTCTTCCTATTTAGCTCTTTCCTCTCCTTAATATCTTTTCTTATTTCTTCATTGAACCAGGGTTGCTCTTCTACTTCTTCCTCTACTAACATCTTTCTCCTATATGTTCTCACTAACTTGTCTTCTGCTACTTCTTTTATTGACAAGTCCATTTCTGAGATTCTGTCTATGTCTTTATCCATTAACATATCTTCTAGTTTTTTTTTTTTTAAATAAAATCCTTTAGGCTACCTTCATCTGTTTCGAAGTATTTGATATCAAATTCATTTTTGTCTTCATCAGTTACCATCTCCTCAAAATTTTCATAGACCTTCTCATTGACTAAAGCAAAATCTATTACACTTTTCATCTGCATCCTCTCCAATGTGTAGACTCCGTTGCATCTGTCATCTCCATTAAGTAGTATTAGCCTATGTTCATTCATCCATTCTAGTATTATTTCCCCGTTTCTGTCTGTATTCTGGTGGCCTAAGAAACCTAGGTACATGGCCATTAAAATCTCCTAATATTAATCATGATTCTTTGTCATTTATGTTTTTAATAACGTTTTCACATTCCAATTTTATTGCTCTATTTCTATTTTTATCCTCCTCTGTATTTCCTACTGATAAGTATAACAACAAAATATGAATAATATTATTGTATATCTTACATTTAGCATGCCATAAATCTTTGCTAATGGTCTCCACCTTGTTTAACACTGTGTTATCACTGTTTCTATATAGCATCATTAACCCTCCTCCTTTTTTGTCTTTCATATCCATTATATTTTCTATTTTATTTATACCTTTCCTTAATGCTAATTTGTCTAGTTTTTTATGGGTTTCAGTTAAACTTGTTCTCACGACCATGTTCCAAAAAAAGGACTGAAAAGGGAAATAAAGATAAGAATTAAATCAAGATATCCAAGAGACTTTGAGAGAAAAGAGGTAAGAAAGGAAGAAGCTGAGGTTCATAGATAACTTCAAGGAAAACAAGTACACAATTAAGGGAACTGGAAACAAAGGATGCGTGTATCATAATGAAAGCCAGACTGAATATGTTGAACTTGAAGGGGCAAATTTAAGAACGAGGTCTGTGAAATAAGCAGAATGGAGGAGGACACCACCGAACATTTATTCATGTGTAAATCGTTACAAAAAACAGACCAGGATATAAATTTAGGGACACTGACATCCCTTAACAGAAAGCTGGGAGAATATATAAGAATAGAACTCAAAATTAAGAATGTTCTTAAATAACCTGGAAAGGGATGGATGTCAAAGCTAAGGAGCTGGAACGGCTCTGCCTCAGTTATAAAGAAGAAATGAAAGGAAGTTGGGTTAAAAGTAAAGTAGAAATATTGTATTATATCTAATTTAGAAATATCTGTGATTTTGGGGGGTTATTTTGTGGCGAAAAAGGGAAAATAGACATGAATTAGAGTCAAAGTTTTGGAATAACATAGAGTAAAGTTAAACTAAACAATGAGTAAAGTAAATAATTAAGGGAATAAAACTTTGCACCTCATAACCAGGAACCAATAAAACAAGAAAGGCGCCGTTTCAAAGACGTATTCCGCCTACTACTACTACTGATGCTACCATTGAGTGCGTGAATTCTATTCAAACGTCTGATATTGATAATTTGATATTACTCTGTGAATACACAATTCCCGTCTTAATAGGTGGGTTAGCACAGGTTACTTATAGACTATATATAGACTTTGTGTTGACTGTATATTGTCCGTGTATTGTTCATATGTATAGAGACTATGGAGGGGTCTCTATCCGCGGATGATCGATTTTCGTGAGAAACAATCTGTAATTATCTATCTACCTACTACATGTAGCTATACTGCAGTTTTGAAATTGAGATGGGGAACATTACTATAATTGTTATGAACAACGATTTTGTAGTTGACTTAGTGCAAAGAAAGCATAAGAAAAAACATCAAATGGGAAAAGGCGACCCTTGTGGGAATCCGGGATTTTTAGATGGGGAGGGGGGGGGGGGGGGAGGTGGGAAATGGCCTCGGAAGTTTCCGACGATGGAAACGGCCTCAATTCCCGGTGTAAAGACATATTAATGTACATGTTTATGAAACATTCAAAATGTGTGACCCATTACTTTGCATACAGAACTTTAAACCACTACTCTACATGTAAAATGACAGACTAGCCTAGGCTACCACTAACTGACATTACCGATAAATTAGATTTTAACGGTGAATTTCTTAATCTGTACTGCCAGTAAGAACGTGGCAGAATGGCGCTTTGCTTATTAGGGTAAACAATCACGGACGATCCATTGTCATCATGCTGGCCGGGTCTTATTCACTCGCTATTTAATTGGTGAAACAAGAATACAATTACAACTTTAAGCATACCATTAAAAAAATTGAAGTTTCGTCAACATAATGTGATACATGAAAGCCCCATACGAACTAAAATAAGCATGTGAGCTCTTCGTAAAATATGTTTTCAAGGCAGTTTTGAAATCCAATATGGTGGCTATCGTCAGGCTGGCTGGTCTAACAACGGAAAATCCACCACCTTTCCCAGCCTTCCCAGCTCTCATTTGAACAGTGTTGGCTTATATATGTAACGTTTATTGAAACAATGAAACAACATTTTGTTGCCTATATTAGTGAAAGTATGAAACTTTTTATTCCCGGGGTCATAGTTTGAACTGAATTAATTTTTACCTTGTAATCGGTGGGTTTATCCTTACTGACATCACAACTGAAACTCTACAATGCTTATTTGATTGCAGTTATACACATTTTGGTCTTGATTCACTCCACATTGCACTTGAACCACGTTGTAGTTCCTGGTTCCTAAGTACTCACTCCACAAACACAGTTACGAGCAGCAGACGACAACACTGAATATGAGGTGCAAAGCTTTATTCCCTTAATTGTTTACTTTACTTATTATTTAGTTTAACATTACTTCAAAATATTTATTTAATTCATGACTATTATCCCTTTTTTGCAACCAAATTAACCCCGAAAATTACAAATATTTTGGATGTATACTTACGAGCAGACGACACAAGGAAAAATGACTCATCGTTGCCAATCTAGTGGAGCGTCACACATACACCGATGCATTTACAAACTGTTTCCATGAATCCTAGTTGTCATAGTAATGCAGTAATGATAAAATTGCTGAAATATGTATATATACTACAAATAGATACGCTAATTTCACTTATTTTCCCGGTTTTGTGTAAGTCTTATACCCAGTTTGGAGGGTAGACACATACCAATTGACAACACTGATAAACAATTGAAGAGCGCGAAATGCCAAAAAGAATGCCGTAGTCCCCTTGAATAAGTACAAATAAGTGCTGGTAAGAGTTCAGGTGTACGATTGTTGTGATGAAAGTGCCCCAGTGTCTATGGGTACAAGTGGTATGCAGATTTACCACAGGAAATGGGAATTTTGTACATGAACTTTCCTGTCAGATCTATACTTAGCTTACGTCTCTGACGTCCCGACAGAATTCAAAACTCGCGGCACACGCGACAGGTAGGTCAGGTGATCTACCTTACCCGCCGCTGGGTGGCGGGTGTATGAACCAATCCTGTTTTCTAGTCAGATTTTCTCTGTCGCTGGAACTGACTACACCTGTTGTAGGTTCCTCCCGATAGTTTAATTCGCTTTCTCGCTGCCTTGGATTGTTTTGGACTGACTTTTGGTGAAGTACCTGATCTTTTTGGCTTGGCATACGCTGTTTTGGACTGTTATTGATTTCTCTTTGGATTTTTCTCAAAATGTCTGATTTGGAAGTTAAAAAATCTGCTGTATATAGAGTGTGTTCTGTGAGTGCTTGTAAGGTGAGGCTACCGAAAGCTTCGGTAGATCCTCAAACTGTATGTATGAAGTGTAGAGGGAATGATTGTTCGCTTGTTAACCCGTGTAAGGAATGTGAGGGGTTGAACGAAGAGGAATGGAAGTCTCTTTCTTCCTACTTGAGGAAGTTGGAGAAAGATAGGGTTCGGAAGGCTTCGTCCAGAAGCTCTAGTAGGTCTCGCCTTAGCGAGCTAGAGATAGATAACCCTGTGGTAGAATTACAACCTCCTTTACCTGTTTCAGCACCTGCTCCCTGCGTTGAACCCGAAGATACGTCTCCAGAGGTGGCCGCTATGAGAGCCACGATTCGTAGCATGGAGCTTAAGATCCGCTCCTTGGAAGGTAAGAGTGACAGTGCTAGTGATGTGTGCAGTGACCCCAGTGCAGTGGAGGGGGCGTCTGACCGGCTCCATAATGCTTCCAGGCCTAGACCTCTTCCAAACTCCCAGTCCCAGTGGAGGAGGAAAGTCGACAGCCGCAGGAAGGTTAGGGAGAACCCCCACCGGCCAGGCGTCCCTTCGGCAGGACCTGATGTACGTTCCCAGGCTGCCTCAGATCACGCCAAGAAGGAAGTACTACGCCAGTGCTTCTCTTCGTCACCTTCACCTTCTCCGAAGCGTGGATGGAGCTCCTCGGAAGCATCGCGCCCTTTGAAGAGAGCCTGGAAGGCGCCCTGTGCCCTTCCCTCCAGCCCAGAATTCTTTCAGGAAGAGCCTTCTTTGGATGTTAAGAGGCCCAGAAATATCAAGATGACTCTTCTCCTCGTTTGCCTCGCTCTCCTTCCCCGGAAGAGGAACCTGAGAGGTCTCCCGCTCGGATTCTACTGGGTCTGCAAGCGCAGATTTCGGCTCTGGCTGACTCCTTGGCACGCCCAAGAGCAGGGAGTTCTTGTCGTAAGAAGGCGCACCTCTCCCGACTTACGCTCGGCTTCGGAGTTTGCTCTCTCTCCCGAGCGAGTGGATTTTCGCGTGAGGCACTCCTCTCCTGACAGGCTCCCTTCCTCATCCAGGCGCCAGTCGCCTGACAGGCGCGCTCATGTTGACATCCCCTCTACTTCGGATAAGCGCCAAGCGCCTCGTAGGTGCTCTTCGCCAGATAGGCGCTCGTCCACGGACAGACGTCTTTCTTCAGTTAGGCGCTCTTTGCTTGACAGGCGTCATTCTCCTAGCAAGCGCGCCTCTCCCAGCAGGCGCTCTTCTCGGGACAGGCTCTCTCCTCTTGTCAGGCGCCAAGAGCCTGGCAGGCGCTACTCCCCAAGTAGGCGCTCTTCTCCAGGCAACCGCTCTCCTCTTGACAGGCGCCAAGAGCCTGGCAGGCGCTACTCCCCAAGTAGGCGCTCTTCTCCAGGCAGCCGCTCTCCTCTTGACAGGCGCTAAGAGCCTCGAGGTCACCCTCATGGAAGGAAGTATTCTCCGGATAAACGCTCTCTGGAAGCTTTTGCTTCCCCTCACAGGCGTCAGACTTCTCGTAGACACCCCTCCCAGGATAGGCGCACTTTTACTGATAAAACCGCCTACCCTGCTAAGGATCTTGGTTGTTCTTCGTTTGAAGAAGAGTAGGAAGCATCGGAAGAAGACTCAGCCAAGGATTCTTCAGTTTCTTCATATAAGAAGCTTACTGACTTGCTTCTCCAAGAATTTGGAGACGCCCTTACTCCTGCCACTCCTCCTTCGCCGCTCTCCTTGTTCTCTACCTCCAAAACGGCTAAGGTCTCAGAGTGCGTAAGGATGAAACCAACCATTTCAATGAAGAAGGCACTGAGAGGTTTTGGTGACTGGCTTCTGTCCAAAGAAGAAAAAGGAAAGACAGTTTTTGCCTTCCCTCCTTCCAAACTGACAGGAAGGTTAGGATTTTGGTACGAGTCGGGAGAACCTTTGGGCCTGGTTCTTCCCTCCTCTATGGACTCGGACTTCTCTTCATTGGTGGATTCCTCTAGACGCTCTGCCCTTTTTTCTGCGAAGACTACGTTGGGGATGAATGAGCTTGACCACCTTTTGAAGGGAATGTTCCGAGTCCTGGAAGTCTTTAACTTCCTAGATTGGTTCTTGGGAGTGTTAGCCAGAAGGACTCAGACTCCGGATACCCTTTCGCCTGAAGATCTCCATAGTGTGTTAACGTGTATGGATAAAGTGGTGAGAGATGGCTCTTGTGAAGTTGCTTCGCTTTTTGGAGCAGGAGTCATTAAGAAGAGGGTGGTGTACTGTTCTTTCCTCATGAAGTCAGTGTCACATGCTCAGAGATCCTCGCTCTTGTATGCGCAGCTCTCGCCTATGCTCTTCCCGAAGAAAATTATTCAGGATATCACGAGCGCTCTCTCTGCAAAAGCGACCCAAGACATGCTTGCGCAGTCGGCAAGGAAACCTCGTACGACCTTCCAGACTAAGGCCAAGAAAGAGACTCCCTCGATGCAGGAGCCCTTTCGAGGGGGCCCTCCTTCCAGATCTTCTACAGTTAGAGGAGCAAGACCCTATAAGAGAGGGAAAACCTTCTCTAGATCTATCAGAGCTAAGAAATAGAAAACAAGTCCTTCAGACAATAGTAGGCGCCAGACTGCTAAGATTCGCCGATGTCTGGGCCCAGAAAGGGGCAGACACCTGGTCCCTATCGATTATCCAGAAGGGATACCTCATTCCTTTCGCTTCAAGGCTGCCCTTGACAACAACTCCGAGGGAGTTGGAAGCCAGGTACAAAGACCCCATCATGAGCCAAGCCCTTGCTCTAGCGGTAGATCAAATGCTAGAGAAGGAGGCTATAGAACTAATGAACGATCCTCTCTCCGCGGGATTCTACAACCGCCTCTTCCTAGTTCCGAAAGCCTCAGGAGGATGGAGACCGGTTCTGGATGTAAGCGCCCTAAACTTCTTTGTGGGAAAGAGGAAGTTTTCCATGGAGATGACGTCTTCAGTGTTGGCTGCTCTTCGTCCAGGGGACTGGATGGTGTCCCTGGATCTACAGGACGCTTACTTCCATGTGCAAATCCATCCTTCTTCAAGGAAGTATCTGAGGTTCATGATGAAAGGGAAGATATTCCAATTCAGGGCCTTGTGCTTCGGCCTCTCGACAGCCCCTCAGGTGTTCACAGGGCTTATGAAAAATGTAGCGCAGTGGCTACATTTGGAGGGAGTGAGGATATCCCTCTATCTGGACGACTGGCTGATCAGAGCCAAGTCAAAGGAATGTTGTCTGGAGGACCTACAAAAGACTCTTACCTTGGCAAGTTCTCTGGGACTTTTGGTAAACATCCAGAAATCTCAGTTAATCCCCAGTCAAGAACGTATTTATCTGGGGATTCGGATAGTTTCTCAGGATTTCGAGGCTCAGAGAAAGTCACAACCTTTCTAGAGAAAGATACATGCACAGCGAGGGAGTGGATGAGTCTGCTGGGGACACTCTCCTCGCTGGAGCAATTCGTTTGTTTCTCTAGGAAGGTTGCACCTGAGACCGCTCCAGTTCTTTTTACACTGCAACTGGCATCGTCACTCCCAGGATCTAGAGTTCTCCTTCAAGATCACACGGGATATCAAGAAGGAGCTTTTGTGGTGGACAGATCCTCTCAGATTTGTGGAAGGTCTGTCCCTGCAAATCCTGAACCCCAACCTAGTGTTGTTCTCCGACGCGTCGGAAACAGGTTGGGGAGCGAAGCTCGGATCAAAGGAAGTGTCAGGCACCTGGGAGGGGGAACAGGTTGCCTGGCATATCAACAAGAAGGAGCTGATGGCGGTTTGGCTGGCTTTGAAAGCCTTCGAGTCCCACGTCCGAGATGCTGTAGTTCAAATCAACTCGGACAACACCACAGCCTTGGCTTACATCAGGAAGCAAGGGGGGACGCACTCCTTCTCCCTGTACGAAACAGCAAGGAACCATCTGCTGTGGTCGGAGGCAAGGAGGATCAGACTCCTCACCAGATTCGTACAGGGAGAAAGGAATGTAAGGGCCAACCTCCTGAGCAGGAAAAATCAAGTCCTACCTACGGAGTGGACTCTTCACTTAGATGTTTGCCAGGATCTGTGGAGACTATGGGGCAGACCTCATCTAGACCTCTTTGCCACCTCCAGGAACGCGAAAATAGACATTTACTGATCCCCAATCTCAGATTCAAGGGCGGTGGCAGTAGATGCCTTTCTCCTAGATTGGAAGGGGCTAGACCTGTACGTGTTTCCTCCCTTCAAGATTCTGGGGGAAACCCTGAAGAAATTCGCTGCCTCAGAATCGGCAAGAATGACGCTGATAGCTCTGTTCTGGCCCGCCCAATACTGGTTCACAGAGGTACTGGAATGGTTGGTGGACCTTCCAAGATCCCTGCCACAAAGGACCGATTTGCTCAGACAACCCCACTTCGACAGGTTTCACAAAAACCTCCCCGCTCTCAATCTGACTGGGTTCAGACTGTCAAAAGTCTTGTCAGAGCGAGAGGGTTTTCTTCGGAGGTTGCAAAGGCTATTGCCACAGCAAGAAGACCATCTACCCTATGCATCTACCAGTCAAAGTGGGACGTCTTTCGTCGTTGGTGCAGGAATCAGAAGTTTTCCTCGTCCAGTACCTCTGTAACCCAAATCGCCGACTTCCTCTTTTTCCTTAGGGAAAAGTGCGGTCTGGCAGTGTCTACTATCAAAGGTTACCGCAGCATGCTAGCCGCAGTGTTCAGGCACAGAGACCTGAACATTTCAGAAAACAAAGACATTCATGATCTGATAAGGTCTTTTGAAACCACCAAGAAAGTTTCTTCTAGGATCCCAAGCTAGAATCTTGATGTGGTTCTTCTTTTTCTGAGGTCCTCAAGGTTTGAGCCTCCGCAGTCAGCTTCTTTTAGAGATCTAACAAAGAAGTCCTTGTTCCTCATGGCTTTGGCCTCCGCCAAGAGAATGAGTGAACTACAAGCCTTAGAAGGAAGAGTAGGATTCAAAGGTGAATCAGCAATTTGTTCCTTCCTTCCTTCATTCTTGGCCAAGAATGAGAACCCCTCCAATCCATGGCCCAGGAGTTTAGAGGTTCAAGGCTTATCTGCCCTTGTAGGGGAAGAAGCAGAGAGGACACTTTGCCCCGTTAGAAGTCTAAAGTACTATCTTCATAGGAAGAAAAAACTTAAGGGCAACATGGATAACCTCTGGTGTTCTGTTAGAGATCCCAGCAGGCCATTGTCGAAGAATGCCCTGGCATTCTTTATAAGAAGCCTTGTGAAAGAAGCCCATGTTGCATGTGATGAAGAACAATTCAAGCTCCTTAAGGTCAAGGCTCATGAGGTGAGAGCTATTGTCACATCCTTGGCTTTCAATAAGAATATGTCTTTGCAGAACCTTATGAAAGCAACCTTTTGGAGATGCAACTCTGTCTTCGCTAACCACTACCTTAGAGATGTTAAAATCACGTATGATAAGTGCTTCGCGTTAGGACCATACGTATCGGCGGATTCGGTGCTGGGGCAGGGAGCTGAAACATATCCTTTATAGTTTAGTGTTATTTTTGGTATTGTGTTTTTACGGTTGTATGAAAGAGGATGCGGGTAGGCATCTCTTTCATGTCTTAGTTCTAACACGGGTTAGATTGGTTAGGTGATTGGGTTTGTGTTTGAGCTCCTTAAGAGACGTGAAGATAACGTATGACAAGTGCTTCGCCTTAGGACCATACGTATCTGCGGATTCGGTGCTGGGGCAGGGAGCTGAAGCGTATCCTTGTTAGGTTAGATATATTTTTTATCTCCTCTTGTTTTTGGTTGTGTGTTTATGGTTGTGTGAAAGAGGATGCAGGTAGGCATCTCTTTCGTGTCTGAGTTCTAACACAGGTTAGATTGGTTAGGTGGTCTGGATGGTTTTGGCTCCTTGCATTTGTAGTGGACAGGTTCTGTCATGTAAGCGGGCGAACCCCCTTTGACAAGATCCTACTTGGATTCTACCATGTAACTGGATGAGATATCCCTTCGGTAGATCCGAAGAGTCTTTCAGCAATAGGTCACGCCCTCGCTGTAGCTCTTCAGGCAATGCAGACTCATAGACAGTATCCATGAAGTCTTCTGCCTAAACAGGTAAGAACCAAGGTTTTTATATCCTACAACATCAGTTGTTTCCCTTTTCTATATTGTTTAGCTGTCTCTTACCCTCCACCAAGGGTGCCAATCAGCTAAGTATATATCTGACAGGAAAGTTCATGTACAAAAATGATATTGTTATGATACAATAAAGTTTTGTACATACTTACCTGGCAGATATATACGATTAATGGCCCGCCCAGCCTCCCCTCAGGAGACAGGTGGAAGAGACAGGTGGAAGAGAAAATCTGTGCCGCGAGATTTGAAATTCTGTCGGGAACGTCGGAGACTAAAGCTAAGTATGTACAAAACTTTATTGTATCATAACAATATCATTTTCACCCTTTAATATTAGGACGAGACATGTATTCATCCGAAATTTACGCTTAGGCTTTCGGAATTGCCGAGGGGAACTTTGGAGTTTGTTCATGAAACTTACCCAGCAGATATATATATAGCTGTATTTCTCTGAAGTCCGACAGAATTTCAAAACTCCCGGCACACGCAGTGGTCGGCCAGGTGGTTAGTACCCATTCCCGCCGCTGGGAGGCGGGAGTCAGGAACCATTCCCATTTTCTATCAGATTTTCTCTGTCGCCGGTACTGATAACAACTGTTTTCAGTACCTCCGTCTAGGATTTTTGAAACTTCTTTGTTACTTAAGTATTCCGTTTGTCTTTTGGTTATTGAACGTAGATAGTGACTAGGCATACGCTGATAGTGGATTGGATTTTGAATTTGGTTTGGTTTTTTCTTTAACTAAGATGTCTGGGACTAGTTCAACTATCACCAGAGTGTGTTGTATGGAAGGTTGTAAGGTGAGGCTACGGAAAGGTTCGGTAGACCCACACACAGTATGCACGAATTGTAGAGACCATGTGTGTGTAGTAGATGACCGTTGTAAGGAGTGTGAATGTCTGTCTGATTCAGGTTGGAAGGCTTATGAATCCTATGTGCGAAAATTGGAGTGCAATAGGATAAGGAGGTCTTCCTCCAGGAGTGTATCAGTCAGTAGAAGTAAGGGTAGTAAGGTTTCTCCTACTATTCCTTCAGTAGTTTGTGCAACACCTAAATCTGTTGTGCCTTCGGGCCCTGAAAAATCTGTGGAGGTCAATGCCCTATCTACGATTCTAGAATCATTACGGAATCTAGAATCTAAAGTGCTCGCTTTGGAAGGTAAAAGCATTGTTAGTGAAGTGAAGTGCAGTGAAAGTGCCCGCAGTGTTGTGGAGGCGGCGTCAGATCGGCCCTATAATGCCTCAAGGCCTGGACCTCTGTCGAACTCCCAGGACCAGGGAGACGGACATGTCGAAAGCCGAAGGAGGGTTACGTGGAACCCCCACCGATCTGGCGTCCCTTCGGCAGAACCTGTCGACGATCTCCAGGCTGCCAAAGAGCGCGCTCGTGCGCGTATCCTCCGCGAGTGCTTTTCGTCTTCGGAGGTGTCCTTCCCGCACAGGAGTTGGAGCTTTGGGGGACACTCGCGTCCTCTGAAAAGAACTAAGACATCAGATGTCGCACAGGCGGCCGTCGTCAGTAGTTTCTCAGAGGAGGACGCGGAACGTCCTTTTGCTCCTTCTGCTTTACGGGCGGCACCTTTTTATGTGGACTACTCTCCACCGCAAAATAGAGCAAAGACGCAGGTTGTCGCACAGGCGGCCAGCGTTTTTGGTCTCAGGGAGGAGGACGCTTCACGTCCTTTCTCTTCTGCTGCTTTGTGGTCTTCACCAGAGAGTTTTGCGGCATTGACGCCACAAAAGAGAACCAGGACGTCATCTGACGATGACGCCTTTGAGCACCCCAGTCGCTCCAAGAAGAGAACTGAGTCGGTCCATGTGAGAAGGAATAGGGCTTCCCCTCGCCACTCGCCTTCTCACAGGATCAGCTTTTCACCTGAAAAGGAATCGTCTCCAACAAAAAGAGTCATCCGTTCGATGCAACAACAACTTGCTTCGTTGCTGGCTGAGAGAGAGGTAGAACTGTGTCGTAGAAGAAAAGATGATAAATTGCTGATCAAAAGATCTGAGCGGTCTCCCGCTTCTTCGGATCGCTCTTCTCTTTCACCAGTTTCTACGCCCTCTAGATTTTGTGCATCTCACCTGCAGTTGGGTAAAGAGCGCGAGGAACTTCCTCCGAAAGATTTGTATATAGAGAGGAAGAAAACTCGCCCTACTCTTCGAAGCGTTCCCCTCTCTTCTCATGGCTCGCTTTATCCAAAAATTGATGTTCTTTCTGCTGCGAAACAAGGCGGTTTGCAAGCTGAGAATCAGGATATGGACGCTAAGTTGGATGCTTATATGGACGGCAAGCGTGGCGCTCAGCTGAGCGCTAAGCGTGACGCTCAGCTGAGCGCTAAGCGTGACGCTCGGTCGGACGTCAAGCGTGACGCTCTGCTGGACGTCAAGCGTGACGCTCGGCTGGACGCCAGGTGTGGCGCTCGGATGGACGCCGAGTGTGACAAGTTTACGAACACTCGTACAGATGTTATGAATGACGCTTTGTTGGACACTCATCAGGACTCACATCGTGATATTTGTCAGGACGCTCGCCCACACTCTAACATTCGTAGAGACTCCCATCGAGAGATTGTTCAGGAAACAAGCACTTCTATTCCTGAACCATTGGATACTAATATACAGAACGCACCTGGTACGTCACAGCAGCGCTCTTCATCAAAGATTGGACCGAAAGGACTTATACCACCTTCTTCGGGAGGCCCCTCTGCCGCTCCTACAGAAGAAGGAGGATTGAGTAGTATTTCAGAAGAAACAGACGAGGATCAACCTTCTACGTCAGCTTCTTCTGATTATCAAGTATTAGTTCGCTTGCTTCGGGCTTCTTTTGGAGACAAATTCCAACCCGCAGCTCCTCGCTCTCCTCCTTCTCAGTTTTCATTGTCGAAAACCAGCAAGACTCCTGGATTTGTTAAGATGACGAAGTCTCTTTCAACTAAAAGAGCTTTCAAAAAGGTTCAAGATTGGATGGAGTCGAGAAAAGCGCAGGGAAAGTCTTCTTTTGCCCAGCCTCCTTCAAGACTATGCGGCAAGGCAGGCATTTGGTACGATACAGGCGAAGATGTCGGTTTAAGAGCTCCCGCATCTGCACAGGGTGATTTTTCCAGTCTAGTCGACGCACCAAGGAGGTCTCTCCTTTCATCAGCAAAAGTAGCGTGGACTCCTGCTGAAATGGACCACCATCTTAAAGGCCTTTTTTGGACAATAGAAGTGTTTAATTTCTTGGACTGGTGCTTGGGACTGCTACACACAAAGGCTCGTAGTCAAGATTCAATTAGCCTGGGGGAGCTATCCAGCGTTCTTGCGTGTATGGATAAGGCCGTCAGAGATGGTTCAGAGGAATTGGCTTCGCATTTTTGTGCAGGGTTCTTAAAAAAGAGAGCTCTCTACTGCAAATTCACTGCGAAGTCAGTATCTCCAGCACAGAGAGCAGATTTGCTATTCGCCCCTCTCTCGAACCATCTCTTTCCCCAGGCTATGATTAAAGATGTAGCCAGCAGTCTGCAAGAAAAAGCTACTCAGGACCTCTTAGCGCAATCTTCTAGACGTCCTGTAGTTCCTTCGACTTCTGCAAGAACACAGTTTTCCAAGAAAATAAAGCCCTTTCGAGGTGGGGCTTCCTCGAGACCTCTTCCTCGAGGAAGAGGCCTTTCCAGAGGTAGAGCCTCGTCTAAACCCAGAGGTAGGAAATGAGAATGTAGTCCTTCAGACACCAGTAGGAGCCAGGCTTCAGTTATTTGCAAAAGCCTGGAGAAAGATAGAGGCAGACACCTGGTCGCTCAATGTCATCGAGCGAGGATACAAAATACCATTCCTGAAGCCGCCTCCACTGTGCACGACGGCCAGGGATCTATCGCCTTCATACCAGCTGGAAAAACAACAGATCTCGTTCGATCTGCTTGAACAAATGCTCGAGAAGAAGGCAATCCCCGGGTTTCTACAACAGGTTATTCCTGGTACCGAGAAGAAGGCAATCCCCGGGTTTCTACAACAGGTTATTCCTGGTACCGAAACAGTCGGGAGGTTGGAGGCCAATTTTAGATGTAAGCAGTCTAAATCTTTTTATAGAGAGACAGAGGTTCAAGATGGAGACACCTCAGTCAGTGCTAGGGGCCTTAAGACAAGGCGATTGGATGGTGTCATTAGACCTTCAAGACGCATATTTCCACGTCCCGATTCATCTCCAATTAAGGAAGTATCTGCGTTTTGTCATGAAGGGAAGAGTTTTCCAATTCAGAGCTCTTTGCTTCGGACTGAGTACGGCACCAAAGATCTTCACAATTTTAATGAAGAATGTGGTGAGGTGGCTTCATCTTGCAAACGTCAGGATCTCTCTATATCTAGACGACTGGATCATTTGAGCATCATCGAAAGAAAAGTGTCTGAAGGACCGTCAATCAACCTTAACTCTATAGCAAAGTCTGTGGGACTTCTGGTGAATTTCGAAAAGTCACAACTGATCCCCACACAGTCCATCGTGTATCTGGGGATTCAGATGGATTCAGTGGCTTTTCGAGCTTTTCTGTCCCAGGGACATCAACAACAAGGATTAGACAAAATATCAGTCTTCATAAGGAAAGAATCATGCTCGGTGAGGGAATGGATGAGTCTGCTGGGGACCATTTCCTCACTGGAGAAGTTTGTTTCCTTGGGGAGACTACATCTCAGACCTCTCCAGTTTTTCCTGAAGGAGAATTGGAAGGACAAAGAAAATTTAGATGCAATTTTAAGAATTCCGAGAGAAGTAAAGGATCACCTAAAGAGGTGGCTCGATCCTTTAAAACTTTCGGAAGGAGTATCCCTCAAACTTCAGTGCCCCGACCTAGTGTTGTTCTCCGACTCATCCACCACAGGGTGGGGAGCTACACTAGGGGGGGGAAGAAGTGTCAGGCACCTGGAGAGGGGAACAGGTGTACTGGCACATAAATCTCAAAGAACTAGCGGCCATATACTTGGCTCTACAATTTTTCGAAGACAAAGTCTCACACAAGATAATTCAGATAAATTCGGACAACACCACATCTCTGGCATACATAAAAAAACAAGGAGGGACTCACTCTCGATCATTGTTCAACCTAGCGAGAGAGATCTTGTTGTGGGCGAAAACGCAAAACGTAACGATTCTGACGAGATTCGTTGCAGGCGTGGAGAACGTCCGTGCGGATCTCCTCAGTCGGCAAGATCAACTGCTGCTGACCGAGTGGATTCTACATCAGGAGGTGTGCCAAGAGCTGTGGAAGTTGTGGGGACGTCCTCTAGTAGACGTCTTTGCGACATCAAGAACAAAGAGGCTTCCACTGTACTGCTCCCCGGTGCTCGACCCGGGAGCAATAGCAATAGATGCCCTTCTCTGGGACTGGACAGGGATGGATCTGTACGCCTTTCACCCGTTCAAGATCCTGGGAGAAGTGATGAGAAAATTTGAGACTTCAGAAGGGACGAGAATGACGTTAATCGCCCCTTACTGGCCGACAAAAGAATGGTTCACAGAGGTCATGTCCATCGTAGTAGACTTCCCGAGGATACTGCCTTCGAGGACAGATCTACTCAAACAGCCCCACTTCGAGAGGTACCACAAAAACCTCCCCGCTCTGAGTCTGACTGCATTCAGACTATCAAAAAGTTGGCCAGAGCAAGAGGTTTTTCAAGACCTGTGGCAAGAGCTATTGCCAATGCAAGAAGGGCTTCCACTCTTGCAGTGTACCAATCAAAGTGGGCTACGTTTAGGAGTTGATGCAGAAGGAAGGGCATTTCCTCTACCACGACCTCTGTGAGCCAAATAGCGGACTTTTTATTTTACCTGAAGAACGACTTGAAGCTTGCGGTCTCGACAATCAAAGGCTACAGAAGTGTGCTACCTGTAGTCTTTAGACATAGAGGAATTGATTTGGCAAATGACAAAGATATTCATGATCTATTAAGGTCTTTCGAAACTACAAAGATTCCTCAACCTAAATTACCATCTTGGAATTTGGACGTAGTCCTTAAATTCCTAATGTCCAGTCGGTTTGAACCGCTTCAAAATGCATCGTTAAGAGATCTTACTAAGAAAACTGTTTTCCTAACCGCTCTGGCGACGGCGAAGAGGGTTAGCGAAATTCAAGCTTTTAGCAAGCATATTGGATTTAAGGGGCATAATGCAGTCTGCTCATTAAGCCTGACGTTTCTAGCTAAAAATGAGAATCCGTCCAACCCTTGGCCCAAAAGTTTAGATTAAGGGTATGGCGGAAATCATTGGACGAGAGCCAGAGAGAGTCCTGTGTCCTGTCAGGGCTCTAAAGATTTATTTGCGGAAAACGAAGGAATGTCGAGGTCCTTCTAACAACTTATGGTGTTCGGTCAAGAGACCAGAGTTACCTATGTCGAAGAATGCTCTGGCATTCTTCTTGAGGGACACCATTAGACAGGTGAATTCATCTTGCGAAGACAGTGATATTAAGCTGTTGAAAGTGAATGCCCACGAAGTGAGGGCTATATCTACCTCAGTAGCCTTCCAAAAGAATATGGCACTCAATGACATTCTGAGTGCCACTTTTTGGCGCAGCAACTCGGTGTTCACTTCACACTACCTGCGGAATGTGAAGACGACATACGAGAACTGTTATGCGCTTGGACCATACGTCGCCGCAGACACTCATCCTACCCTGAAGTAGCACTCATCCTACCCTGTAGAAAATGGGTAGGTGAGTTTTTTTTTTTAAAGGTTTATATTGATTTATGGTTGTAAGGTCGTCCGCCTGAGCTGGACTTCCTTTCCTTTAGCCTAAGTAATGTGGGAATTAAATTTGTTAGGCTGGTCAGGTGGTGGTTTTTTGCTTCGTTGCCCTCATAGTATGGTCAAAATGGTCTAGTCACATTGTGGTCACGCTCCCGTTGACAGATCATCTAGAAATCACCAGCTATATAGGTCACTACCTTGCTGGAGACTCTAGTAAAGCAATAGCAGACTTGGGTGACAGTAATCACGAAGTCAACTATGCTAACAGGTAAGGAACCAAGATGTCAATCATCTGCATGTAATGTGTTTCCAAAATCCTTTTCTGTCTCTCCCTACCTTCAAAGTTGGGATTCAGCTATATATATATCTGCTGGGTAAGTTTCATGAACAAAATGATATTGTTAAGATACAATAAAGTTTGTTCATACTTACCTGGCAGATATATATATAGCTGTATTTCTCCAAAGTCCGACAGAATTTCAAAACTCCCTGCACACACAGTGGTCGGCCAGGTGGTTAGTACCCATTCCCACCGCTGGGAGGCGGGAGTCAGGAACCATTCCCATTTTCTATCCAGATTTTCTATTCCCACTGTCACCTGAGGGGAGGTGGGCGGGTACTTTGATTATATATATCTGCCAGGTAAGTATGAACAAACTTTATTGTATCTTAACAATATCATTTTTGTCCTTTGTTTTCTTCTGGTAATTGCTCTTCTCTTTCATCCTTTCACTAGCTATCGGACAAGGGTAAAAGAGGGGGCGTGTGGTGTTGCATTTTGGAGGATCTCCTCTCATTTCGGAGGGCGGTGCCCTTGGATGATGGTTGGATATCTCTTCGTGTTGGTTGTCCTAACTTTGGAATTGTACCTGTGATGCATATCATGCTGTGATATTGGTCCTCAAGTGTGTGTACTGATCCTTGCTGGAAATCATATTGATTTACCACTGCTATCCTGGAGTTACATCGCTGGACAAAGCCTTCACCGCTACCCTGTGATTATTAACTCTATTCCTACTGGTAAATTACCTCATCCTGTAGAAGAAGTCTTGCAGAATTTGAAGAAGTCGAAGAGGAAGAGAGCTCATCAATTGTCGTCATCTTCCTCTTCAGAATCATCATATTTTTCATCAGTCTCCATCCCTTCGACTTCTAAGGCTCCCTGCCGAAGAAGGAGAAGGTAGTCTCCCCCCCCCCCCCCCCAAGTCTCGTCACAGGACTTCTAAAGGTCTGCTTCCTCAGTTGGGTCTTCCGCAGGCTCTCCCGTTCCTTCAGGAATGGGAACCGTCACACTGTCCCCGGGGCCTAGCGTGTCGGGAGCCGTAGAAGTGCAAACTTCAGTTCACACTTCTGCTGCTAGTCCTAGAGGTTCTGCCCTTATGACTAGTTCTGTGTTGGGTGCTCATTTGCAAGTCCCTGAGTGCACGTAAATCTTCGGATTTGCACGCATCCAGAGTCTGTAACACTGAGTCTGCTCACCATCATGACTCGGGCACAGAGCAGAAGAAAGGAGCGAATCACTCAGGTGACTTGTGCCTTGCTGATGATCGCTCTTGCGGGGGTTGCTCGGTTCCCAGGGTTGACCTGACAGTCCCGCGGTAGGGGCTCCACCATTTGGTCCTCTTGAGAGGTTTCAGCCTTAATGAGGACTTGAACGCATCGTAGGACGGTATCGGCTCTCTCCAGTCAGGTGCACGCTCCGCCCCACCCAGACGACGGTCACGTTCGTGTGACGGACTGGTCTCGGTGGCGGCAAACGTTTCGCCTGCCATACGAGAGTTTCGTAACCTTCCTTGGGAAAGCCTTTTCTCCAGACGATAACACATTCCTAGACTTGAGTGTTTGGAAATCTCAGAAAACCAAATCCCCCTGCGAATGCTAGAAATTTCAAGGAATTTCATGGCTTAGCGAGACTCCCGATTTTCATAGTAACAATTACTGGGAATGTCGGTCTCACTCGAGTGTTTGGAAATTACAGAAAAACCATAGCTCTCTGATAATGCCAGAAATTCCAAGGAATTCGGGCATTCAGTGAGATTCCCAGTTATTGTAGTAACAATTATCAGGAATTCTCGTCTCGTCCAAGTGTTTGCAGATCGTAGAAGACCAAAACACTTGGAGAGTTCTAGAAGTTCCAAAGAATTTCAAGCGCTCAGCGAGACTCCCGAATTTCGTCAAACCATTATCTTGGTGGGGCCCCTCCTCAACTCCCGTAGAAATCGAGGAGGAACGGGGACAAAAACCAGTCTTTGATGCGAGCATTTAAGACTGGAGTGAGAGTACAATTCAATAGAATATACAATTGAGGTTCCCAAAAAGCAAGAACCCATAGGGACTGCAAATTGAAATCCGTTCAACGGACAGAAAAAGCCATGGAGACAGTCTCCAATCTTAACATAAGAACCTTCCTCTATGACGTGGACATACTTCTGGTGGGACCCTAAGGTCCCTTCAGGAATGTAGTCCCCCTACGCTGAATCCTATGGAGAGCACTCTGCAGGATCCCTCCTATTCACCTCACCCCTCCCAGCATAGCCATAGGAAGCAGAGAGAATAGGGGAGGAAGACTGGATGGTCTAGTTCGCCTTGCTAGCAGAACTAGCAGGAGAAGCGAGTCACAGGTAGCCATCAACCTGTGGTGATGGCCGCTCCGCAAGTATAGGAGTGTGTTATCGTCTGGAGAAAAGGCTTTCCCGAGGAAGGTTACGAAACTCTCGTATGGCAGGCGAAACGTTTGCCGCCACCGAGACCAGTCCGTCACACGAACGTGCCCGTCATCTGGGTGGGGCTGAGTGTGCACCTGACTGGAGAGAGCCGATACCTTTACTGTACCTGTAAATAAAGTGTATTACTGTACAGGGTACAAGAAATACTGTACATACATGTACATACATATGTAGTAAAATGTGGAATGTTACCTTTCGAGTGAGGTGATGCCCGAAAGTGGCGACAGAGGAGGAGGACAAATGGCAGAAAACATAAACACTTAACTTTATGAAACACATTAAAAATTGGCAGAAAACATTAACACTAAACTTTACAAAATACATAAGCAAATGATTATCTCCATCTTCGTTTCCATAGAAAGCATCCTCTTCTTTCCGTGAACTTCAGCAACATTCTTGGGACCCATGGCTAATAACGTAAGTAATTAAGTTCACACACAACACGATAAAGTAACATACAGTACAACGAAAGCAAAATCACTAACGAATTTTACATGAACGAACGAATTCCGTGTGTGTACGATAACGCTGCCGAAACGAAATGGTCGAGGAACTCCTTTACATAGATGCATGATGGGATAGATGCTGACCAATAGGAGAGCAGGATCTTACAGTGGTAACTAACATCAGGAACCAATGGGAGAGTGGGAGGATGGTGGCGAGTCTACTGAGTTGGCGAAATTGTTCTCGGCAGCCCGGGCAAATCTCGAACTTTACCCTTTCGCAACCAGAATTATTTTCATATGTAGGGACTTTCATATGTAGGGGTATGATTGTATTGGATACCAGTTTCTAGCTCTGCTGAAAATATTTCCATTTGTAAAAACCTCAGGTTTGTATGTTAGGAAAAATAAAAATTACTTAAATTAGTAATTTTTTTATTTTGCACTAGATTATAACTAAACCTAGAATGCTACTTTATATATCTACTTGCAGGATTATTGTACTTTCTTTTTTAAGTGGTGTATATATATGCAAACCTTTGCAAATAAATCTTTAGACTAGTTCTGCAATAATTTCTATTTAGTAATGTTTTTGTGAAAGTAACAAATTTTAAAATGTCATATTTTTAGTTTATATTAATGTGGAAGTACCCAGAAACATTAGATTTGTTCACACATGTTTTGCTCTGCATTATTCTAACATATCCATTAAGTCTGCAAGTGCTTAGTATACAGTCTCATTGCTACTGTATTGTGTATAGAAAATGATATTGTTATGATACAATAAAGTTTTGTACATACTTACCCGGCAGATATATACTTAGCTATAGTCTCCGACGTTCGCGACAGAAATTCAAATTTCGCGGCACACACTACAGGTAGGTCAGGTGATCTACCCTCCTGCCGCTGGGTGGCGGGACTAGGAACAATTCCCGTTTTCTAATCAGATTTTCTCTTCCCACTTGTCTCCTGAGGGGAGGCTGGGCAGGCCATTAATCGTATATATCTGCCGGGTAAGTATGTACAAAACTTCATTGTATCATAACAATATCATTTTTGTACATGAACTTTCCTGTCAGATATACACTTAGCTGATTGGCACCCTTGGTGGAGGGCAAGAGACAGCTAAATAGTATAAAATAAAAACAGAAACAACGCAGTTGTAGGTCAACGACCTTGGTTCTTACCTGATTGGGCAGAAGACTTCATGGACTGTCTATGAGTCTGCTTTGCCTCAAGAGTTTCAGTGAGATAGTGACCTATGGCCGAAAACTCTTCTGGATCTTGTCAATGGGGCTTCCCACTTACATGACAGAACTGTGTTAGGATCTTGGTCAATGGGGGCTAATCCACTTACATGACCAAATCCTTGTCTGCAGTATAATCAAGGAGCACAAAACCAATCCCGACCACCTGACCATTTCTAACCCGTGTTAGAACTACGATTGAAAGAGGTTCCCCAAACCTTCTTTCAAACAACAATAAAAACACACCACCAAATTAAAATATAACTAACTAACCTAACAAGGAATAGTCTTAGCTCCCTGTCCTAGCACCGAATCTGCAGATACGTAGAGCCCCAACGAAAAGCACTTATCATAAGTAACTCTTACATCTCTTAAGTAGTGAGATGCAAATACTGAGTTGCATCTCCAGTAAGTAGAGGCCAGAATGTCGCTCAGAGACATGTTTTTCTGAAACGCCAGAGATGTCGCAACGGCCCTTACTTCATGCGATTTCACTATCAGGTGTTTAAATTGTTCTTCATCGCACGTCGCATGCGCTTCTGTAATGATGCTTCTCAAAAAGAATGCTAGAGCGTTTTTAGAGATGGGTCTACTAGGGTCCCTGACAGAACACCAGAGACTGTCCAGGCTTCCCTTTAGTTTCTTTTTTCTATCTAGGTAAAATTTAAGGATCCTGACAGGGCACAGGGATCTCTCTGCCTCTCTTTACTTCGAAACTTCTAGGCCATGGTTTCGAGGGATTCTCATTTTTTGCTAAGAATAATAGTTTAAAGGAGAAGATTGCCGAATCCCCTTTAAACCATACTCTCGCATCCAGCGCTTGCAACTCGCTGACTCTCTTAGCAGTTGCCAGAGCTAAAAGAAACAGAGACTTTCGTCAGATCCCTGAAGGACGCCTGTTGAGGAGGTTCGAACCTTTTTGATACCAAGAATTTCAAGACTACATCCAGGTTCCAACTAGGAGGTCTAGAGCACTTTCTCTTGGTAGTTTCAAAAGATCTGATCAGGTCATGCAGATCTTTATCCTCCGCAATTCTCAGATCTCTGTTCCTGAAAACTGAGGATAGCATACTACGATACCCCTTAATCGTAGACACAGCTAGGTTACATTCCTCTCTTAAAAAGAGAAGGAAGTCGGCAATCACGGTCACAGAGGTATTGGATGAGGATAGCTTCTTCGACCTACACCATCTCCTGAAGACTTCCCATTTCGATTGGTAAACTTGCAAGGTTGATGACCTGCGGACTTTGGCGATCGTGCTAGCAGCTTTGCGCGAAAAGCCTCTCGCTCTGACGAATCTTTCGATAGTCTGAATGCAGTCAGGCAGAGAGCGGGAAGGTTTTTGTGAAACCTGTCGAAGTGGGGTTGTCTGAGCAGATCTCTCCTGAGTGGAAGAGATCTGGGGAAGTCCACCGTCCATTCCAGAACCTCTGTGAACCAATCCTGAGCGGGTCAAAACGGAGCGACCAGAATAAGTTTTGTTCCTGTTGAGGAGACGAACTTTCTCATTACTTCCCCTACGAGTTTGAATGGGGGAAACGCGTAGGCGTCTACTCCTGCCCAGTCCAGAAGTAGAGCGTCTATGGCTATCGCCCTTGGATCCGAAATGGAAGAGCAAAAGTTGTCCAGTCTCTTGTTCCAATTCGTGGCAAACAGGTCTATGTGAGGTCTGCCCCAGAGGTTCCACAACATCTGGCAAACGTCTAGATGGAGAGTCCATTCTGTGGGTAGGACTTGATTTCTCCTGCTCAGTAGGTCCGCCCTTACGTTTTTCTCCCCCTGAACGAATCTGGTGAGAAGCGTAATATTTCTTTCCTCTGCCCAAAGTAGCAGGATTCTTGCTGTCTCGTACAGGGAGAAGGAATGCGTCCCTCCCTGCTTCCTGATGTATGCTAGGGCCGTGGTGTTGTTCGAATTGATCTGGACTACCGAGCCTCTGACTTCTGGCTCGATACTTTTCAGAGCTAGAAAGACTGCCAATAACTCCTTCTTGTTGATGTGCCAGTTCACCTGGTCCCCCTTCCAGGTGCCTGACACTTCTTTCGCCCCTAGTGTTGCTCCCCATCCCGACTCCGACGCGTCTGAAAAACAACACTAGGCGCGGGTTCGGTTTTGAAAGAGACAAGCCTTTGTTTCTCCTGAGTGGGGAAAGCCACCAACTCGGATCCTTTTTCACCTCTGTTAGGATCGGGAAGGAATCCACAAGGTCTCCTGACCTTTGATCCCACATCTGTTTTAGATAAAATTGTAGGGGTCTCAAGTGCAGGCTTCCCAGAGAGAAGAACTGTTCCAGCGAGGAAAGTGTCCCCAGCAGACTCAGCCACTCCCTCGCGGAGCTTCGTTCTCTCTCTAAGAAGGTCGTCACCTTCTCTATGCCCCGTTCGATTCTTTCTGGGGATGGAGACACTAGAAACCCCCGAGAATCCATCCGAAACCCCAGATATATGATGTTCTGGGTGGGGACCATCTGCGATTTTTCGTGGTTGATTATCAGTCCAAGGGACTGGGCCATTCGTAAAGTCAAATGCATGTCCTCAGACATTGGGTCTCCGACTTGGCCCGAATAAGCCAGTCGTCCAGATACAGAGATATTCTCACCCCTTCCAGATGCAACCATCTGGCTACATTTTTCATAAGCCCCGTGAATACTTGTGGAGCCGTCGACAGACCGAAGCACAAAGCCCTGAATTGAAAGATCCTTCCTTGTATCATAAATCTTAGGTACTTCCTGGAGGATTGATGTATCAGTACATGGAAGTACGCATCCTGAAGGTCCAGGGAAACCATCCAATCTCCCGGACGGACAGCAGCAAGAACCGAAGAGGTTGTCTCCATGGAGAACTTCCTCTCTCTACAAAGCGATTCAGAGCGCTTACGTCCAGAACCGGTCTCCACCCCCCCGAGGCTTTCGGCACGAGGAACAGGCGATTGTAGAATCCTTGGGAGTGGGGATCCTGGACTGGTTCTATGGCTCCCTTCTCCAGCATCTGATCTACCATCAGAAGAAAGGTTTGTCGCATAGCGGGGTCTTTGTAATTGGCTGCCAGTTCCCTCGGGGTTGAAGTTAAGGGAGGTCTTTCCATGAAGGGGATGAGATATCCTTTTCTTAAGATCGAGAGGGACCAGTTGTCCGCTCCTCTCTGTGCCCAGGCTTCTACGAACTCGAGAAGCCTGGCACCTACAGAAGTCTGGAGGACTTGAACTCTATTTAGCCCTTTTGAAGGGCCTGATAGAGGATCTACCACGTTTGTCCTGATATTTTCCTCTGGCAGTGGGTCTTTGTGAAGGGCCCCCTCAAAAGGGCGCTTGAGAAGGAAGCTTCTCCTTCCTGATGGAGGAAACAGCTGGTCTAGTCCTCCTTGCAGACTGGGCCAACAGGTCTTGAGAAGCCTTTTCTGCCAGGGAGTGAGAGATATCCTTAACCAATTTGTTGGGGAACAACTGGTTAGACAGAAGGGCGTAGAGCAATGACGCCCTCTGGACCTGAGAAACGAATCTGGTAAGGAAAGAGCTATAGACTGCTCTCTTCAATATACCAGCCCCGAAAAGAGAGGCCAACTTCCCCGATCCGTCCCTGACTGCCTTACCATGCAGGACAGAATGTGTGAGTTCTTCAGATCCCAAAAACTCTGGATCCAAAGTCTTCCTGGCCAGTGCCCCAAGGGACCAATCTAAAAAGTTAATACTTCTAATACTCTGAAGAGTCCCTTGAGGAAGTGATCCAGTTCCGTCATTCCCCATGTTGTCTTGGCCGTCGGGAGGGAATGCCTTCTTGTGGAATCCACTAAGGTAGAGAAGTCCGCCTCGGCTGATGAGGGGAGTCCCAACCCCATTGGCTCTCCCGTCTCGTACCATATCCCTTGCCTGCCAGAGAGCTTGGAGGGAGGACAGGAAAAAACTGTTCTGCCCGACTCTTCCTTAGACTTAAGCCAATCGCCCACGGATTGCAGTGCTTTCTTCATCGAAATGGTAGGTCGCATTTTTAGGAAGGAGGAGCTCTTCGAAGTCTTCGTGCTTGAGAAAAGAGACTGAGGAGAGGGAGGAGCAGCTGGGCTAAGAGCATCGCCGAACTCCTGTACCAGCAGGTCTGCTAAGATCTTGTAGTCAGAAAGAGCTGCTACTCTTGGGGCTTCCTCTTCCGATACTTCTTCGAAGTTTTCTTTCAGGGTAACACAAGGACGTCCATGTGAAGCGACTACCTCCTCTGCAGGTCTGAAAGGAGACATGTCGAGATGAGGACGAGAGTTTGGCGGGAGAAGGACGTCTGGTCGGAGAATCGTTTCTCTCTGCAGAAGAGCACCTACTAGGCCCCAAATGCCTTTCCGGCGAGTCGCGGCTGCCGGAAGGAGAGTGCCTGGATGGCGAAGATCGCCTGGATGGCGCCAAGCGCCTGGTCGGCGACGAGAGCCTACTAGGGGAGGAGCGCCTGCGTGGAGAATCGCGCCTGCTGGAGGACGAGAGCGTGGCTGGTGCCTGGTGCCTGGCTGGCGCCGAGAGCTTGGCAGACGCTGCGGTCCTACTCGAAGCCAAGGGCCTACTGGGAGAGGTGTACCTGTGAGGAGAGCTTCCCTTTTGCGAAGATCGTTTGGGAGGAGGGGATAGCCTAACAGGTGTAGAGCGTCTGTCAGGCGAGCCCTTCTTGGTGAAGGGCTCCTGTCCCGAGATGCACTCCTCTTGCGAGGAGGGAGCCTAGACTTCTTAACCGGGAGCACAACATCCTTTTTGCGGGGAGGGTCGCTAACCAGAGCGCCCATCAGCGACGAAAGTAGTTCCTGCAGGTTTACCAGGAATCGTTTGGTAGTTGTCTCTTGATCGTCCTCTGAAGGCGGCGAAAGAGGCTTAGAAGCGGAAGGAAGAGCTGTACAAGGAGCAGGACTGACTGGGGCTCTCCTGGCTCTCTTCCTGTCTACAGGGGACTCCTCTGGAAAGCGTTCCAAGCTGGAGTCCAACATACTGCTGGGAGCCTTCCAGGCTCTCTTCAAGGGACGAGATTCCTCAGCCGAACTCCATCGGCGTCGAGGAGAAGCCAAGTCCAAAGAAGAAAAGCACTTTTTAATGATGCCTTTACTACGGCGATCCATGGCAGTCTGGGACGAAACTACAGAACCTGCCGAAGGGACGCCTGATCAGTGGGGATTCTCCACGACCTCCTTACGGTTTTTGACATTCCTCTTCCACTGGGCCTGGGAGTTTGAAAGAGGTTTAGACCTGGGAGCATTGAGGAGCCGATCAGACGCCCCCTCCACTGCACTGGAAACACTGCACTCACTTATCACATCACTCTTACTTTGTAAAGCAAGCACTTGAAGCTCCATCCTGCGAAGAGCGGCTTTCATATTAGCCATCTCCAAAGACGAATCCGCAGGTTCGGTGAAGGGAGAAGGGGCTGAAACTGTAGGAGAGGATGCTAGAACTACGTTTGGGTTAGGAATTAATGTGCCCTCAACTGGCTCTTTGGAACGAGGCCTACTGGCGCTTCTAGACGAAGCCTTCCTAATCCTATCTTTCTCAAGCTTCCTCAAATAAGAAGAGAGAGAATTCCATCCTTCTTCATTCAGTCCTTCACACTCAGTACAAGGATTATTAATAGTACATTCATTCCCCCGACACCTCATGCATACAGTGTGAGGGTCTACCGAACCTTTTGGTAGCCTTACCTTACAACCTACCATCACACATACTCTATATACACTACCAGAGTCTGACATTATAAGAAAAATCCAAAAGCATAATCCAAAAACAATCCACAATAGCGTATGCCAAACCAACGATCCAATACTTCACCAAAATACTGTCCAGAAGATCAACGGCAAACAAAATAAGAAAATCAGGTCAGGAGGAACCAACAACGGTGTTGTTGGAACCAGCGACAGAGAAAATCTGATTAGAAAACGGGAATGGTTCCTAGTCCCGCCATCCAGTGGCGGGAGGGTAGATCACCTGACCTACCTGTAGCGTGTGCTGCGAAATTTGAATTTCTGTCGGGAACGTCGGAGACTATAGCTAAGTATATATCTGCCGGGGAAGTTGCATGTGCAAAAACATATATGTGCTGATGGAGATCACATTTCTTTTCCACAGATATCCTGTTGTGTTATGGATGATCTCTGATAATCTGTGAAGGAACATGTTTTCTTTAGCATCCAGTTAATTTTCCTCAACAATATACTCTAGGTAAGTGATATAAAAGTAAAGTAATTGCAGTTAGAGAGAATGGCAAATTATATGTAGTATCTGATATAAGGCTTGTTGAATCTTTAGTAATTTTTTGACACAAACACATTGTTCAAAAGCCAGTCTGTCAGTTATTCACAATGCACTGACTTAAATTTTTGGCAGTTTTCACCTTGTTACAGAGGCATTGTTTTAAATGTCAACATAACAAAAAGTACAAATAATCTGATTAGAAATGACACCAGAGTGAGAATAACATTTTGATTAGTAATTTATCAAACAATGTGTGAAGCATAATATTGCTTTTCACAGATGTAGCTCATGGGTAGATGGGGCCTGCCAAGGCTTAATAACTGATAGCGTTAAATGGGGCCAGGGTCTGCTGAAACCTAGTCTTCTGCATCTGAAATCTTACATAAACATTTATATTCAGAGAATCCTTATTTTGTCCATGTCATAAAGTCTCTAGGTATTAGTCTTGGTGCCAGCAACAAATGAGTAGTAAATAAAAACGTCGAGCAAGTTGATAAGCCAAAAGGTGTTGTATTGTGTCACTTGATTTCTCTGTGAATTAAATGCTAGTGGAGGCTTCATTTAGAGTTTGGTGTTCATTTATGGTTTTTCTCCACGATATAAAAGAACCTTCATGCTAGTCCTTTTTCTGCTTTGTCCACTTAGGTTATTTCTAGTCAGCTGCTTCTCATCTCTTGTCCACACCATCGAGATTTTTTAGATCACAGTCTTTTTTCCACCCACTGAAAAGCACATATCTCCTTTGCCACTTCAACCTTGAATTGATCCTCTCATGTAACTGCCATGATTCTTAGGTTCTCAGACCTTTACAAAATAGCCTCCATTTTCTTTGAAAGATTCTTGTCTCCAATGCTGAAAAGAGACTTCAAGAAGGATCTTTCCCACCGTTATCCCTACATTTAGGGGTCAGTTGCCTGATGCACCTTCTCCACTGCCTCTTATTAAAGAAATCATCCTCCACCAAACCTCTTCCTTCCATATCTTCCTTCATTTTATCTCGCCATCTAATTCTGTCTCCCTCTCGATATTCTTCCTCCAACAGGCTCTTCCCAAGCCCTCTTCACTCCCTCCCCATCCTCAACACATGCCTGTACTATCTCAATCGTGTCTCTCTTATCACCTCTGTCATCTTTAGTATGCCTGCCCTTTTTCTTATTTCATCATTTTCCAAAATCTCAGCCAGTGATATTCCCATAATTCACCTCAGCTTTCTCATCTCTTTTCTCTCAAGCTTTACTTCCTGTTTTCTTCTTAGAGCCCATGTTTCTGATCCATGCATTAACACTTGTCTTATCTTGACTTTTAACTTGTTTGGAACTTTCTTATCACATGCTACTCCAGCTACCTCTCTCCACTTCCCAACACAGCTTTTATCCTACTGTCCATTTCAGCCTCATTATCCTCCCTCTTGGCTTAGAGTAGATCCTAAGTTTGTTCCTACACGAAATACAAGCCCTCGATCCTTAACATAAGGAATTACTTTCAGCATTGACTGGAAATCAGTCATCTGAGAATAACAAGGTAGTTAGGCAGTAACGGCTTGTTCATTAGTCGGAAGTACCGCCTGACCAGATGTAAACATTCCACTTTGTGTTTGGCCAGCATTGTGTGCAGACAGGCTCTCTGCTCTCTCTGTCATCGAGAATTGTGAGACCTTTCTTTGTTGTGTCTTTGTGAATGATTGTGTTTTGTTGTTTGCTTTTAGCATGCAAACCCAAAACTCAGATAAGCCTTGTCGCCCTCCATTCTTGCAATGCATTTGCCCTGGAAGGGAGGGGGGGGGGGGGGGGGGGGGGGGGGGGGGTGGCGGACTGACATCCTTTGTGTAAAATGCCGAGGGCATGAGTGTTCTCTACATAATACTTGTGATACATGTATCTCTTGGTCGGCAGAGCAGTGGGGGAGATACAAGGGGAGGAAGCGATCTCGGGGGAAGTCTTCCAAAGCTTTGTCGGAACACTACATGCCCCCGTTGACTCTGTTGGTGGCTAATCCTTTGTCTTCCTTTCTCCATCCATGTAAACTTCCCCATCTCACTGTTTCCCTTTCGGGGGAAATGTCTCCGTTCGATTCGTCGAGCATAGAAGAGGGGGGAGGCATGCCGACCAGGGCCTGTATTCAGGAGCTTCTGTTCGCTCCGGAGGGGATCTTGCTCTGGAGGGGATCTTTCTCCCCCAAATGGAACAGGAGTTCCCACCACTAACCTGACTTTTGCTCCCTCAGGTGTGTCTGTTTCTGTGGTCGGGGATTTACAATAGGCATGGGTGAAGTTGAATTTGCCTGGCACTCCTTCTCTTCAGGGGCTGATGGATCATTTTTCATCAGCTCCTGTGACTCCTGCAGTGAGTGCGGGGATGACGATGACTGTCAATGCCTGTGTATGCGACACTGCCTCATCTGGTGTATAGACCCCAAACACTGCCCCCACTAGTTCTTCTGGCCATCTCTGTTCCCATGCCTGTTGCTGTACCAGTTCCTGACCGTGCAAGTGCTGCTGTGGCATCGATGCCCGCGGTCCATACTGCACTGGAGCCTGCTGTTTCGACAGCCGCGTCAGTGGCACCCTTGATGTAGGATCTGACTGCTGTTCTGAGGAAGTTGACCAAGAAGAAATCATTGTCTGCCGCCTCCTCCACATCTTCTGAGGCTCCCCCGCCAAAGAAGAAAAGAAGAAGAAAAAGCCTGTCTCACACCCACGACCCCAGAAGTCGCGTTCCGTGGCTTCTAAAGGTCCGTCTAGCAGATCTGGTGAGACATGTGGGCCTTCTGCTGGTCCTCCCATTCCTTCAGGAACGGGAACTGCCTCGCCGCCCCCATGGGTGCACAGGGCAGGGACCACAGAAGTTCATGTTATGGTTTGTTCTTCTGTACTTAGTCCTAGAGTTTCTGCCTCTAGTACTGGGACTGTCTCAGGTTCTTGTCCACAAGTTAGTTTTCCTGAGTGCACGCTCATCTACAGGTGAGCGTGCAGGTAGAGCAGGTGATACTGATTCCGCTCACCGTCACGACTCGGGCATGATGCGGAGGAAGAGGTAAGTCGTCCAGTTGTCTTATGCCTTGCTGACGATCGCTCACCTAGTGATCGCTTGGCTCCCAGGGGTGACATGACAATTCCACCAGACCATGCACGCTGTGAAACCAGTAAGAAGTCCCCCATTCAGTCCTCTCGAAAGCTTTCGGCCTTTTCGTCGGAGACTGTGACGCATCGTGGGGATGGTACCCACTTTCGTCAGTGTTAAATGCTATTCTTCACCCGATCAACGGTCACATGTATGTGACCATACGGTCCAGGCATCGAAAAGGTCTTCCTCTGACGTGAGAGAGCGTCGCTACTGTCCTTGGAGGAGCACTTCTCCCCGTGGAGAACACTCCTCTAGATCCGTTAGCCGATCATCACCGCGAGTTGGTGATCGTTCATGGCCCGCTCCATCTGCTAGTTCTGCTAGCAGACCGAGCGGGAGTGTCGGATCTTCCTCACCTGTCCCTTCAACTTCCTTGGGCTACGCCGGGAGGAGAGACGCGATGAGGGGGAACCGTGGGGAGTGTTCTCCTCACTGTTCGGCCATAAGAGTGTATGTTCCTGGTTCGGTCTTAGGACCCAAGAGGTCATACGCTAAAGTGGCTTGAGGAGATCATGGGGGGTCTGTCGAGGCTCTTCCCTTTGAAGGAAGAGGATCGAGGGAGGGACTCACCATGGAAGGACTTGATGGTCCCTCCCCTCAAGACGCAGTCACTCCAGAGATTCAGAGGTCTTTTGCGGAGGTCATTGCGCTGATTCATCAGCAGAATGACCTAGGGGAACGATTGATGGTAGCTCCCTCTGACCAGTCTTCGCAGTTAGAGTCGTTCTGGTGTCAAGAAGGAACTCAGAGCTTCTGTGGGGTTACTTTGGTCTCCCTTGTCCAAAGGTTTGTTGTTGGGCCAGGTGAACAATCTTGTCTTGGGGCAAGAGAGTACACTTAGGGCCAACAGAACAGACAAGCTGCATCCCCCTCCTCAACCTCGACAGAGGCAATTCCACTTGCCCTCGGAGAACCCTTCGCCGACCAAACAGGTTGACCCGGAGCTAGTACAGCTAACTCCTGGCTTGCCTCATGCTGCATAAACCAAAGGTTCTTCGACAGAAGGTGCTGCAGAGGCAAGCCGTACTAGCTCTGGGTCAAATTGTTTGGTTCGGCAAAGGGTTCTCTGAGGGCAAGTAGAATCGCCTTTGTCGAGGTACAGGAGGGGGAAGCAGCTCGTCCGATCTGTTGGCCCTAAATGTACTCTCTTGTCCCGAGACAAGATTGTTCACTTGGCCCAACACACCCTTGGAGGCTACCACTATGGCAGCTTTCCAGGCCATCTCCTGGCTGGATCTGTGGTCCCTCACAGCCTCCAAAGTCTCTCCTTCAGGACCAATAGTTCCCGAAGAAGACTCAGCTTTTGGAAGGCTTTGTCAGTCTGGCCCACCAGACTACAAACCTGTGGGCCAACCTTGTTCTTAGGAGGAGGGATGCTGTCCAAAACCGTATAACCAGGTCACTGGGCCCAGAGTCGTCATTGGGTCATAGGAATGGACTGTTGCTGGGTGGAATCGATACGACAAGCACCTTCATATCAATGTTCTGGAACTGAAGGCATCTTTCTTAGCCCTCCAAGAGTTCCGGGATAGTGATGGGGCACTCCATGGTGTTGATGAGTAACACCACCACAGTGGTGGCTTATGTCAACAAACGGGGGGGCCTAGTGTTTCTTGCGTCGCATCAGTTGACAGTGCAGGTGCACGAGTGGGTTGCAGCGCAATTGGTAGAGTTGTCAGCCAGATACATTCCAGGCAAAATTAATGTAGTGGCAGACAAGCTCAGCCTCCAGAATCAGGTGATAGGGACCAAATGGTTTCTACACCCAGACGTGGCAGAAAGGCTGTTCAACCTATGGGGTCCTCCAGTGGTGGATCTGTTTGCCACCCGGCACAAGAGAAAAATTCCGTTTTCTTCTCCATCGTGCAGGACCCATGGGCAGCTGCAGAGGACATGCTCCAACATCTGTGAGACAACCTCGAAGTCTACGCCTGTCCCCCGTTCTGTTTGATTTGTAAGGTGATCAATAGAGTGCTGGTCACCAGCAATCTTCAGATGATCCTGGTGGCTCCAAAATGGCTGCAGGCCATTTGGTATCCTGATCTGTTGGCTCTTCTCTCTGAGGCACCGTGAGAGATTCCCTTGTGGCACAGCCTTCCTAGTCTTTCTTCGCTGAGAGAAGCTCCTCTCTGTCTCAGCAGTTAAGGGCTACAGGTCTGCTTTGGCCTTGGTCCTGAAACTGCGAGGAGTGATTATTCCCTCTTCTATGGAATTATCTCTTCTTATGAGGAGCTTCGAGAGGTCTTGCCCACTCAGAGAACTGAGGCCCCCTGAGTGGGATGGGACTCTCATATTGAGGAGCTTGACTCGTGAACCCTACGATCTTCTCTGAGAGTCATCAGACAGGGATCTGACCCTCAAGACTGTCTTTTTGTTGGCCCTAGCATCAGCGAAGAGAGTAGTGAGCTTCCTGGTCTCTCTTATGCTTGATTTCATCCCAGATTTTGTAGCGAAGACTCAGATGGTCCTTGACGATAGATTCGAGTCCTTGACGATCCCCTCCCTAGAGGGCTTTTGTGGTAATGACCCAGACGAGATGCTATTTTGTCCCATTAGAGTGCTACAGCCCTATCTGAAGAGAACTCACCATCTCTGGCCTGAGTGTCAATGCCTCTTCGTTAGCACGTGGGTGACCAAGAAAGAGGTGTCCAAGAACACTATCTCTTTTTGGCTTCGTGAGGTGATCAGGAAAGTGTATCTCTTCGAAGGGAGGCTCGACACTGGTACCTTTCGTCCCAGAGAACACACAAGAACTTGTTGGTTCCACAGTAACTGAACGCAGGGGTTTGGTTCAACCAGACCACCTTCACCTCCTTCTACCTTTGGGATATTGCTCATAGGTCCTTGGATACCTTTTCCTTGGGACCCATGGTGGCTGCTCAACAAGTTGTTTAGCTTACCCAGCTCCTCTAACTGGACAAAGTTGCATCTCGCCTTGTGTAACCATATGACTGGGTGTGAATGAGAGTGTGACTGGCTTCTCTTCCTCCTTCATTCTCCTCTCTTCTAAGCTCCATCCTTTCATTAGGGTATAGAAGCAAATATCCGTCCCCTCCCTAACAAACCCAATACTTGTATATTTGTCTTCTTGCTTCAGACTATAAGTTCGTTTGCTATTCATAAGAGGCTACACTTGTCTCCCTCTCATGAATTGGTCCAGAGGTCTGGCCATTGGTCTCACAGTTCTCATACTTTGATCAACTGGACAGAGGCAAGATCCCCCCCCCCCCCCCCCCCCCCCCATTTTACCCCCCCCCCCCCCATTTTGGTCTTATGACCTGGGTGGGAATCTTGGTTGGGCGAACATCAGTTTGTTCACAAGACTACCAGATTCCTCCCACCATTCAGAGAGTCTTCCTTATGTAAAGGACTGATGGTTTGTATTACGTGTAAAAACAAATCACAATTTTCAAAAGTAAATTGTATTTTTTCTAACTATACAAACCTGAGGTCCTTTACATTTTCGGCCCACCGGTGCTCCTGGACGAACGTCACCGTCCTGCTCCCCCGCACCGGGGAGAAGACATACCAGAGGTCTAAGGGAGACTGGTGGCATTTGCCCCCTCAGTTGAACCTGCTGGCAAATCCCAGCTGTTGACAGAGCGCTGCTGGAAAGGGGTCTCTTTTGGTGTTCATGATCTGTCGGAATCAGATGGCACGACTCCCAACAAGAGTTGTCATGAGCGCTTTCAAGATGTTTCATGCCCCCACAAGAGACAGTCCAAGGATGTGGATAAGTCTCCTCCTCCTTCTAAGAGGACTGAAGAGGACGTTTTCAGTCTGCAACCTTCGGGCAGCTACGTGATGTCGCCTCCTGCTTCATCGGCTCCTCTCCCTCATTCTGCCTGGGTCAGCCCGGAGTCGTTCCCTTGCATGGATCATCAGTATGTGTCTGCTAAATGTAAGACGGATTCTTCTGGACAAGTTTCGTCGGCCTCGAAATCCTGAGCTGTCCTGGATTTACCTCGGAGTCCTGGACATAGGGCTCCTGAAGCTGTGTGGCGCTCTTGTTCGGCTGAACATTTGGCACCAGTTGCTATGCACCCATCTTCCCCAACAGCTGAGGCAGTTTTGCCTCACTCTCAGTCGTATTCTTCAGCTCCCGATTCTTCGCTCACTCCACTTAAACAACAGTTGGATGATTATCGCCTATCTCTTCGGATGAGGACGAGGAGGAGGAGGAACAGGACGCGTCTCCTTCGTCTTCCTTTTCCATGTTGTTGAGATATTTTCTCAACAACTTTCCAGATTTTTTCTATCCTGCGACTCCAGTATCCCCAACTTCGACTTTCCTCATTAGGAAACCCGCTTCAGACTGTTTGGCCTTACCCAAGTTAGTTCTCTCTTCATCAACGAAGATGGTTTGGAGAGACGTGGACTTCTGGTTAGCTCTGAAGGGAGAGATGGGAAAAGCTTCTTTTGCTTTCCCCTCCATGCAAGTTGATAAAGAAGAGTTACCAAATTCATGGTGCTAGGGAACATCTTCTCTGGGAGTATCTGCCTCCTCCCAGAGTGACTTTTCGGGCCTCGTTGACCTTACTAGGCATCCTGGTTTTCCATCGGCTAAAGTCATGCTCTCGTCCATAGGAATGAATCACCTTACTAGGAGACTATTCAAAGTTTTAGAAGTATATAGCTTCTAAGATTTGACAATTGGGGCATTAGCAATGAAGATAGATGGCCCAATGATTGCTGAAGACGTCACAGAAGACTTGTTGGGGGTCTTGTTGTGTGGGGGCAAGCCTATTAGAGACAGATTGGCAGAGTTAGCATCTCTTTTCTCGTTGTGTATCCTGAAGAAGAGGGAGTTGTGGTGTTCCTTCACTACCAAAAGCATGACTACAACACAGAAGTCTGCATTACTTTTTGCCCTGCTGGACAAGAAGCACCTGTTCCTGTAAGATTTAGTGCAACAGATTTTGTCATCGCTGCAGAAAAAGTGGACCAATGATCTTTTGGTGCAATCATCGAAACATCCCAAGGTCTTTTTCTCTTCTCCAATCCCAGGCTTTTCGTGGGGCAAGACAGAGAAGCCAGCAAAGACCCCGGGGATATTAACCTGCAACCTCCAACCAGGTCTATCAAAAGACAACCTACAAGACTGCAAGTAAGAAGTGAGGAGCGTGTCCTTTGTGCCCTTGTAGGAGCCAGGTTGGCTTTTTTTGGAGGGAATGGAGTCTGAGAGGAAGGGAACCTTAGGTAGTCAAGGTGTTGCAGCAAGGTTATGTCATTCCCTTTAAAGCAGGCCCACATTTGGTCAAATCGCTGATATTTTTACCCGCCCTCTTGGCAAAAATCAGAGAAGTTTACAACCCTCAATTGGGAGGTAGACTTACTGCTTTGCAAAGGAGTAGTAGAAGTAGTAGAAGATCAATACTCAGAAGGGTTTTACAACAGACTCTTCGTAGTCCCAAAATCATCGAGGGGCTGGAAGCCAGTTTTGGATGTAAGCGCTTTGAATCATTTCGTCCTCAAGACGAAATTCCACATGGAAATCATCAGTCGATGATGTCTGCCATCCATCAGGGGGACTGGATGGTGACCTTGGACATAAAGGATGCGTATTTTCACATCCCTGTCCATCCAGATTCCAGAACGTTTCTCCGTTTTGTTTTTCAAGGAAATTTACTCCAATTCCAGGCATTATGCTTTGGCCTGTAAACAGTGCCGCTGGTCTTTACTCGCATACTGACTCCGCTGGCAAAGTGGCTTCATCTGATGGGAGTAAATAATAATAAAAATAATAATAATGATGATAATACTGTAAATAATAATGATATCCTTTATTTCAACTCAGGGCCATTTACATGGAATATACAAAATATAGACACTAACATATACAATCTAGATACATGAGATAATATGATAAAAAATTAATAAACTGCAATATCCACCCCATTGCTGAAATAGTATAAAAGATAGTAATCATAATAATGATAATAACAGCAATAATATTGGAGAAAAAAATGCATTGAGAGTTATAATAGTTAGTGCACAGATTATATAACTTGAATTCCCGCTAGAGATCTTAGGTGGTTACAGGAGTCAGGTCCAGAGGGCTAAATACAAAAGTTGAATGTAGAAAAACTTTAATTTGATAATATTCACAGTATTAATGAAAAAGTAAAATATCAGCAATAACAGTAGCCATATAAATATAATAATAATGACAGATTCTGCAGAAGACACCTTGCCAAGACAGAGAATAATTCATTTAGAGAACAAACGCTTCATTTTCCCATCTTTCCCACAATTTATATCTTCTTGCTTCACTCCTTAGGATGCTTTGTATAAGCGAATTGCTGCCGTTTCTCACTCTGGCACTCTGGTGCTGTCCAGTGGGAACCTCCATAAATACTGTAGCAGAAGAGCAACAGTTTCACGTCTTAGTGACAGAGAGCAAACTTCTTGCAATCATTTTTCCAGTTGCACATAGTTTACGACGCCTCTGTTCAATGTCTGCTGTACCTTTTAGGTCGTCCGAGATAATGTGACCTAAATACGGAAATTTGTGCACAAATTCCAGCAGATGATTTATGAGGAAAATTTGTGATTCTGCAATATATATGCTTAAGTGATCTCAGGAGCAGCAACGTGCACTGGATCTTGGTTTCGTTGTATAAGATATCAAATTCCTCTGCATATTGGTGGCAAGTGTCGATGAGTTGTTGTAGACTTTGCACTGATGGGGAAATTAGAACCATATCGTTAGTATAACAGAGGTTGTTTATAGTTTTCATTGACAGTTCATCTGTCTGGGAGTGAGTTCAGTTTGACATACAAGACATCTGTGTATGTATTATTTAGACGACTGGCTACTCAGAGCTAGCTCAGTCAAAGGACAAATGCATGGAGGATCTGTCAAAAACTCTCCATCTTACAAAGAAAATAGGTATTTTGATGAACACCGAGAAGTCTCAGATCATTCCCACTCAAAGGATTCTTTATTTGGGAATGATTCTTATCACCTTTGCATCAGATGGCTCCTGTCCCTTCAGGAGTTCTCAGTGGCTCAATAGAGGAGCCTTCTGGGAACACTGGCCTCAGTCGAAAAGTTTGTGAAGCTAGGGAGACTCCACATGAGGCCACTGCAATTCTTTCTAAAAGCTAATGGGAACAAGAAAACTTCACAGATTCATTTGTGTTCCCAATAACATCAGAAATCAAACTGGAAGTCTCTCCTCCCATTGAGCCGAGACCTAGCCTTGTATTCCAATGCCTAAAACCTAGGTTGGGGAGCTCATCTGGGGAACAGGGAGGTGTCAGGAATGTGGCCAGAAGAGTTCAGAATTTCCCACATAAATGTAAAAGAGTTAAGGGCGATTTTTCTAGGATTGCAAGCCTTTTCCTCCCTAATTGAATGTCCTAGTGGACAGCCCAAGTCGCCAGAATCAGCTCCTTCCATTGGAGTGGACTTTGGAGCAACTGGTGTGCAAGGACCTTTGGAGGCTGTAGGGCCAACTTCCATAGACCTCTTTGCGACTTCAAAACACCACAGACTCCCAAGATTCTGTTCTCCAATCCTGGACCCTCTCGCCTGGAGGACGGATGCGATGTTGCAAGACTGGAGCAGTTTGGATCTCTACGCCTTCCCTCCCTTTGGTATGATCAGGTAGGTCATAAAAAAGTTAAACTTTCACCAGAATGTAACAATGACTCCAGTGGCCTCCTTTTGGCCAGGGAAAGGGTGGTTCCCAGACTTGATGCAACTATTAGTCGACTTCCCCAGACTCCTACCTCAAAAACCGTGTCTTTTCAGACAACCACATTTTTAGAGGTCCCATCTAGGATTGTCCGCTCTGGCTCTGACAGGGTACAGACAGTCGGGCACCTTGTTTAAGATCATAGGGATGTTCTAAAGTTGCAAAGGCTATTGCCCAATGCAGACGACCTTCATCTAATAAATTATATCAATCTAAGTGGTCTACCTTCAGAGAGTGGTGTAACAGACACACAATGTCCTCTTCTGAAACAGCTGTAAGTCAAATAGTTGACTTCCTTCTTTACTTGAAGAAGTCCAGGAAGTTATCAACATCTACGATCAAGGGCTACTATAGAGCTATGTTTACTTCAGTTTTAAAATATAGAGGACTAGATTTGTCATCAAATCAAGATTTAAGTGACCTTATTAAGTCTTTTGATGTCATGAAACAAGTTAGTTCTGATTTCATTTCTTGAAAATTAGATGTGGTATTGAAATGGATTTCATGGCCACCTTGCAAACCTCTTCAGTCTCTTCTGTCAGGGATCTAATGAGGAAAACTATTTTCTTAGTGGTTTTGGCAAAAGCAAAGTGTGTTAGCAAAATCCGAGCTATAGATAAAAGGATCGGATTTTCACAGGGGATGTGGTATGTTCCTTCTCTCTCGTATTCCTGACAAAGAATGAGGACTCATCTAATCCGTTGCTGCGCTCATTCA